>NW_005370423.1:259077-265589 GCF_000412655.1 Myotis brandtii
CCAATTAGGATCCATCAGTGGATTGCCTCACACATCATAAGCCCCAAATAAATAAATATTTATTGAACGAATGAGTGAATGAATATTGAACAGCCTCACATCCCAGGACAGACTAAGGATCCAAAATATGAATTTAAATAGCCATCCATACCTGTTGATCAAGCTAAAGGACCACTCTTATTTTTTTTAACATATATATGTTTACTGATTTCAGAGAGAGAGAGAGAGAGAGAAACATCAATGATGAGAGAGAATCATCGATTGGCTGCCTCCTGCACGCCCCACACTGGGGATGGAGCCTGCAACCAGGGCATGTGCCCTGACCAGGAATCAAACCCAGGACCTCCTGGTTCATAGGTCGATGCTCAACCACTGAGGAGGACCAGTCTTATTAATACCAGTCAAACTTAATTGATTTTCGGGACACTGTGACAGATCATTCATTCATTCAGCAAACCTTCATGGAGTGTCCTCTCTACACCGGGCTCCCTGCGACATGCAGGGGGTACAGAGGAGAGCAGGACACCACAGTCCTCAACTGCCTGGAGCTCCTATTCTAATGGGAGGAAGGCGGACAAAAATGCAAGTATATAAACTGTGGGAAGCGTTTTAGTTTTAAATAAGCCCTGTGATCGAGGTTGAGAAGAGTTTAACCTGCTCTGGGTAGGCGGGTCCTGCAGACCACTTTGAGGAGCTGTCACTAAAATATGAGACTTAAAATATGAGGAAGCACCAGCCATGTGAAATCGTAGATGTTTGTGTGGAATAGGAAGCAAATGTCACTCAGAAGGTATTAGTTCCCTGTGGCTGCTGTAACAAATTACCACAAACTTCGAAGCTTGAAACAACAGAACTTTATTCTCTCATATTTTGGAGGCCAGGCATCTAAAATCAGTATCTTTAGGCCCAGATTAAGGCGTCGGCAAGACCACCCTTCCTCCGGAGGCTGCCGGGAAGGACCAGCCTTGGAGGCCGCCAGCATCCCTTGGCTTGTGGCTGCATCCCTCCCATCTCGGTCTCTGTCTTCACATGGCCATCTCCTCTGTGCGTTTCTCCCCTTCGGAACCCTCACCAGAAGCAACATTAATGGCCATATTCCTGCCAGCAGCCTGATGAAAACAGTGTGGAACTTTTCTCTCCGGGGGCCTCAAAATTCTTCCAGGTTCGGCCCATGATTCTATCCCAAAGCCACGTCCACATGTTTAGGTCTTTGCTGCCGGAGCACTCCGCTTCCTCATGGCTCGTTGGAAATCCCTTGAACTAATCAAGTTGTTTGCCGCACCATCAGGGTGTCTCTCTGGCCTGCTCAGAGGCATGCCATGATGGGCTGTGTTCCTTTAGCACCAGCGTCTTGTTTATTCTAACCGCTTTGCGTGGGAACACACCTGCAATGCATTACGTCGTCTTTCAGTGTTTTCCAAAACAAATAACACTCGCTGTGATTTTGCCTTTTCGAGATGGCCCTGGGGGTCACTCGGATGCGTGTCAATCACTACAGGACGGCCATGCTTACTCTACATCTTCCCAGTCTGCTAGACGTTGTGTCTAAAAATGGAGGTCTCCCCAACTTGCTTAGATCATTGAATAATTGATTCTTTCTCCACCAGGGTTGTTTTTTTTTTCTAGGTTGTATGCACCCAGGGTCTTGCTCCCATGACCTCTGCGTCCTTTCTGGAAGTTCTACCGTGAAGAGGTGAGGCGGGGTCGCTGTACTTTTGCCAAACACAAGTGGGTATGTCACCACCCTTCCTCCACGTTCCCCCTCCTCCCCTCCTGCATGCTTAAAGTCTTGGAATGTTTTCTCGCTGTTTTTGTGATGGAGACCAACCGTTCCCATGGCCTTAGCATGACGAACAAGGCCCAGCCTAGCGAGTCCCCTGCTGACTCCTTCCCCAGACCCAGTCCCACGCTCTGACCTCCAGCCACCCCAGCCTGTGCTCTCCCTTGTATCTGCCACGCTTCCCTCTGCCACTGGGCCTTTGCACATGCAGTCCCTCTGCCAGGAGTGCTGTTCTTTCCCCGCCTCTCCCTTGTCCGGCGAGCTCTTCTCATGCTCCCAGTCTCCGCCCCGTTGTCTCTTTCCTGGGGAAGCTTCTCCTGATTTTGCTGATCCCAGCCTAGATCCTGGGCTCCTGAGGAATTGTATCTCTTTCAGTCACCACAGGGTCGCCCATGCATCACATAGCTGCTGCTGCATCTTTGCTGAATGAATGGGTGCATGAGTGAGTGAATGAACGAACGAAAGGCCTGCTGGAGTCCTCGATCGCCCGTGGCAAAGGACGACCTCCAAGAGCATTGCCTTTATCTGCTTTGAGAGAAGGCGGTCGCCTTCCTTTCAGCGGTCTCTCTGTTCCTAGCAAAGTGCGGCCCCGCCTCCGCTCTATGTCAGTCTCCCACAACCCACGCACATCTGCCCGGCCTGGGCGGCCTAGGCCCGCCGTTCTGCAACAAAACCATCTGGCTCTTGCCCCCGCACACTCTCAGAGCCCCCGTTCTTTGGAGTCCCCGGGCCCAGTGGGGAAGGGGGGGCCCCTGGACCAGATTCCTTGTCCACCAGGAGGGTGTCTAGCTCCACACACGTCTGACAGGATCAGGTCACCCCCCCCCCCACCAGCCGTGCTCCGAAGGGGGCAGGAGCCAAAGAGTCACATCCTGCTCACCCAGCAGCCGAAAAGGAGAGGGTGGCACGGTCCCTGGCTCTCTGGAAGCGGGTCCCCCAGCCACCAACAAGGAGGAGTCACCGTCCCACAACGCAGCCTGCTGGGGCCCAAGGACCCTCTCCCAAAGTGAGAGGGAAGGGCTGCACCTGTGCCCAGGGCGGTCCTGTTGGGGGGACACAGGACCTCGTGGCTTTGCCCACATCAGCAGCTGTCAGGACATGGACTCCAGATGGTGGCTGCCTGGGCCCCAATGCAATGGTCCCAAAGCACTTATTTAACCTCCAGTGCCTTAGTTTCCTCATCTGGAAAATGGGCCTTTAAAAAAAAGCACCTGTCTCATCGGGTTGATGGGAATATGAAATGGGTTCCTACAGGCCAAGTCCCTGAGCCAGACACACAGCCCAGGTGCTACGGGTGCTACACGATCAGCTGTTACCATTATTATCAGCCGTGACTGTGATCGGTGGAGTGGACCTGCTGTAAGTTCCTTCTCCCCGTGAGCATCAGCACGACCAAGGCCTGAGGCAAATGGATTAATCCAGGTTTCTAGGTCGGGGAACAATCCCTGGGCATACCCATTTTCAAACCAATATACGATCCTATCCGATATAATAAAAGGCCAGCGACCATAACGGTGTAACGACCAGAATGACCGATCGACCAGTCGCTATGAGGTGCATTGACCGCCTCTCGGTCCCTCCCCCAGCCCGCAGGCTCCGATCACTGGATGGCCAACGAGGAACCACAGGGGAACCAGGGTGGCAGCAGGGTGGGACTGGGGACTGGCGAATAGGCAGAAGGCAGACCTCTTGGTCCCTCCCACCAGCCCGTAGGCTCCGATTGCTGGATGGTGAATGGGGATCCGACGACCGATCGACCAGTCACTATGAGGTGCATTGACCGCCTCTCAGTCCCTCCCCCCGGTCCGCAGGCTCCGATTGCTGGATGGCCAACGGGGAACCACGGGGGAACTGGGGTGGCAGCAGGGTGGGACTGGGGACTGGTGAACAGGCAGAAGGCAGACCTCTTGGTCCCTCCCACCAACCCGTAGGCTCCGATTGCTGGATGGTGAATGGGGATCCACGGGGAACCGGGGTGAGCGGTGGCAGGGTGGGACTGGGGACTGGTGAGCAGGCGGAAGATGGCCCTGATCGCGGGCTAGGCCTAGGGACCCCACCTGCGCACGATTTCATGCGCTGGGCCTCTAGTTTTATAAATAACATGCCAGCCGGACAGACCTGGAACATCGACCTCTTTGGTGTGTCAAAAGGATGCTTTAGACACCACGGGGTCTTTGAAGGGCCTGGGGTCCCCCTGGCCACAAAGCAGCAGCACCGTTTGAGGTTAACATTGCCGGCTCTGCCACCAGCTCACCTGGGGTCGAGTGTACCCTTTGCTTTTGCTTCCCTGCACCCGTCCATGGACGGGTCTCTGTCCTCCTTTGAGAAAAGGGAAGAACCCAGGCATTTTCGTCCGAAGGCCACGGGGAGGCTTTCATAAGATAATTGACTTAAAAAGCATTTCGCCTCTGTCCCGGCACAGCGTCCGTGCCTGATAAATGTGGGCTTCTGTTTGGGAGGGTTGGACAGAATTCAGCACTGCGAGGCCCAGGGTCCCCCCTCCGCGGCTGAAGACGTGGAGGATGCAGGCTGGCTCTGTTGGGCTTTTGCACTAAAACCCCAAAGCTCTCTTGTGTTTCTGCCAGGGGTCTTGCTCCTAAAAACCAACAACCCAAAGGACATCGGGTGACGGGAGTCAGCTTGCTGTCTGGGTTGTGGACAGTATTGGCACGCGTCAACCCAACAGGCTTTGCACAAAACAGCAGCCCTTCAGGCCTCTGTGGAGGGCACTTGCCATTTGGTTTGGAGCAGGAGGATGGTTTCAGCCCCTTTCCTCCGGCTCCGGCGTCTCACTCCGGCCACAGGGGAGACCAGCTGCCCGCCCCGAGGCTGGTCCAGCAGCCACCTATGTTGGTGAGAAGCGATTGCATACGTTCAACCCGGGTGTGTTTCCTCTGCAATTTATTTAGCTTAACAAGTTCGTCAGAGTGCAGGAGCTCCATTTGTCACCAGGCTGCTGGCTCTCGCTCGCCGCTCTGATTGTAGGAATACGCCCAGCGGTTGGATGAAGCCTCTGATGCATCCAGCAGCCCACGGTCCACTTACTGCGTGAGCCCTGACTGCTGTTTGTTTGTTTGTTTGTTGTGTTAATCCTCACCTGAGGCTACTTTTCCATTGATTTTTAGGGAGAGTAGAAAGGAGGGGAAGAGATAGTGAGAAACACATCCATTGATTGCCTCCTGCACACGCCCTAACCAAGGCCCAGGCCAGGGAGGAGCCTGCAACCCAGATACGTGCCCTTGACTGGAATCGAACCCGGGACCCTTTGGTCCCCAGGCCGATGCTCTATCCACTGAGCCAAACCGGCCAGGGCTGCCAGGGCTGTTTGGAAGCAGGGCGTGGCCCTCCTGATGGGGCTGGACTGGCGGCATCTGCCCACCCAGCAGCCTAGGGCAGTGGTTCTCCACCTTCTGGCCCTTTAAATACAGTTCCTCATGTCGTGACCCAACCATAACATTATTTTCGTTGCTACTTCATAACTGTAATGTTGCTACTGTTATGAATCGTCATGTAAATATCTGATATGCAGGATGGTCTTAGGCGACCCCTGTGAAAGGGTCCTTCGACCGCCAAAGGGGTCGCGACCCAGAGGTTGAGAACCGCTGGCCTAGGGCAATTGGGCTGCGGATCCTGGACCCTGGCGAGAGGAGCGGGAGGGAGGAAGGGTGCCGCGGACTCCTGGGCTAAGTCCAGAAAACCCCCCAGCACACTCTCTCCCAGAGGGGCTCTCTCTCTGGGATTAAGCAGAAGGGCGACTCCGGGGCCCGCGAGCTCGGTCCCTTCGGGGTCGGGGCATCTTTTATCGGGTTCCCATCTGAACCGCTCCCAGCGCCTGGTTTATTCCCAGGCGGGTCACTGGGAACGGATCATACATCTGAGGCGTGTACCACAGGTGGTGGAGATCTGGGGCGAGACGGCGGGAACAGGGAGCGAGGCAAGCAAAACAAATGCGTCTGCATCGCGCCTGGGAAGTGCGACTTTTCGGGATTTCCTCTTGACTTGTCTCACATTCCCTCCGCTCGGATTTAAACCCCGTCTGCTCTGGGTCCGTGCTAATGTTTCGACCTATACACTTACTTTTAATAAAGGAGGTGTCTCGCGGGGAGATAAAACGGTCTTTAAGACAGAGGACTTCTCGTAGCTTCTCGGCCTGGCGGCTGAGATCAAGCGAAGACAGAACACGTCTGTCCCCACCCCACCCCCATCTTTCACACATGGGGTCTCCAGCCTGCAGATGTTTCCTCCGCCTTATGGGGGGTGGGGGGAGGCTGACGAAAAGAAACCCAATAGCCAGGCTTTCAAATTTTCCGCCACAGAAACCAAAGACAGCGGGAGGGGAGACAGGCCTTGCTTCCCTCGGAGAGGAGCGAGCCCGGTGGAGAGCTGAAGGGGGATGGAACCGGCCAGGTGCCCTGGGGGCGCCGGGGGAGCTGAGGCAGGAACTCCGGTGACCCTGGCTCACCCTCACCCCCAGCTGAAACGCATTCAAGTAATAAATGCTCCGCCCACCTGTCCGGCGAGGCGGCTAATGCCACCCGATGTCACGTTCCTGAAGCTTGTCCAGGGCTCGGGTTATGGGCTGTGCCGGGCGTGTGCGCATGGGCATGGGGAGCTGCCCGCCCAGCCCTCTGCTCAGCCACACTCACCGGCAATTTCCATTGGCCCCGATGGTACCTGCACAGGCCTTGTCCAGGGCCCAGCGTGCCCTCTGCCACCTCCGGGAAGTCCCCCC
>NW_005370423.1:265625-270369 GCF_000412655.1 Myotis brandtii
TCTCCACCCCACCCTACCCCACCCCAGCCCCTCCTGGGTAACCTAACCCTCAACGCACTTGATCTAGGAGAGTCACGTTAACGCACGCAGAAGGTCATACGAAGCTCACGGCCCCACGTGTGTGAACCGGGTCACTAATTGGGTCAGGAATTATCCGGACCTCGGGCGTGTCTGAGGAAGCCCGAACCCCACCCCCACCCGTCACTACATCGTCCTGTTGCCAAAACCTCTTCGCTGTGTCCCCGTGGGTCCCTGCCTTCTCAGGCTCCCGCCACGGCCTCAGCTCCCTCCCTCATTTCTCATTAGATTCCGCCAGGGGCAAATGCTTTAATAGTTCGATGTTTACGGAATGTGTCCTTGACAATCAATTGCTTTTTCATTTATATCAGTGGCATAGAGCTTGTTGAATACATGCATCTACCTTCAGAAGTCATCCACTCCCACGTTGAAAAGGTCACTAGGAGAGCCGGCCTATCCGGGGTGCAGGTGGGGCAAACTGGTTGGGAGCACAGGCTTGGGTCCGAGACCCGGCTCTGCAGGGTCCTTGCTGTGTGACCTTGGGCACCTTCCTTAACCTCTCTGTTCCCCCTGGGGTTGCAGTGAGGGTGGAGGGAGTTACTGTAGACACACGGGCCCTGGTCGGGAGCTCTGCATGTCAAGTCCCGTTTCTCCTCCTGCTCGCTAGTCAAGAACCATCCAGGGACCCTCTTCCATAGGCCAGGGCTCAGCCTAGCCCCGGAGGCAGGAGAGCAGTGGGCCCTATTAAAGGATCTCACCGTGCAGACCGGGGTGGGAGAATACAGGGGTAACGAACCTGACTTTTCTTTTTTTTTCCTTTCTATTGGCCGCTTTTGGTTTTGTCCATGATTCGATTACGTAAGGACATTTGAGTCCAAGACATGTGGCCTGTGGTGGCCACCAGCGTTCATTTCCTGCCTCATGTCCCCTCTGCTCACTCTAGACCAGTGATGGCGAAGCTATGACACACGTGTCAGAGGTGACACGCGAACTCATTTTTTTGGTTGATTTTTCTTTGTTAAATGGCATTTAAATACATAAAATAAATATCAAAAATATAAGTCTTTGTTTTACTCTGGTTGCAAATATCAAAAAATTTCTATATGTGACACGGCACCAGAGTTAAGTTAGGGTTTTTCAAAATGCTGACACGCCGAGCTCAAAAGGTTCGCCATCACTTCGACTCTCGGTGAGGCCAAGCAATCCCATGGATGGAGCTCCAGAGCTCTGGGCTACATCCCATTTTCCCTTCAGAGAGGAAGGGAGAGGGAGAGAGAGAAACATCAATGATGAGCAAGAAGCATGGATCGGCTGCCTCCTGCACACCCCACACTGGGGATCAAGCTCGAAACCCGGGCATGTGGCCTGACCGGGAATCAAACTGTGACCTCCTGGTTCATAGGTCAGCACTCAACCACTGAGCCACACCGGCCGGGCTCTCTGACATCTCTAATCAAGGAAGGTTCCTGGGGAGGAGCCAGGGACCACCCAGAGGAGAAGGAAGTCTAGAGGCTGAGGCACCGAAGTGTGGGTTCCTGGTCCTGGCTCCTCCCTACCTCCCAGGCCCTGCGCTGGGCTCGGAGGCCCGCCGACCGGCTACCCCATCAGGGCCTGGCCCTCCCGGGACCCGGTCTTCCCCCGAGAACTGGCACCCGCCCCAGGAGAGGGTGCAGCTGTGAAAGAAGCTAATGTTACAGGTAATTTTGGCAATTAAGACTCATGTTCAATTAAACGGGTTTATATCATGTTACTTGAGAGGCCCAGCAATCTGGGGTGGGTCCCAAGTAGAATTAAGCACAGGGAACTCGCCCCTCTTTCCTGTCCAAAAGCGCCTGCCCGTGCCCGGCCTGGGAGCTCCGAGCAGGAAAAGGCCCGCCAGGAGGCGTCGCGGCCCAGTTTCCCCAGACATCTGCCCGGAGCGTGGCCGTGTGTGTGCTGTGTCCTCCCCTCTGAGTCTTTTTCTAAAGTATGTTTTTATTGATTCTTAGAGAGAGAGAGGAAGGGAGAGGGAGAGAGAGAGAGAAACATCAGTGATGAGAGAGGAATGTCATGGATCGGCTGCCTCCTGCACGGCCCCTACTGGGGGTCAAACCTGCAACCACGGTACATGCCCTTGACCGGAATCAAAGCGAGGAATAGAAGCTCTGGTGCCAGGTGGACCCGAGTTCAAATCCTGCTCTTGCCACTCACCAGTTTCCTGAACTTGGCCAAACCTCTGCGTCTCTCTGAGCCTCAGTTTCCATGTCTGTAACATGGGGTTAGTACAAGTACCCTCTGGTCGGGCCGCTGGGATATTTAAATGATAATGCACAGGTGAGCGTGGTGCCACGCAGCTCCCACAGCGTCCGGATGTCTCCGAGGAGGAGAGGCAGAGTCCTCCCAGGGGCCAGGACAGGGGGCAGGTTCCTGATGGTCTGCGAGGGGGTATCACACCTCTGCCCCGTGTCCCTCCCGCTGGGACGCTGTCTTCCAGCAACGCTGCCTTTCCTCAGGCCTCCACGTGGCTAACCCTTGAGCTCAGTCCACGTGGGAACAGTGACGACCCCGGATCAGCCGGTCCGGGCCAGCCCCCTACCCAGCTGTGCCCGTCCAAGTCGGCGAGGTGGGCGTCAGAGCAGCCGAGACACTTGGGGCCGCTGCCCTCCCTGCAGACCCCACTACACAATCCAGGGCACTCTGCCTGCACTGGGGGTGGGCTCTCCCTGGGGCTCCAGGAGGCTGGAACCTCACATAGGCTAAGGAGTGGGGGGGGGGGGGGGGGGGGCCACGTTATGACATTGGCTGTGGCCTCGGGCACTTGTTCCTTGTAGTCCCTTTCTCCATAAAAAATAAATACATACATAAAACTGGTATTTGACAGCGGTGCTGGTATAATGACAAATCGAATCGGCTGGATGTGTTATTCTGTGTTAGTATTACATTCACTTTCCCTGCTGGTTTCAAAGAAAATGAATATTAAGACCTTACGGTGCTCCCACCTTGACACTCAGCACTGCGGGGTGAGCCTGAGTTTCCCGAACAGCCTGGCAGGGGCTGAGCTCCCCTGGACGGCGGACTGGCCCAGAGGCTGCGCCTGGGGCCCCCACGCCAGGTTCCAGCTATACCCCCAGCGTTGGGGGCAGGGGGTGGAAGGAGAAACCCAGCCAAGGTGAGGGGCTCAGGGGGCACTCCAGCCCGAGGAACAAACTGCCCCCACCCAACGCCAGGGTGACCCTCCACAGGCGCCCACCCAAGAAGTTCACATCCTCCCCAAACCCACCCCCAAAACACCGCGGGGATAAGAGGAGGCATCGGCAACCGGGCCAGCTCTGTGCGGAGCCCCGGCCTAGCTGTTTGAGGCAGGGCTCTTGGTCGACAATGACCAGCCCAATCCAGCGGCTTCAGTCAAAACAGGGGATTTCTCATGGGACGTTAGGGTGTCTCCGGAAAGCCAAAGGCAGAAAAACACTGCCCCTTGGGAAGGACTGGGCCCAGGGGCTGGGGAGCCATCGGGAGGCACGTTCCCCTCTTTGTGTCTCTGTGTCTGGCCGAAACCGGTTTGGCTCAGTGGATAGAGCGTCTGTACATTTCATTCTTCTTCCTCGTCAACCTGGCCCAGGGGCAAAGCTTGGGTGCCTGCTGGCTCCTAAATCTGAGTCACGTTTGGGACACTCCCAGTCACCCCTGTGCTCTCTCTTTGTCTTGAATTCCCTAATCTTCCAAGAAAGAGAAGCTGATTGGCCCAGTCTGGTCGGGGGTCCTGCCTCGGAGGCAGGGACACCCACTGCACACATTTTGGGGTGCCTTTGCCCCAGAAAGAGCGGTTTCTATAGACAGTTGCAGGGGGTGGTCACAATGACCTGGGCAGCCACTTCGGAAGGCCCCTTCATCTAGTCCAGTGGTCGGCAAACTGCAGCTCGAGAGCCACATGCGGCTCTTTGGCCCCTTGAGTGTGGCTCTTCCACAAAATACCACGTGCGGGTGCACGTACAGTGCGATTGAAACTTCGTGGCCCATGCGCAGAAGTCGGTTTTCAGCCTGGGCGAGTCTATTTTGAAGAAGTGGCGTTAGAAGAAGTGGGGGGTGTTGATGGGTCGGGCGACGGGAGGCGGGCCACGGGATACCCAGCGCGGGGGAGGCGTGCGCGATTCATGCATGAGTTGAGTGAGCCAGTCAGTCAGCAGTCTCATGTACAGTGGTTAGCGCTAGTCGCGTCCGCAAATCGCGGGCGGGTGACAAAAGTACCTACTCGAAGCATAAAGTTGTTAACCTGTTTTCCAACCAGCTGCAAATCCTACAGGTATTTTTGTCATCAGTTTAAGAATTGTACCTACCTATATAGTTTAAGTTTAAAAAATTTGGCTCTCAAAAGAAATTTCAATCGTTGTACTGTTGATATTTGGCCCTGTTGACTCATGAGTTTGCCGACCACTGGTCTAGTCCATCGGAAGCAGAAGAAATGAAGGTCAAGTGGGAAGGAGGCTGCAGCCAGTTTGCTGATGGAGTCCAACCGAGGGAGGGGGGTGGGGAGCGGCATCCTGGCACAACCGTCCTCGCTGGCGTTGCCGGCGATCCTTCCACCAGAGTGTGATATTTACCCAGCAGCTGCCCCTGGTCACACACACGCCCAGAACCAGGCCACACACAGCACCGGGGCTCAGGACTCCCGTTTGGGCCGGGACGTACATCCTTTCCAAGGTGAGAGGGGCTGCCTCCCCCACACTCCCCCCCCCACTCCCCCCCCAAC
>NW_005370423.1:270482-290288 GCF_000412655.1 Myotis brandtii
CGCAGCAGGAGGAAGGAAGACAGACCGGGCTGGGCAGGCCTCAGCTGCAGGCTGGAGAGGCCACGGCACCATGCTGGGCAGTAGCCGGGCCTCCCCGCCAAGACAGGCTGCAGCCAACATACCAGCATCCCAGACGCCCAGCAGATGACGCGGCCGCCCTGCCATCTCTCCCGGGGAGCCTGCCAAGCCCCCAGGCCCAGCCAGCGCTGACATTTAAAGCAAAGTGTGTGTCAACCATATTAAACAATATACCAAGCTGTGGGTTATTCAGTGCCGGGTACACTGACCACAGCAATTAAACTGAGATTAGGGAGCCATAAAGCCAGGGTCCCAGGCTGCGAGCTCCGGACCGTCCAGAGGCCTGACTGTTATTACAGAGGGTGGAAGCCACAGCAGAAACTCGGGGCATGGCCCTCAAAGACCAGCACCCCCACCCCACCCGACCGCCCTCTTTACGTGACTTTTCTCCTTTGGACAATCTGACCATCTCCAAAAGACACGGCTCATACTCGGCACCCAATGACGATTGCTGACCGCCAGGTAGGGCCAGGGCACAGCCCTCAGAGAAGGGTCTGGCCTGTTTGGCGGATGCTCTGGGCCTCCTCCCAGCCCCTCCCCAGTTTGGACAATGCACAGACCTGGGGGCGCGCCCAGGGCTCCAGAAGCAGGGGGAGTGGCCATTCTGGGGGGGGGGGGGGGGGGCAGCCCCCCCCACCCCCGCAGGCACGGGGCAGCCTCGGGGCAACAGCTGTAGGCCCACAGGCAACTCAGCCAGGAAAGTCCCAGGTAGGGTCCACCCCCTCTGAGACCCGCCGGGCAGGGCAGCGGGGGAGGGGAAGGACTTCCTGGCACTGGGACGCCCATTACACATCTTGGAATGAGCACACACTGCCCTTGGCGGCCCTGGCTCCTGCCCTCGGGCAACAGGGCCGCGGTCTTGCCAACAGACCGTTGGCCTGTTCTCCAGCCCTTGGCCAGCCCCGGACATTCAGGTACTTCTTGCTGTGTGGGTGGAGAAGGGGGTGTCCGGATGAGGCGCCTTTTCGAGGCCTGGGTCTCCGCCCTGAGCTCTCAGACAGCTGCCTTTGACCGTCAAGATGTCCCCATGCCCAGAGCCCCCTGCCCCGGGAGCTCAGCGGTCAAGGACACAGGACCTGGAGTCACACCGACTGCAGTTCAGACTCTGGTCCTGCCTCCTCTCACTGCCCGACCTTGAGCCAGTGAGTTGCCTTCTCTAAGCCTCAGTTTCCTCATCTGTACAATGGCCTCATAACAGACTCTCTTTGGGTAAGTGTATGTCGATGCACATATTCCTAGATTGGGAAGAATTCGGCCCATGCAGGCACTCGGCCCACAGTGGGGATTGCTCATTGTATCATTCCAGTAGAACTTGCGTTGATCCCCTTGACCATTAGGAGAATGGGTGTTCCGGGCCACTGGCCTGCTTTGTAGACACGTCACTCATTAGCCCTCCCTCTCCCTACGCCGTAGTCGGGGAGTGGGTGCCGACTCCGCAGCTGTCTGTGGATCTGAGACTTTCACAAACACTGGCTTCAAGGAGGTGGCTGCCAGGAGGCCCAGGTGGGAGGGAGCCCGCAAGGGTTTCACTCCGAGCCTCAGGTGGCTCTCTGGACGAAGGGCATCTCCTCTGAGGCTCGGGCTCCCTCAGATGGCCTGGCCTGGCTGCAGCTCCCACTGGCCGGCCCTGGCCCCTGGAGAGCGGGCAGGACTAGCTGCTTGCAGCTGCTCCTACTCTGAGTCACCTCACTGCCCCCTGCCTGGCCTCCTGACCCTTCCTCTAGCCCAGTCAACCCCCTGCACGCACCTCCCTGAGGAGGCCATGTGTCTCAGGCTGGGCCCTGACCATCCACTCCACTCTCCTTGTAGCCAAGCCCGACAGAACATCTCAGCATTTTAAAAATATATATATATTTTGATTGATTTCAGAGAGGAAGCTTTCCCTGTAGCCAAGCCTGACAGAACATCTCAGCACTTTAATATATATATATTGATCAGAGAGGAAGGGAGAGGGAGGGCGAGATAGAAACATCAGTGATGAGATGGAATCCTTGATCGGCTGCCTCCTGCACGCCCCACACTGGGGATCGAGCCCACAACCTGGGCATGTGCCTTGACTGGGAATCGAACTGTGACCTCTTGGTTCATAGATTGAAGCTCAACCACTGAGCCACGGCGGCCGGGCTCAGCATTTTGCCTTTTAACGGACAACATGCCAAAACACACGCTTCCAGGTAAACTCTAGGCGGGGAGGACCCTGCATATCCCCGACACCCAGAAGAGGGCTGACACACAGTAGGTGCACCTGTACCTCTGCCCTAAATGGGTAAACCTGTGATCTGAAGAAAGGGCCCATGGGGAGGCCTCCCCCTTAAGGGGGCAGGGGTTCCGGGATCATGTTGAGTTGACTGAGGGAACAGCCAGACTTCAGCCTCAGCTGTTTCTGGGGAAGGAGAACTCGCCACGACGGTGTTGAGAGAGTTAAGGAAGCAGGCTCCACCCAAGCTTCCAGAAAAGCCAAAATCGCCCTCTGGACCGAGCCCGGGACACGCTACATGGATTAGTGGACCGCACTCTCTAGCCTCAGTCCCCGTGGAACATTCTGCCCCGGCCACATTCCCTTCCCCTCCCTGGCTCCTCGCGGGGGGTGAGGGGGTGCAGACCATCTTGTTCTATTTAACATCCTTATAAAGTGCCAAAGTCCTTTCCGGTCGGAGGCAGATCTGAACCGCCGAGTGCAATCACGCTGTCACCCGGCGACACGGTGGGTTGGGGAAATGGTTGAACCCGATGCACCGGGCCTGTTGGCAAACGGGTCCCTGAGGTCGAGACGCCACTGCCCAAACGTTCCGGGCATTTTTGGGCTCTGAGTGGTCAGGAAGGATGAGGAAGCGCTGCCCCACGCTGAGTACATTCCAAACTATAAAAGCCATGGCTCGGCCGTCGCGAGGCGTATATTTGGTGTCCCCGGGGGAGGGGGGCTATGGGGTTCTCCGCTGCCATCTGGCTGGTGAGCAGCCCCACCCCAGCCACATGGGAGCTGACATAGAAGGGCCTTAGGCGCTCCCTCTACTCTGGATCCCAGTGTACCTGCCCCTGGGCCTCCCCAGCAGAACCCTGCTCTCAGCTCCCCGGCACACGAGAAATCTTCATCCTAACTTATACTAGAGTGTGAATAGCCTTACAGGGGCTGATTGTACTTGCCTGTGCATGTGGAAGGTGCCTGAAAACCCGGGGACTTTGGAAGGATTCCAGACACCAACACTGGAGCTGTGATTTGGGAGATTCCTGGGAGAGAGGATGACAGTCCATCGACGCCCCCTCCAAGGTGCCCTCCCTGGTTGCAGGTCAGACGCAGCGGGACCTTGAACTTGCTAAGGCCCAGGTTTTCCATCTGCCACTGGAATGGGCTGAGGAACATGGCCTCTTAGGGCTCTTTAACTCAAAACATGATCCCTTGAATGAGCTGAATGAATGTCTTGACTCCTTGAATGTCTTCGCTCCACATTCAAATCTTTCTGTAATATGACCGAAGCTCAACTTTAGTGTCCTCTACACAAACCAGACCGACCGTATTGACTATTGATAACCATATCCAATGGCTGGCGTTTGAGTACTTATGTGCCAGGCATGACTTTAAGCACAGTTTCCATTGGATCCCCCACCACAACCCTAATAATATCATTCCCATTTTACAGATGTGCAAACAAAGGCACGTGAGGGCTGGAGCTAGGGCTCCAAGTCAGACAGTCCAGGCCCTAAGCCAGGACATTGTGCCGGGGTACCCCTCTCTGGACTGAGAGGTTAAGTCACGTGGTTGAGTTCATGCAAGTAGTCAGTGGCCTCTGAAGCCCTTGGGCTCTACCCTGTTCCAGCTGGACCCCAAGACCACCCTCAGGCTGCCCGCCGGCTTCTCAACATCCCCCACACACACAAGCATCACCCTGGAGTTGAACATCTCTCTCTCTCTCTCTCTCTCTCTCTCTCTCTCTCTCTCCTGTTAGATTAGACTATATATATATAATTGATTTCAGAGAGGAAGGGAAAGGGAGAGAGAGAGAAACATCAGGATGAAAGAGAATCATGGATTAGCTGCCTCCTGCACGCCCCACACTGGAGATCGAGCCCACAACCCAGGCATGTGCCCTGACCAGAATCAAACCCGGACCCTTCAGTCCGCTCTATCCACTGAGCCAAACCAGCCAGGGTCAGACTAGACTTCTTGACCTGCTTCCCCATCGCGTGGCTGGAAGAACCCGCCAAGGCCCGGCCAAGAGGGGGACCGGGGCCTGGAAGATCCAGCAAAGGCAGCACGTTGCTCCTCGCCCATGAAAATGGATGTGAAGAAAGCCCAAGTCTCTTCATCTGACCCAGAAAATAAACTTCCTTTCTCCTGGGCTGGAGTCGCGGATGCCAAGTCCCACCTCAGGTCTTTAAAAACACACACACACACACACAAAACCAAACCAAACACGACTAAGCCTTAAACCCCTCCGTGGTTCCGATGGTCAGGAAAACACCGATTTCCCCTCCCCCTGGGGGGGGGGGCGGTGGGGCGGGAAGAGCTGCTGTGGTTAAAGAAGCTGTTTTCATAGTCAGCAAATTACCCCTTAAAGGCTGCCTGATGACCTCACTTCCCGCCCTCGCGTGGCCTGAGCGCTCCCTGCCTGGGCTCCAGACGCTGAAGGAAGAGCCAGGCACTAGGGGTGAGGAAGGGCAGGATGGAAGCCCTCGGAGGCCCCCCCCCCCCAGTCTGCAACCAGAGCCCCGAAGGCAGAAAACCTGGCTCCCACACCTGCCTCCGCCAGCTCCTGGCTGTGCAGGGTGGGGTGCCCTCAGGCTCAGCTTCCCTGCCTGTGGAATGGGGGCACCCAGGGTGCCCGTGAGAAAGTCCAGGGGAAGCACGGAGCGAGGGCTCAGCAAAGCACGCCTCTCCTTCCTGCTTTTCCTGTCCTCCCTGGACCACCCAACACCGAAGGGCCTGACTGGGCAGTGGCCTTTTCCAGCATGTTCCTCCCTCCTCCTCGTCATCATCATCATCATGAACATTGTAAGGAGCACCACCAGCCAGAAGATGCACTCAGTGGTTTGTAGCTGTTATCTCATCCCTAGGAACAACCTTGGGAGACAAGGCCTACTATTGTGCCCATTTTACAGAAGAAACAGTTGAGGCCCAGAAGGGTTCATGTATCCAACTAGGAAGCGCCATACTGGAATTAGAACTCAGGGGTTAGATTCCAGTACCCACCCGTCCCATGCCGGGGACCTTCATTTTCTGTGTGCATTCTTTCCAAACATCCTGCGAGTAGGAAAAGAGACACATGGGTTTGGCCTCTGGTCCTTGAAAAAAAAAAAAAATTCCCTCCTAATCGCTATCTTTTTGTTTGTTTTAAATTTACTCTTCTGAAAGATTTTTCTCAACTTGATTTCCCTTCTCTCCCTTTAGCTGTGTGTGTTTTTTGCTATGGTCTGTTCCGTTTCCAGGAACTCCTTCTTGTCCCTCACTAGTCGATGGCATAGATAGATGCTGTTATCACTGGAGATGGTATCGTCGGTCTGGGTTCGTTCTCCCGGCTTCTGGATTGTCTTTACTTCCTGCGGTCATTATTTTTCCAGGGGCGGGGAGGGGAGGCGTTCTTTGTTTTTTCATGTTGAGCTCTGCTCTCAAACATCTGCCGGTCCTCAGCTGGCTGTTTATATTTCATACAAGGTCTCGCAGGAGTGAGTGGGGAGCTCTCTGTGTGTTTTGAAAATTGACCCAAGGCCATATTTTGGAGACCTCATATGTCAATATCGCTTAGTCTTTCCGTCTGGGGGGGAAGACGGGGAGGGCCTTCATATTCTCTAAAGAAGACTCCTCTCTCCTGCAGGGGGCCGTGGGGAAATTAGAGGGGTGGTCCTAGGGCCAGCAGCTGGGATTCAAGGAGCAGGCGAGAGGAGTGACCATTTAATCTTCGAAAGGGGGTGGGGGTGTTACTGGCATTTTCTGGGAAGACAGGGAGAAGGGGAAACTGGGTAGGTAGGGAGATGTATCGTATTGGTTATCTTGGTGGGAACCTATTCTTGTCTGGAAACTCCAACACCTTTATCGGCACATCCTACGTTACAACTTCCATCTCAGAGGGCAGCTAGGAGTAGGCTGTTAGATTTCAAAGTTCCCCTTGAAACTTGTTGAGAGGCACAGATATTTGGACTTAATATAACCGTTGGAGGGTTTTTTCTTTGCACGTCCATCTTTTAAATGGGGTCGCTTTGATATGTAAACCCCACCATGAGCTGTTTCCGTGTTAAGCTTTTCTGTGACGCAAGTAAAAGGTGTTTATGGTAGATCATCCAGGCCAGGACCTGGCACGCTGTTTCTGTAAAGAGGCAGCTAGCACATATTCTAGCTTTTGTGGGCCTTATGGTCTTGGATGTATATACTCAACTCTGCTGTTGTAGTGTGAGGGTGGCCGGAGATGGTGCATAAATGAATTGACCTGGCTGTGTTCCAATAACACTTTATCTATAAGAAAACAGGGGGTGGACCAGATTCGGTTTGCAGGCTATCGTGCGCTGATCCCTAAAATATTAAATACTAAAGTGAAGTTACCTGGAACCCTACCACCCAAAAGATAACGGATGTTAGAATGTGGGTGTGCGCCTTTCCAATTTTCACTCCATGCATACTTATTCTATTTTCAAAATAAAATCGTTGTTTATATACCATTCTGATCTGTTTTTCCCACTTAATATTTTAAGCATATTTATGGCATTAACTCTTCCATATTATTACTTTTAACAGCGGTGAAATACTCCATTACATAGATGCGCCACAATCTATATAGCTATTCTTCTTTTGCATGACTTCTTTGAGTTTTCAACGAGAGGACTGGTGCCGGGAAGGGGGACGGTGAGGGAAGGGATGCAGGAGATGGGCTCTGAGTGGTCAGGAAGGATGAGGAATCTGCCCCACCCTGAGTAAATTCCAAGCTGTAAAAGCCGTGGCTCAGCTGACTTTCCAATACTCTCTGAATTTTGGAACTTGTAGCAAAACGTGCGTAGCGCTCACACGTAACAAAGGAACGGCTCCCGGGGACATCCTCCTGCTTTCGATGATTCCTTAGCAATAAGTCCTTGGAGACAATGTCCATTTGGGCTTGGACGTCCTCTCTCTGGAGGCCTCCTTCATATCAGGGCCTCTCACAGAGCACCAGGCAGCCCGAGGTGTCCGGGCAAAAAGCAGGAGGCTTCTCCGGCGGTCACCATCCCAAAGCTCCCTACAGCACGTGCTCACTTCCTCAGCCGAGAGGGACCAGGTATCTAGGAAGGCTTGCCATTCCGTCATGGAGAAGACGTCATTGGATCCCACCCGTTTCACTGCAGACACACAAGACATACACCAGAGAGAGGAAGTCCCCACGGAGCGTGGCTGGGAGGAGAACCCGGGATCTTCTCCTTCTGCTTCTCCTCCTCCTTCCTCTGTTCCTCTCTGCACTGAACACTTCAGGCCACCTCTCTGAGGGGCAGTGGATGGGTCAGAAAGGTCTGGAAGGATTTCTCTCTGGGAGACGCCTTCCTGGATCCCTGCAGAAGCCGTGGCCATCCATGGCTGTGCTTGGACACCTCTGTCTTGTGTGTGTGAAGAGTTAAAACGTTGGCTGGATGCGATCCCTCCCTGCACACGCTCTCCCACCGCCTAGCAAGGCCCTTCCAGAAACGCCCTCCTCCATTATGCAGAAAGCATCTTTCTGGCCAGGCTGCCAAAGCATAGCGCAGGCACCCACACCAAACTGGAACTCGCTTCCCTCTCCTCCCCCGGCCGGACAGCCCTGGTGCGGCATGAGATTTCTCCATTCTCCATGGATATTGGCAACGCTGGATTAGTGATGCTAAAGAAAAAAAAAAATTATCTCTACAACCTATTGTCTTCGGTAAGATCGTATCAACCGCTCCAGATGGACCCATCTCTAAGAATAATTTCACTTCCCCTTATCACTGACAGGAATCACATTTACATATTCTACTGGTGGGCGAGATAATGCGGAGATGATGAATGTCCCGCGATGTCCAGATACCTGTAGACTGTTTGATCAATGTCTCCCCAAGAAAGTGTCTTTCAATCCGGTCACTCCAAGTCCAAAAACCCGCGGTGATTAATGTAACTAAATGTTCGAGGTCGGTGGAAGCTGCGGGCTCGGTTCCTGAATCCCCGCCACACTAAAGAGGGGTCACGGGGGACTGGATTAGTCATGTGGAGAA
Source organism: Myotis brandtii (assembly GCF_000412655.1). NCBI lineage: Eukaryota > Metazoa > Chordata > Mammalia > Chiroptera > Vespertilionidae > Myotis > Myotis brandtii. Next base: position 278,742 of record NW_005370423.1, read on the forward strand.
AAAGTGCGGGCGTGTACGTGTGCGTGTGCGGGCGCGTGCTTTCAAATGTCCCCTTAAAGCAGCGGTTCTCAACCTGTGGGTCGCAACCCCTTTGGGGGTCGAACGAACCTTTCACAGGGGTCGCCTAAGACCATCGGAAAACACATATAGAATTACATACTGTTTTTGTGATTCATCACTATGCTTTAATTACGTTCAATTTGTAACAATGAAATTGGGGGTCACCACCACATGAGGAACTGTATTAAAGGGTCGTGGCATTAGGAAGGTTGAGAACCACTGCCTTAAAGCAAGAGGCAGACCCTCCCTGTGGGATTGCTCCTGCAGGGGCTCTGTAGGGAGAAAGACTCGCTCCATCTTTTCATGCAACTGTCAGTCCCACTTAGGAAACCAAGTGGGTCGGATGCTGTGCGCTGCCGTGGGGTTGGGAGAGATTCTAATTTATCTCGCACATTTGTTAACCAGAAATATCTGGCTTCCCCAAGGTATCCCTTAGAGAGGCGCTGACACTGGCTGGAATAAGGGGACAAAAGGCGTGGGGTTACTTAAATATTTCCTCTGGATTCCAAGTTGGGGTGCCAGTGCCTGGAGTCGGGACGCCTCAGTTTACCCATCTGTAACCCAGGGGTGATCATGGACGTCCCTTCAGGGTGGTTGGCGAGCTTCAAGGCAAAGACAGCTTTCCTGTGCTCAGTTCAGTGTTTGGCATTTAGCAGGAATTCAATCAGTTCTCGCCATTGTCATTGTCATTATTCATCCTCAAACTGGCTGGCTGAAATGACTCACACGCACGCACGTCTCACGCATGCTTCCTGCAAACAGTGAGCCTTCCTTCAGGTACTGCCTGACCAGGTTCCTCCTGCAAGGAGATCTCTTTTCCATCGGAAAATACCTTTAAGGGAAATTATATTCAGCTCCAGTACATTTGCATAATGATATGCATATCTGAAACCTGACTAAGCCAGGCTGCCCCTCGCTGTGGGAGCTGAGGAGGCCATATTCAGGAATGCAAATGGCTTCGGGACTACGTTTCCACACCCTGGACGGCTCCCAAGGAACACACATGGGTCCTGATGAAATGGCCAAACCGGAAGACGCTAGAGCAGTGGTTCTCAACCTTCCTAATGCCGCGACCCTTTAATACAGTTCCTCATGTTGTGGTGACCCCCAATTTCATTGTTACACATTGAACATAATGAAAGCATAGTGATTCATCACAAAAACAATATGTAATTCTATATGTGTTTTCCGATGGTCTTAGGCGACCCCTGTGAAAGGGTCGTTCGACCCCCAAAGGGGTCTCGACCCACAGGTTGAGAACCGCTGCGCTAGAGGAATGAAGCAAGAAATTCCAGAACCACGAACGGTGGTCCAATCCAGAAGACGGCGTTTGGGAAGGACGACCTAGGGGTGAGAGTGGTGGGAATTTTTCCAAGTTGAGGGTAGGTCCTGGGAAAGTCATTCGACCCATTCATTCCTTCACGCCTTCATTCATTCAACAAACGTTTACTGAAATGCCAGGCACGGTTCTAGGTGTTGGGATCATGTGGCAAGCAGGGCAGACCCAGTTTCTGCTCCCCCGAGGTTGGCATCCCAGCGAACGCTAACGAAGGTCACCCCGGCGAGGCGTGAATGCGTACTGTGAGGAGCACGCAGCTGGCCTCGGCCTGTTCCTGGCTCTCCGCGCCGTGCAGAGGGGCTTCCCGCAGAAGCACTGTGGGCGAGCCTGTATTCTCCTCTCCCCTTTCCTGTCCCGTGTGGCTTTGGAACAATCGCACCCTCCCAAAGCCTTCTTTTTTGGCACGTGAGACCCATACTTCCAAGTCCCCAACACAAGATGGTTTGAAAGGCAGGCCACCCAACAGTCATTCAGTCGAGAGCTCAGGTTCAACAAACACCCAGCGTGCCCGCTGCCCCCGTCCCCTGTGCTGAGCCCATGGCAGACATCACCAATCCATGGCGATGCTGCCTCAGACACAGTCCAACTCAGGCGGACCCTCTCAATCAATCCGAGCCAGCACGAGCGGGCTGGCCCTCGGCCTCTGCACGGGATGGGATCACGGGAGTCTAAGAAGATGGAAGCTTTCCTTGCTCGTGGACACCATCAGAGGATGTCGTTGCTGAACTACCCATGAGACGGAGAGACCGCTATGTGATGACACGAGTCCTTCCAACAGCCACACCCCCTTCCCATGGACCTCCTCCCTCACCAAGGGCAGCTCCGGTTCCCCCACCTGGAACCCCCAGAGACCTGTGAGGCCAGACACTGTGGCCTGGCTCACGCCACAGGGGCCCACAAACAGCCCTCTCTGAACTGTCAACCCAGGGGCAGCATTGTGGCAGCTCCGGTCCCCCCACCTGGAACCCCTAGAGACCTGCGGCCTGGCTCAGACACTGTGGCCTAGCTCACGCCACAGAGGCCCACACACAGCCCTCTCTGAACTGTCAACCCAGGGGCAGCATTGCACAGGCTTTGGAGTCCAATCCACCGGAGTGTAAGCCCTGATTCCGGCCTTGCCAGCGACGCGACCGTAACATCCCTGAGCCTTGGTCTCGTCATCGTCTATAACGTGGGGGAAGTGATAGTTTCCGACCAACGGGGCGATTGCGGCATGAGCTGGTACCTTCCCAGCCTTGCACATAGCGAGCTCTCAAGAAAGGACATTTCTGGTTGGCACGATTGTTGGTATCTGCTCGCAGGAAAGCGAGCGAGCGCGGGGACCGACGCCGACTGCCTGCTAAATAATGCAGGGCCCTGCCCTTTCCGACGGCGAACGCTCAGAGGAAGGCTCATGTGATTTTGCATTTTTCACCAACAGGGAGAGAGAGACCCAGGAGGCAGGGTGGCAGCGGGAGGACGTGTCTCTGGCAAAAAAAAAAAAAAAAAAAAAAAAAAACATTATAAATGGGAAAATTATTTAAATAAGCAATCCCGAGGAAAAAAACACGGAAGCCAATTTTGTTCATAAAACAACTGATTTACAGCACTCTAGCTAAGAGCAGCTTTTAACTCGAGCCTCGGAGAGCCTATTCATTATTCAGCAAAATATTCAAGATTAATAAAGGTATCTTTAATACTAATATAGCAGCGAGAGCTAATATATGTAAAATAATTATTATGAAAAGTATTATCAATATTTGGGGGAATAATGTACATGCATAATGAATGAATTTTGCCCCTGGGTTTTGGCTTATATCTCGGCCTGATTTTGCATGGAGAAATTCTGCATTATAATGAAAGGCAAAATGATCACACATTATAACTGCGAGTTTTTTATCACTGCTGAGAAGGATCCTAAAACTGTCAGCTAAACAGGAAAGGAATATTTATATTCCAGCTAAGCATGCATATGGTGAGATTTATCATTCTTGGAGTGGTGGTACGTACTCAAACACCCAAATGTTCTCAAAATGATAATTATCGGCCTTGGAGAAATAAACAGAAAAATTTAAATAACCAAATACCGTAACAATTTACCAACTTTTAGGCAAAGGAACGGTGGCTTAGGTTTATTTTTTTTTCAGTCTTCACATTCCTGAGACTGAAATCCTTAGGTGTTTCTTCAATGGCCTATACCAGTGGTCGGCAAACTCATTAGTCAACAGAGCCAAATATCAACAGTACAACGATCGAAATTTCTTTTGAGAGCCAAATTTTTTAAACTTAAACTATATAGGTAGGTACATCGTTATTAACTTAATTAGGGGAGGTACTCCTAAGGCTTAGGAAGAGCCACACTCAAGGGGCCAAAGAGCCGCATGTGGTTCGAGAGCCACAATATGCCAACCACGGACCTATACAAACAAAATCAAATACAGTGGTGCCTTGACTTATGAGTGTCCCGACTAACGAGTTTTTCGAGATACGAGCCGTCTCTCGGCCGATTTTTTGCTTTGAGTTGCGATCTAAAATTCGGGTTACGAGCCAGCTTCAGATACCCCACCGCTAGTTGGCGCAGCGAACGTCACAGTGAACGCCACAACATCAGCCCAGCATCACGTGTCTCACTTGTTCACTTTAAGATTTGACATACGAGTAATTTGAGTTACGAGCTCTGTCACGGAACGAAACTCGTAAGTCAAGGCCCCACTGTAAAGGATTATTTTCATTTTCATGAGCCGTGGAGGACCTTTCAAAATTTAGCAGAAGCGCTTTCCCCACCTCCACCCTCACGCCAAACTTCCAGAATAATAAAAAAAAAAATTACATACTATTCAATAAAACATATGGGCATCTCTCCCTGGATCAAACCCCAAGAAAATAACAAAGGAAAAATGAGGAAGCCATTCCTGCCTTCTAGAGCGCAGAATCACACGAGAGCACACGAAAGGGGAACTCGGTGGTGAGCTCCCCAGTCCATTTCCCTTCCTTTACAGATGAGGAAACTGAGGCCTGAACATGGCGAGCGCACGCAAAGCCACGGTTCCTGACGCAGCTCCCTCCCCGCGCCCCTGCCCCTGTGCCTTGCGGTCACCAGGGCAACCAATGCAGGTACAGTGTCTGCTGCTGACGTCACCACTTCCACACAAAACCTGCACCTCCCCCACGGGGCAGGGCAGAGGCACCTGGGGGGGGGGGACCATGTGGAAGTTGCCCTTCAGCACCATCAGCGCAGACCCCGCTCTGAACACCAAACCGACTGACCACTGCTCCGTACTCTCCCTGCGGAAGTCGTGACGCTGGCTGCCCCCGATTGAAATTTCAACTGTGCAGGCTTCCACCTGCGATGAGGCAGGTACGGTCAGCAGCATTGAAAGAAAACAAAAGCTGCCAAACATCGGCTAGCCTTGGAATTTATGTGTGAGAACTCATGTTTGAGAGGCTTTCTGTTTTGTGCTAAATGATGACACCGTAAATCTCGTGAACTGTATAAATCAGACGGGACTGCAGCCTGGTGAGTGAGGCCGGGCCGATTTACGGCGAGGCCCGGAGAAGGGTACCGGGGCCGATTTGTTTGGCCACCTGGCATTGACAGGCAGAGGATCCCTGGGGAGCTGGCCTGGACGGGCCACGGAACAACCCACAGGCCACAATAAATCCACCTGCGACGGGCAACCCACCTTGGGTTACGGACTCAAACTCAAATAACCACAAAATTAGGCTGTCGTGGAAGATTCTTAATCCCGGCAAGGATGGGGTTGGGTCGGAAGTCCTGTGTGACAACGGCCATGTCTTGCCCGGCTTCAAACACTGCCGATTACTATTACTAATGGGAAGAGTCTTTGGTGGATGTTCCCCACCTTTGTTATTCGGAAATTTGAGGTCAATGTGAAAGGTTTTAATTTTATAAATTTTGAAATGATGAAAACTGGCCTTTAAGAATCCCAAGTCATTAAAGGCCTCGAGTGAATCTGATACCAGCCATCCACTACACTAATATTTCATGAATATCTGCTATGTGTCAGGTACATCCTCTTGTGGGATTTACTATCTAGTGGGAGAGGCAGAAATGTTGAAAAAAAATAGATCAGATGAGAATAACTGCATAGAAAAAAAATAGAGAGTGATGGGGTGGTTTTTAAAAATATTTTTATTGATTTCAGAGAGGAAGGGGGAGGGAGAGAAGGAGAGAGAAACATCAATGATGAGAGAGAAATATCAATCAACTGCCTCCTGCACGCCCCCTACTGGGGATCACACCCACAGCCCGGCCATGTGCCCTGACTGGGATTCAAACCATGACCTCCTGGTTCATAGGCCAACGCTCAACCACTGAGCCACTGCGGCTGGGCACGATGGGGTGTTTTATTAGACAGGATGGTCAGGAAATATCTCCTTGGTAAGTGGACATGTAGCTGGAGACCTGAGGGCAGCACATGAGCCAGTGCAAAGGCTGGAGGTGGGAGCAAGGTGGACATCTTCAAGGAACAGCAGGGAGAGGGTGGCTGGAGTGGAATGAGTGGCAGAGTAACACAAGACGAGATTAGAGCCGTCGGGGGGGGGGGGGGGGCCCAGACCCGCGGAAGAATCTGGCCTTTGCTGCTGAGTGAGCCGGGAACCTCAGGAAAATTTGAGCAGAAGCGTGACATGATATGACCTATGTTCTGACAATATCAACTCTTTCACGGGGGGACAGAGAGTTGGGAAGCAAGGATGGGAGCCAGGAGGCCGGTCAGCATACTATAGCCATCGTCCAAGCCAAAGGCATTGGCGACGGGTGACAGGTTCCCTTATTCTACTTCAGCCTCGGCTCGTATCCCATGCACCTTCCTCACTCGCCAGTGGACCCATGTTCACAGTTGAACCTGCTCTGGAGGATGTGGAGAAGGAGCGGTTTCTGAACACTGGGTCTTAAGTCCGGAGGATGTAAGTCCTTGTCCTTCGGAGACCAATGAAAGGCCCTTGCAGTCCCCTTGGTTACATGACTTCCCTGGACCGGGGTGCATCCTGGGATTGCAGCATCCTTTCCGATGACTCACCCGAGAGCAATTGGTTGCCCAGTGGTTCCGGTTCCTGTGTACCAAGGTGTCAAGAAAATCGTAGCGGAGAACCTCATTGGACCCAACTAAAGCCAAACTGCACTTGACTGCAGGAAGAGAGGGAACCTGAGCGCCCAGGAGAGAGAGGGTGGGGTCCCCCTACCGGATCCTCTTCCGGCAAATTGGTTTCCAGTCATGTGAGCGCACTGGGAAGAACACTTAGGGGTGATTACGGAGAGAGGAAGGTGGTGGGGGGTGCACCGCCCCGACAGTGAAGAATGGGGCCAAATGGGAGCGAATGGACAAATTAATGATTAAGGGAGATTTTTTTCCTTCCCGGAGTCCTGTCCGGCCTGGCCTCCCCGATTTGAGCAATCTTTCACTGTCAAGAGAGGCTGGGAGATTGATTCAATTAAGATTAGCAGAGTCGGAAAAATGGCATGGGTTAGCCCTGATTAGCCGTGTCTTCCCTCTCATCTCTTGGTGGCGGTGGCCCGGACACGGGGGAGTGCAGCCCCGTCGAGGGGCCCGGGGGCGGCGAGGCGGGCTTCCGAAGCGGGGCTCGGGGACCCCGAGCTGGTGTGGGGAAGCGGCGAGCTCCTGGTATTTTCTCCCGAGGTCTCTTTCATGCGTCCTTCTTGGCGGTGACTTCCTCCTAATTAGCTCCTTCCTGGGAAGAAGCGGGATGGAGGTGGGGGGAACTCTGAGATGTGGGGGTCACCGCAGGCCACACCTCCTTGAAGCAAATGAGTGTCATTGGAGGTCTCATTAATTCCGCGGCGAGGCCCACGCGCCCCCTCTGATCCTTCAGAAGGGCGGGCGGAGAGCTCCCCCGAAGATGCGGGCCTGTCTGAAACTATGAGGGGTGGCCCCCCTCCGCCCTCTGCCCCCCCCCCAACTCCCTGCACTGGTTGGCAAAGAGTCCCACAGGCCCAGGGCCCCGGGTGAAGAGACAGACGGGAGGGGACACAGCTCTGTCTCCCGTCCCACTGCCACCCCAAGACACTGACGTGCCTGGGGTCTTGGCACATGGGAGCAGCTGGCAAAGGCCTAAAATAGATGTGCCGGGCAGTGTACCCCCACCTCTCCATCCCCATGCAGGCCCCATGGCCGAAGACGGTCAATGAAAGTGGTCCTTCCCACAGGGTGCCTGGTGGCGCTGGTTCACATGACAAGATCATCATACGGCTCATGACACCGCTGTGCTCCTGTGTCAGCTCAGAGAAGGAGCTGGTGTGACAGCTCTGGGGACAGAGGTCCCTCCGGAGAAGGGTGGCCTGGGAGGGAGGGAGCGAGGAGAGGAGGGCTGGCCCAGGTGAGTACTGGGGACTCGGAGGTTCCAGGCGTGATGGTCCATGCATTTCCAAGGCCTCTCCCAACACCACTGACCCCAGCTGATTTTCAAGGGGCGTGCAGGCCCCTCGGGGTCCAGCTGCTGCCCCCCGGCTTCTACACATGCTTCTCCTTGTGCCTAAAAAAGCCCTTCCCAGCCCTTCCCCAGGGCAGCTCTCTCAGAGAGAATCCATTGCACCTGTCGGATGGGTTGTCATTCTGACGCTGTTGAATGACTCTGGGGACGGGGAACTCAGCTCCTTGCATGGCCTCTCTTCTGTTGGCAAGTCCATCTCATGACGGATCTGACATCCCCTCCCCATAACCTCTCCTCACTGGGCCTCCTTCTCCTCCTTGTCCCCCATCAACCTTCCAGACGCCCAGGGTTCCTTCGCTCCCCGGGGGCTGAGACAACGCTACCCTCATTCATGCTGCATGTTCAGTGCCTGCAGTGCCCGGCACACAGCAGGTGCCGAGGAAATCCGTGTGGAACGCACGGAGGACTATTTGAAATGCAACGCTAGAGCTCGAGGAGGCATGAGGGAGTGTCAAGTTCAACGTCCACATTTTACAAATGAGCAAGCCAGGGCTCGGCCAAGGAAGGGAAGGGCCCACGGTCACAGGGCAAGGGAGTGGGTCCAAAAGGACTTCCCGGAGCCCGGGAGCCACCTGGCAAACTCCAATCTGCTTCCAGGTGACCCGGGTCGGGAGGCGCTGGTCCTCTCCCCAAAGGCATCGCTGGGCCCCGGCAGGCGGAAGCCAACGCCACGCTGTCCCTGTGGCCACGTCTTCCAGGGACTAGCGGGCGAGATGGATGAGCTCCTATGCGGTGTCATATTCTGGGCGCTCATCACAAGGACTGGAGAGCAGGAAATCCTGCCCGTCTCCCCCGCGGAGACAAATGTGCTCTGGAAAATTCCCGGAGGGAAGCAGGGCATCACGGGGAATCTCCATCCACACGGGCCCACCGGGCTGACGTCGGACAAGAGGACGGGGCCCAGGCTGGTTCCTGGACCTTCCAGAAGTTTCCCGAGACAAGGGAGTGTGTGGGGATGAGCCTTCCGGATGGAGGGCGGGAGGAGAAGTGGCCGCTGATGGTCGGGGCTTGGGGCTCTCGCCCGCCAGAGAAGGGCCGCATCCCCAAATGTCCTCTGTGGCCGGAGTGGGGCTGTGGCCTGAGTTAGCATCTGTAGAGCTGCCCCTTTCATTCCCGAGAGCCGTGTACATAGGGTGTCCCAAAATTCACGCAAGATTTGAATTTTGCGTGAGCGCTTACAACAAGAAAAAAAATAAACGCCTACTTTTACTTGGTTTATTGAATCAGATTCTAATATCTGTTGCCCTTTGATTTCAATCCCTTCAATTTGATAAGCATTACCAAGTACCAATAATGGCCCAGGAGCAGGGACAATGAAAACCAATGAAGACCACAGCTTTGCATATGTGCCAGCAAAGCCGTGGAGGCCATTTACCCAATGTGCTATTCCATACAGAACCCTATACTGTATCCTTTATGAATCGATAAAAAATTTACAATTTTTAATTATAAACCTGTGTTTTCTATCACAATTACTTCTTGCGTGAATTTTGGGACACCCTATATAAAGACGTGTCCCTCTGGCTCCTGTTACTGTGTCCTGGACCCAGCGGACTCTCTTCCGAGCACGGAGGGGCCAGCGTCCTGGGAAGATGACCTGGGAAGATCCGTTTTTTTCTGGTGTCCCTGGGGAGAAACTTCTTAATCCAGGCCCTGCTCACTTTTCCCCTCCCCGATCGGCTCGAACCCCCTCTCCTCCTCTGAGGCAGGCTCCCAGAGCCCTCTGGCTCCATTCAAAATCCCCTTTTCAGAGCGCTGGCAGTTTTATGGCCTTTAATGACCCCCTATTGTACCCTGATTGCCAATCAGGGCCCACGTAATGACCGCACAGCATCACTTAGCCCTGATTCCGATGACAATGGCCAGAGCGGCCAGCTCGCTGTTTTGACATGAGCGGGGTCACAGGGAAAGTTTTCGGGGCGGGTGATTTAAAGAGGCCGGACCAGCCAGCACCCTCGACATCTCCGTTGCTGGGACTTCGACAAAGGAATGAACTCTGAACTTTTCCTTTGACGGATGGAGGTCATTAAAACCGGGGTGGGGGCCCCTTCAAAGGCAGGTGTGGGCCAGGCTGTCCCTCAAAGCGCCTAATAAAGAGAGACCGGGCGATTGTCTGGGGTTCAGAGAACCGGGGACTTCTGAGAGATGCACTCAAGTGGTTCAAAAGAATCAATGACCTGCCCTGGCCGACTGACAGGGGCCAGAAGTGCCGTGGGCTCCCTCTCCCACCCACTGAATGGGTGGCTGCCCCAATTGTTCCCACACAGGGGCCACCACAATAAATGCTTGGGGTCCTTTCACGGGTACCCAGGGCTCCGGGGTCTGACACCAGCAAAAAAAAAAAAAAAAATTCTAAGAAAGGGAACTTCACCAACTCCCACTTTAGCTTCATCCCTTTTAATAGAGTGCCGAGAGATCCCCAAGCAGCTTAAAATATTAAAGGTTTCTTGTAAACATCTGGAAGATAACGTCTAATTAGGAGATAGTGCTCTGGGTTATTAATATGTAATCAGCGCTAATCCCACCCAGCACAAATAAACAGCAAACAAAAGCAGGGCCCTGAGCAGGAGCACCCCGCAGAACACAGGGGAGCCCCCGGCGGAGCTTCCAGACCACACGCCCCCCCCCCCCCCCCCCCCCCCCCCCACACACACACACACACTCCCGGCAAAACCCCAGCTCCCATTCCCACCACCGCACAACCAGCTGGGACGGGCAGACGCAGCCAGGCTGACCTCCTGGCAGTCGGCGGGACACGTCGGTGAAATAAATGGCCTGCAAATGCCTGGAGTCATCGAAGTTCAGCCACGAAGGGAAATGAAAGCTCGGGGAGTTTCGCCTCCCGCTTCTGTGTATATGTATATATATTGAAAGGTGCTTTTGCTTGTCGCCAAAGGGTCAGGAATGTTGATCCCCGAGGTCTGAGCTCCCGGGAATGTGATGGATTTGGAGGAGCTGGAAGCCGGGTCCTGGGGGAGTGGCACGCTGGATGCATCCACAGGGTCCCTCGCCCGGCACATTTCACATGTGCCCGCGGGGTACGGAACCCGGCACTCCACTCCTGCCAGGGCGGGCGGTGGTTCTGAAGGGTAACGCCATCGGATGAAAAGGCTGCACAGGGCCAACCACCAGGCCCGGAGGAAGCAGCTGTGGAGACAGACACCAAAGGTCCCGCCTCCCTAAGAGGCACCCACCAGGCTGAGCCACTTCTTGCGCGTGGTTCGCGGATGGATCATTGTGGCTTCTCCCGCAGCTGGTGGTGCCAGCCGGCGGGAGGGCAGTGATGACTCCCAGCCCCTGTGACGGCCCAGAAGCGCCTGGCGGATGGAAGTCAGCGTTAACCATGGCGTCCTCCTTCTCCAGCAGTGACCTGGACCCCAAGGGGCAGTCAGCCCCTCTGAGCCACAGAGAGAAAGGAATGGGGAGCCACGAGCTATCAGGAGGACTCGCCTCCCTCCAGGGCCCGGGGAGAAGGCTCCGACTCACGCTGCGGGAGGGGAGCACTGTGGAGGAACAGACCTCTTTCTAGCACCTACCAGCAGCGTCCCAGGGGCTGGGGTTTTGTGGGGACAGGAAGATGGAAATGGAGCCAAGAATGACCCAAATAATAAGTATTTTGAGCGATGCCACAAAGGGACACATGAGGTGCTCTCAGAACCTACGACAGAGAGATCTGTCCAGCCTGCCGGGTTGGAAAA
>NW_005370423.1:290314-299278 GCF_000412655.1 Myotis brandtii
GCCTGGGCTGGGATGCTGGGAGGACGCCCGTGTGAGCCGCACATGCCCAGGCCCCAATTTGCACGACAAGAATGGCAGGGAACTCCCATCTCGGCTTCCTCAGTGTCTCCTCATGGTTTAAACATCGGGGTCCAAACAAAGGCGGGCACCCGGGGCGGAGAATGGACGGGCAGCTACTACGGGCTGGTGGGCTTCAGACTTCACTTCAGAGCCAAGTGAAGGAGGGAGGAGGGAGAGAGGCAGAGAGGAGGAGGAGGAGGAGGAGAGAAGCAAACTGAGTTGTTTGGCAGGCGCAGTCCTGACAGAGGTCGGAGCAGAAATGTCTGGAACTATCTGGAAGGTGGAGATCTAGCCAATTCCTGGGCCTGCTAAAGCCGCCCAGAGGCAACCCCCCACCAACAGCTTCTGGTCGGAGCTCCCCACCTCACCTCGCAGCCTGGGCAGGAGAGCGGCGTCACCGTGCGACATGGAGTCACGTTCCTCGCTTCAGAAACAACCGCTATCTTGACCGCTCCTGATGGCTGACGCTTCCTCGCCATTTACCGCGGGTCAGGCCGGTGCCACAGACGTTAACCTCATTTACGCCTCGTGGAACCGCAGGTGCGCGCTACCATTCAGCCCGCTTTACAGACGGGGAAACTGAGGCTCAAAGAAGCTACTTGCCCCAAGACACGCAGCTTATAAAAGCGGGTCCGGCATTTCTCGACAGGGGGTTCTGGCTCCGGAACCCTCGCCTTCGAGCGCCGCACGGTTCAACCTCCCCCTTTCCCTAGGACAGTGGTCGGCAAACTGCGGCTCTCGAGCCATATGCGGCTCTTTGGCCCCTTGAGTGTGGCTCTTCCACAAAATACCACGTGTGGGTGCACGTACAGTGCGATTGAAACTTCGTGGCCCATGCGCAGAAGTCAGTATTTTGTGGAAGAGCCACACTCAAGGGGCCAAAGAGCCGCATGTGGCTCGCAAGCCGCACTTTGCTGACCACTGCGGCCTAGGAGACAGGAAATCAGAGCCTCGACTCCTTTCACCGGCACTGAGCCCCGCTGCTCGCCTGGGTCACGATGCGGAACCGTGGTTTAGCCAGAGACACTGCGAGCAGGGCCCAGGTCCGAGCTCCCCGGGGTGGCGGCTCCCGGGCCCCCGCCGCATCCCCTGGCTCCGGGAGGCCCTGCCTTTCTCCCAGGAAACACCTCGGTTAAAACATGCGAGCGTGTTTAATGGCGGGAGCGTGGGCCACTTGTTTATCTTCCTTAAACACGGCCGGGGTGGCGCTCGTTTGTTATCTGGGGTGTGAAATGGAGGCTGACAACAATTAATACCTCCTCCCGGGCCGCTGCGGCTCTGACGGGAAGCTGTGTACTTCCGAGCAGGCCGCGAGGAGGAGGCGGCCGGCCGTCACTCAGGATCTGATCCGAGGGGGGGGAAGAGTGACAGCGGCAGCTGACGGCCCCTCCCGGGCCCCGGAGACGCCCCGTGATAAAGCGCCCTGCTTTCTGGGGTAATCAACTCGCTCTCCATGCATTACCTCCTAATGAGCGTCGTGTTTAAACAAGTGTATAGAACACATCTGTCCGGCCTGGGGACTCGCGGCTGTGTGACCAATTTCAGCATCTGAGAGTTAAATTAATGGTAAAGGGTTTAATTGTGAGTAAACAATACCGCATTAAGGAGCAGTAAACACAGCAGTGGGGACCCGCCGGCCGGCGCTGGCATCACAGATGCGGCCGCCTCCCTCTGACCGTTAATAGCGCCCCCCGCCCGGACTCGCCGACGGTGCCTGGAAGCCCATTTGTCATCTAAATGGTCCATCCCCTTCTCCAGCATCATTTTGGCCCGCAGTCCGTTCCGGGGCCGGCAGGGTCTGTGTGCTGTGGAGGGTGGGCAGAGGAGGCCTGCACGGCTCCTGGGGCCGGAGGGCCGGCCTGGGGCCGGGCCAGCTTCCAGGCCGCTGTGCAGAGTGGGGCGGGAGGCGGGCAGACACCCCTTTTATCCAGGCAACCGGCGTCCGCCTCAGACTCCAGGCTTCCGTGGCCACGATTCCAAACCTGGTTTTAAAACACCCTGGGGTGTCTCCCGTGAACAAAGGATGCCTCGAAAGCAAATTAAGTTCCCTTTAATTAAAGATCATAACATACGCCGCAGAACATTCCGTCACGGCCGGGGAAGGAAGAGGCTGTCACATAAAATAAATAAGGCTGCACAGCTCAGAACGTGACGTGCTGCCCGGCAGGGCTCTGCGCCTTCCTGGCGTGCGCATTGCGGTCCACGCGCCACCTTGGAAACGGAGCGGGGCCGTCGTGTGCGCCGCGGAGTGGACGGGTCTCCCCACGGGGCACGGGGAGAGTAAACCCTTGGCCTGGGGAAGAACCAGGCCCAGGTCCTCGCTGCCTCCCCCTCCCATCACGGCCAGGGGCACAGGCGTCTCGGGGACCCAGGCCCTGGGCCGAGAGTCTGGGAGGATCCCCATCCGCAGGCTTGTGCTCTCTGCACCTTTAACCGTCCGCACCTGGGAAGGCCTGCGCAGGTAACTCACCAGCGAGAACGCTCCTCCCGTTTGCCCCCACCCCCTGCGACCTGGGCGGGCGAGCGTGCCACGAAGCCCGGCCCCTCCTGGTGCACACTGGGCTGGGGTCGGCTGGGGTCGAAGCCTCCGCTCGGAACCCAGAAGCCCTCGGCCTACTCTCGGGGCTTGTTTCTCAAGCACCTGCCAGAAAGGGGTGTGAAAAATGGCCAAGATCACGTATCAAAGGCACTGGGCTTCCATCTCTCTCCCTTTCAACACAGAAGCGTGTGGTTGCAAAGACAAAATAGACTCCCGGTTGCACACCCAGACTCCAGAGTCCGAGTCAGATCCCGGCTTGGCCACGATCACCTCTCTGAGCCTTGATTTACCCACCTGTGAAATGGGGGTAATAACCGGGTTGCTGAGAGGATTGAACCCATTAGTACACGTCAAGGGCTCCCATCAGCCTGTGGCACAGAGCAAATGCTCAATAAACATTAGAGCTATCGTGAGAGGTGCGAGGCCGATGCATCTTGCAACAACACCTGACCGAGCCCACAGGTAGAACAGCTCGAGGAGAGGTGGGCGACACTGGGTGAGGCTCACCCCAGGCACCAGGCTGCTGAACGAGCCAGTGTGTGTGTGCGGAGTTCTCTGCACTGCTCCGCCCAGGCCTCTGGACAGCCAAGGACACATGGCAGCCCCAGACCCCCGGCGCCCGCTATCCCGCTATGCCAGGTGACTGGGGGTGCAGGGCCATCCCCGCCTGGCCCGACAGGCCTTCCCCCTGCTCAGAACTCTGTGCTCGGTGCACAGGAGCACATAAGTACATTCCTGGCCCAGAAAACCGGGCCCACGTCCACAGCGGCCCGCTAGCCTCAGTCAAGGGCAGAGCTGTATTCTCAGGAAGGTGCTCCCACAGGCAGGCTCACTGTACATGCTGAACACAGGAGAGCTCGCAGTTTTATCTCCTGACACCTCTCTTGCCAGTGATTTTCTTCTTTTTAAGCCCTTACTGGTTTTCCATACTTGAGCTGGGCAAATCTGTGCGCCTCTCAGAGGCTCCGGGATTTCTAAATTCTAGTGGTGACAGATTCGCTGGAAGAGGGCGCGCAGGGACCTGCCCGGAGTGGCTTTGGGAGCCACACAGGGCTGGGGGGGCATTGCAGCTGAAGCCTCTTCCTCCCTCCTCCCCTCCCTCTCTGGGTCGCCCTTTGGGTACCAATCTACAGAGGCTCTGGTTTCTCCAAAAGAGGCACAGAAGTCATGACCTCACTTTGGCACAGACATAGGTGGAGTGGCAGGAGCCAAAGCGAGGGCCTCGCTAGGGCTCCTCGCTTTCCAATGGCCCCCAGGAGAGCTCCTGCCCTTCACACCCACAGCTCTCGCCTCTCAAGCAACAGCGACACAGGAACACGGGGCACTTCTACTTTCTTGTACCTTCAGCACCCAGTAGGAGGCGCTGTACAGGCCGACTAATTTAGAAGCCTATTCGATTGCCACTTTGGAAAGCAGGAGCTGATGAGAAGACAGAGGTCAAGAGAGAGAGAGATCAAGAGGTCAAGAGGGAGGGAGAGAGAGAGAGACAGACAAAGTACCAGAAACAATGCTCGCCTCCGTGGCTTCACCGTATCCCTGAAGCCAGGGATCCAAGACCCCGAGTGAGGCTCAGACAGAAAGAAGATCGCCCCCATCTGAGATGCTCCCAAGACCACATTTCTTTCTTTTAAAAAAAAAAAAATTTTTAATTGATTTCAGAAAGGAAGGGAGAGGGAGAGAGAGATAGAAACATCAGTGATGAGAATCATTGATCAGCTGCCTCCTGCACGCCCCACACTGGCGATTGAGCCACAACCTGGGCATGTGCCCTGACTGGGAATCGAACCATGACCTCCTGGTTCATAGGTCGATGGTCAACCACTGAGCAACGCCGGCCGGGCCCAAGAAGACATTCCTAACCCACACTGGGGTCAGGGACACATTCGGGAATCTGACGGAAGCTATAAACCAAGAAAGTACATGTAAACCCAGTTTTGCGCACAGTCCAGGGGGCTTATGGGCCATCCACGGACCTTCCGTGAGTGACCCTGGGCCCGGAGGTCAGAGGAGGCTCATCCGTGGGGCCCCATCTCCATGCCGACAGCACCAGTCTCCAGGATTGACAAGGGGTGCCTGCCTGCTGCCCACACCTGCCCATCCACAACCATAGGGTCCTTGAGGCCAGGCCTTGGGACTCCCTGTGAAGGCCGGCGGAGAGGGAGGGGGATGAGGGTGCTGCGTGCCAGCTCCTCCCTCCACAGAGGCCTGGCCTGCAGGACCTCCTGGGAGAGAACATCTTCCCTGTTGGGCAAGGGTGTTAAGGAGAGCAATTAGAGGGTCCCAGTCGGACCTCACACGTTCGATCCTTCCAGACCATGGGGGGCCCTGCCTCTCTGCACCCCCCCCCCCCCCCCGGGGCTGGCAGGGAGCTGGAGCTGGGGCGGCAACAAAAGGTGTTAATGGCCTGATGAGGGGCCCATGCTGATAGATGACCCATTAGGGCGCTGGCTCTTGTGCGGATGGCAAATAGGTTTGATCAATGAGATTTTAATGCAAAGCGAGGCCTGGGGGAGAGAGGCAGCCACAGGGAGAGGGAAGACCCTTTGTTACTAATGTGTCTGAAAAAAGCACTTAATTGAGGTCATAATAATATTAGCAGCTCTCATCATCCATAATTCAGCCTTATTTATTACGGCCGATAGTGGCCCTGTCAGGTGGGGAACGCAGGGGGCTTTTGTTGGAGTCGGACGACATGGGGGTGGTCCCCCCCTCTCTCCTCTCTCTCCTCTATCTCTCTCTCTCACCAGCTGCAGTGGCTGGGCCACAGAACATCAAGGTCTCTCTAATTCACAACATGCTGTCTAGCTATATGCTCGCCGTGGAGAAGTGGGGAAAGAAGAGAGATGTTTACCATGCGGTCCAATGGAACCCTCTCCCATCCTTCCCCCCTCAAGAACTAATGTTTTTAAAGGAAATTGTGAACGGTGTTGCTAAAGCAGTCTGCCGGGGGACAGAAACGCTGTCTCCCCGTGCGGGTTCCGCACCCTAAAAAAATGACACCCATCCTGCCATGGGCACGCCTCCCATCACCTGTGGTTTGTTATCTCTGAGAGCAGAGAGGAGAAAGCGCCCGGGAGCGCGCGCTAAACGCATGTATAATTGTGCGATTAGAGATG
This sequence comes from Myotis brandtii, assembly GCF_000412655.1. Taxonomy (NCBI): domain Eukaryota; kingdom Metazoa; phylum Chordata; class Mammalia; order Chiroptera; family Vespertilionidae; genus Myotis; species Myotis brandtii. Next base: position 296,030 of record NW_005370423.1, read on the forward strand.
CGGGCGCCAGCGTGAGGATTGAAAATGTATTCGTCTCATAAAACCGCCTCATTAGTCTCCGTGTCTTAAAGGACACACTTGTCCATAATGAGGCGCTCGCAGGAAGCGGCGCGGGGGCGAGAGGGGAAGGAGGCGGCGGGCGCGGCTGCCATCTCGTTTCGCAGGAAGGGGAAGGAAAACACTTAATAAAGATAATTGGGCTGGCCGGGCCGGCTCCCATCTGGAATCTCCGTGCAGACAGACCCCGGGGCAGACGATCGGTCATTAACGGGGAAAATAGCCCATTTGGAAGGGATCCGTTTGTTTTATAAATGACGCCCCACTTGAGCACAGCTTAACCGCAATCATCATAAAAGTCCCTCCGACACCCAGCAGCCCAGGGACGGTGCTGAACTATCGATCCACTTTCTGCGGGGAAGGGCCAGTCGGGGTCTCCGCTCAGCCTGCAGGAAACAGCGTTTGAAGTTTGGTGTGTGTGTGTGTGCGCATGTGCACATGTGCGCGTATACGTGTGTGTGCATGTGTGCGTGCGTGTGTTTTAAGTCTAAATAGGCTCTAAACTGCCCTTTGGTGATCAGGAGCTATTAGTGGCCTTGGCTAGGAACTGTGGAGCCCTGGGGTCAGCAGAGGCGGCCCAGGCTGAGGATGGAAGGGGGAGGGAGAGGTCAGCTCTGAGCCCAGCAGCCTCCATAGGTCAGTGGGGCCAACCTGGCTTGCCAGGCAGCCCGGGAACGAGGACTCAGAAGAATTAATTCTCCCAGCCCCAGCCCCAGGCCCAGGCCCAGCCCCAGCCTGGCCATTGTGCACCCCCGACACACACACAAACACACGTACACACACACGCACACATGCGCACACACTCACACAGCAGCATCAGAACAGTCACTCGTCAGGCGGGACTGGAACTGGTAGACCGAGGCGGGGAGGAGAAGCCGGCCTGGCCCCCGGCCCTCCTGGGGCAGGCGAGGGGCGCGGTCACTAGAACTAGAAAGAAGGATTCCGTGGCAACGCTCCTCCCACCCACCTCTGTCCAGAAGGGCTGCCCAGCGGCTCAGGAAGGCCTTCGGAGATAAAGGGACATGGAGCGGTGGGCAGGGAGCACATGTACATGTCTCTTAAGGAGCCCAGGCCACCGCCGGGGGCCTCCATCACACCCCCTGAGGGAAACCCGGACTCTTCAGTCCCCTCTGCGCCCCCAGAACGCCAGCCCCTGCCCTCACTCCCTCCCTCTCCTCCCCTTCAGTTTCCCTGGTTCGCATGTTCCAGAAAAGAGCGGCTTCCTTAGAGTTTCCAGGATCCATGCTCTACTCGTCATGCCCTTGAGGTGTGGGACAGGAGAGAGGGTGAGGTTCCTGGGCGGGGGGACCTGCGTGGCCTCCTTCTCGGGACCTGGGTGTCCTCCATGGCCCCACAAGGTCACCCACCATGATGGCACCGTCTGTGACATGGATATGATGACTGTGCTGCCTCCTAGGTCAGTGATGGCGAACCTATGACACTCATTTTTTTGGTTGATTTTTCTTTGTTAAATGGCATTTAAATATATAAAATAAATATCAAAAATATAAGTCTTTGTTTTACTATGGTTGCAAATGTCAAAAAATTTCTATATGTGACAAGAGTTAAGTTAGGGTTAAGTTAGGGTTTTTCAAAATGCTGACACGCCGAGCTCAAAAGGTTCGCCATCACTGTCCTAGGTTGTACAGAGAAAATGAGAACATGTTGAGCCCAGCACCAGGCATATATTAAGTGCTCAAAAGGAACTGAGGAGAGAGAGAGGGAGGGAGGGAGAGATGGGGGAAGGAGAGAGAGATAAAGATGGGTTTGGAGATAGAGATATCGAAGGGGGAGGAAGGTGGGAGGGACAGGGAGAAAGAGGGTTGGACTCCACCTGGTGTCATTCACCATGCAGGGCCCCCCTGGCTGCCACCCCAAACGCCCATGGGGTGACCATCCTCACTCAAGGGGTGGCTGCCATTTTCTAGTCATCTATACTAATAAAAGCCTAGGTGACCATCATGCCCTCATATCATCACAAGATGGCCACCCCCACGTCATCACAAGATGGCCGGCAGGGGAGCAGTTAGGTGTCAATCAGGCCGGCAGGGGAGCAGTTTGGGGAGAGGCCTGGGCACGAAAATCCGTGCATGGGAGGGTGGGGGTCCCTCGGCCCGGCCTGCACCCTCTCCAATCCGGGACCCCCTCAGGGGATGTCCGACTGCCGGTTTAGGACTGATGCGGGATGGGGCCTAAACCAGCAGTCGGACATCCCCTGAGGCAGCGGTTCTCAACCTGGGGTTGCGACCCCTTTGGGGGTCAAACGACCCTTTCACAGGGGTCGCCTAAGACCATCGGAAAACACATATAGAATTACATATTGTTTTTGTGATTAATCACTATGCTTTAATTATGTTCAATTTATAACAATGAAATTGGGGGTCACCACAACATGAGGAACTGTATTAAAGGGTCGCAGCATTAGGAAGGTTGAGAACCACTGCCCTGAGGGGTCCCGGATTGGAGGGGGTGCAGGCTGGGCTGAGGGACTCCCCCCCCCCGCAGTGCACAAATTTTATGCACTGGGCCTCTAGTAAAACAATAAAGCTAATGCACGAAGCTCTTGAGCATTATCATCCCATCATCTGCAAGGCCTCCCTGTGTGTCTAAGCGAAGCCTTCCTCCCCTTCCCCCTCGCCTCTCTACCTGGATTCTAGAAAGAGGGGGCGTGCGAGGCAGGGCCTGACCGAATTTCTCCCCCACCCTGCCCGCACGCTCCCCAGCTTCCTCCCAGAAGGATCTGAGGGCGCTGATTGCTCCCAGCAAAGCCCTTATCGCTTTCCATGTGAATTTCAAATCGCACTGATCCAGCCCCTTCTTAGCTAAAGTCAGCTTTATCAACCACAAGAGAGGTGGGATTTGGGAGAGATCTGAGCAAATTCACATTGTTTGGATAAACTCATTCAGGGAGCTCAACAAATCAAAGCCGAAATGGATATGTATCCCTGAAGAGACTGAGAAGTGCTGGGAAGGAGGGGGGGAAAAGTTACCATTAACATTTCCATTTCTTTAAAAAAAAAAAAAAAAAGCACGGCGTTCCCTTTTTAATGAGTGTGTTCGCAACCTCTTCTTGAACCATTACCAGGACTCCTGGGGACCCCGGTGAAGTGATAAAAGCTGGGAGGCTCTTGGCAAGGGAAGGGAGGTGTCCTGGGAAAATTACAGGCCCCGCCCCCCCCATCGCCACCCTCC
>NW_005370423.1:299363-340346 GCF_000412655.1 Myotis brandtii
GACTTTGGCCAGCCAGACCACTATCTGATATGGTAATGGGTGAATGTATGCATTACCCCGTCATTTAAGGAACTGCGTGTATCATGTATATTTAAAACTAGTTCTCTGTAGTTTTAATTATCTCAGTCTGCAGGGGCAGAAAGGGAAAAGGCAGGCAGCCCGCTGACAGCTGAGCGCCCTGTCCGCCATGGCGGGGATTTTGCTCCCCTACAATTTGCATGGGAAAGGCGGCTTTCTTGACACTTAAAATAAAAAGGGGGCATTTGCATCTCATTTGCTACACTGGCAGCATTCGAGTTTTATCTGAATAAAGACACTTCAACGGATTTATGTAGTTAAGCTGATAGCTGGGAACGTCGACGCCAAAGACATCGGCTAAATCCAGCCACGTCGGGAGGCGGCTCATAGCGTTGACAAGTCGGGATTAGGTTTGGTCGTGCCCCCCACCCTCCACCCTCTCCTCCTGTCCATGGATGACTTTAAAACTGTGGCCAAGTATCTTCTCTTTACACAGGTCTGGTCATGACAAGGCTTTCATGAGAGGCATCTTTCCTGGGGGAACCCGCCTGCTTCCCCACCAACACACCCAAGTGTGTTTATGAAGTGGAATGGTGGTCGGGCCGGCGTGGCTCAGTGGTTGAGCGAAGACCTATGAACCAGGAGGTCACGGTTTGATTCCTGGTCAGGGCGCATGTCTGGGTTGCAGGCTGGATCCCCGGGGAGGGGTGGGGGCATGCAGGAGGCAGCTCATCAATGATTCTCTCTCATCATTGATGTTTCTATCTCTCTCGCCCTCTCCCTTCCTCTCTGCAACCAATAAAATTATATATATATATAAAAAAAAAGAAACAGAAAATGGACTGACAGCTGTCAGAAAGGAGGGGGCGTGGGGGATGGGGTGAAAAAGGTGAAGGGATTAAGAAAAAATAAAAACAGCTCATAGAAACAGACATAGTGTGGTAATTACCGGAGAAGAAGGGGGTGGGGGCAGTAGAAGAGAATAAAGGGCGGATAAATGGTGATGGAAGGAGACTTGACGTTGGGTGGTGAACACACACTACAACATACAGATGGTGTATTATGGAATCGTACACCGGAAACCTATCTAATTTTATCAACCAATGTCACCCCAATAAATACAGTAAATGTTTTTTAAAAATGAGTTGGTATCAGCTAAACACTGGAGTAGCGTCCGGCACATAGTAAATGCCCGAAGAATGTCAGCACCATGATGATATGATGATGATAAAAAATCAACAATGAAGCGCCACACCGCCGATGAATTTCCTATTTCTGCGCTGCCTTCACTCACTTTGAAGATTCCGTTGTCAAGACCCATCCCGGGGGAGTCCGGTTCAGGCGGAATGGTCCCGGGTGATTCTCTCTGGCTCCACAGACCCGCTCGTGACCCCTGCGTGGGGGAGGCAGGGGTTCCCGGGGGCCTGTTAGACTTGGCATGCCATCTCCCTCCACACCCTCTCCCCAGCTGGCCGGGGTGCAGGAATCCCAGGCTCGCCGCACGGCCTCAGCAGCTGGGGACAGGTTTCTGCTGCTGGGAGGCCTCCTGGGGGCCACCTCTCCTTCTCCTCTCCCAGCTGGGAAGCGAGTGCCCCTCAGAAAGGGGGCACGACGCCCCCCTGTGTTGGCTTCCCCGCTTCGCGGTTCCCTGAGGAGCCCATCCAGCCGCTGCCTGAGCTCCTGACACCCCTGCTGCCCCTCCCAGGACCTGGAAGGAGGGGTATTTCCACCAGGAAGCCCTTTTCTTGTTGAATAATATGTCTTCATTGATTTCAGAGAGGAAGGGAGAGGGAGAGAGAGAGAAACATCGATGGTGAGAGAGAGTCATTGACCGGCTGCCTCCTGCACGCCCCACACTGGGGATCGAGCCCGCAACCTGGGCATGTTCCCGGCCGGGAATCGACCCGTGGCCTCCTGGTTCAGAGGTCGACGCTCAAGCCCTGTGTTTACACCAATGTCCTGCGAGCTCCACCCCACGGCTCCCGTCTCCTCCCCTGCCTCAGAGCCATCGGGCTTCACATGGGGCTCTCTACTCCCCACTCCTGGGGCAAGTCAGCTTCCCCCTCTGAACCTCAGTTTCCTCATCTGTAAAATGGGAGTAGGAAAACCTACCCACTTCTCCAGGTTCTGCTAGTATAAAAGTAGCTGGCGGCCCATGGCAGAGACGAGGACAAGGCCACTGTCCCGAGCCCCAGCTATGCAGAACAGACGCCTGCCGCCCAGCCACAGGCCAGGGGCCACAGTCCTGACCCCAGACAAGGTCGCTGAGCCTGCAGCCCCTGCGTGCATCTCTAAGGCGGGTCACACAGCCGCTGCCCGATGGAGATATCTGTGTTGATGGGAAGCACAGGGCCTCCCCCATGCTTCCCATTGCCACCATCTGGGGCCACCGACAAGCTGGCTGCAGGTTTTAATGTTTTCAGTGGAAAAAATGTTAAAAGCCTTTGCCATTTCACAGAGCAAGATGCGCGGGTCAAGAACGCAGTGCCATCCAGCTGGCGGCTTCCTCGTGGCACGCAGGATGAGGTCACCAGACAAAGGGTTTGCTGTTTCCAAACAATGTGTGGGGTGCTCTCACGGCCACAAGCTTTAGACCCCAAAAAGCTCAGATCCCCTGGTCCCCGAGCAACAAAAGGACGTCTCAGAACAGAGCGTGGCGCCTCTCCAAGGCCATGTGCAACGTGCAAACCCAGCAGAGCAGGAGGGGGCCCCCCTGTGTATTGGGAAGGGGTCTCAGGCGGCACCGAGGGGGGGCGGGGACGTGAGACGAGAAAGGGAGGAAAGTCATGGTGTGTGAATGAGCGGGTGGCCAGTGCAGGCCACTGGGACTCGGTCCTGCCGGGCTCCCTCTGAGAGACTATAGATGCCACAGCGTGGTCCCATCCACCCCACCGAGGGCCAAGAAGATGGGACTCACCCCAACTCTGTGCCTTCCTGGCTGGGGGGCGTTCCACGCAGCTTTAACGTTTGGGACCGTCCCCCTCACAGGCCAGGAGGTACTCAGACAAAGGCAGTCTGTCATGAGCCAGCCTGGGAACCGCCGGCCGCTGACCTCCCGGTGTCGGCTGCCCTGCACCCGGCTCTCTGAGAGCGGCGCTCTCAGCCCCATTCTGCAGATGGGGAAACTGAGACTCTGAGAGCCACATGGTCGCACAGGCAGGAAGTAGGAAAGCTGGGCCGTGAGCCCGGTCGCAGCTGACTCGAGCCCACGCCGACCCACCAGGCTACACGGCCCCGGCTGTGTGAGTCTCCAAACACAGGTGCCATGAAAAAGGATGCACAATAGAAGCAAACGCTAAAGGCAAAGACAGAGAAAGTATAGCAAAGCGAAATCGCTCCTGCCTGAGACAGGGAAGCAAGTGCTCGATACCCAGCCCTTGCTCCGCGGGAGTTCGTTTCTGTGTCCAGCTCTGAGAACTGCTTTTCTGACTCCATGAAGACACCCTCCCATTAGATCGGGGGTGGGGAACCATTTTTCTGCCAAAAGGCCACATGGGTATTTACATCACTCGAGGGCCATACAAAATTATCAACTTAAAAACTGACCTGCTATCTTTGGTCAAACATTTCACTTACTCACCCCTAATGCCCTGGGAGGGCCAGCCCAGATGATTTCGAAGGCCTTCTACGGCCTGTGGGCCGGACGTTCCCCACCCCTGCTTTCGAAGAAGAGGCAGCCGCTGGCTGGGAGGACTCAGCGCCTTTCTTCCCAGCAACCAGGACTGATGCAGAAGAGAGGATGGTGGCCCAAATGCTAATGTGACTACCCCTGTCCACCCAGGACGGGAGTCCAGACCTGAGCCCAGAGAAGGCTGGAGGGCTGTACCCTGAGGCCTCGGGAATCAGACGAGGCTGGGGAGTGGGGCTGGGAGAGAAAAACGGAGAGAGAGAGAGACACAGGCCACTCAGAGGAGAGGCCCACCAGCCAAATGTGCCCTGGGGACTCTGGAAACCTATTTATGGGGCTCCCCTCAAACAGCCTCCCTCTGTAACAGCCTAACGGCTCACAGTGGCCCATGAGCCACCTGTTCTTCCGCTGGGATGTTTCCTACATCTGAACGGGCACATTTATGAGACCTGAGGATGCTCAACTCAGCAAATGCCACTTATCTGGATGGCCTCCCCCACGCCCTAAGGAAGCCAAGAAGACTGTCTATGGCAGTGGTTCTCAACCTTCCTAATGCCGGGACCCTTTAATACAGTTCCTCATGTTGTAGTGACCCCCAACCATAAAATTATTTTCGTTGCTACTTCATCACTGTAATGTTGCTACTGTTACGAATCGTCATGTAAATATCTGATATGCAGGATGTATTTTCATTGTGACAAATTGAACATAATTAAAGCATAGTGATTCATCACAAAAACAATATGTTATTATATATGTGTTTTCCGATGGTCTTAGGTGACCCCTGTGAAAGGGTCATTTGACCCCCAAAGGGGTTGTGACCCACAGGTTGAGAACCGCTGGTCTAAGTCGATGTCCAGCCTGGACGCTGAAGCCAAAGCTTGGCAGTCCCGTGGCCCTGCAGGCAGCAACCTTGGCAACGGACCGGTGCCTCTCAATGATGTGATGGCTGGGCTGGCGCAGAGACCTGGAGAGAGCCCTAAGTCATAGTGGGCACTGACGTCAGCAAGGATGGCTGTGACAGACCTGGGCTCAGATCTTACCCCTGCACGCACCAGCGGGGCTAACACGGGGCGTGTGCTCTTTATCCTCTCTGAATCTCAGTTTCCTCGCCTGTAAAATGGGGGCGTTCCCGGTTACGAATCTCAAGGGGTTGTCTCCAGGAATAAGTGAGATACCGCACATAAAGCGCTTGCTTATCTGGTCCAGCATTACGGCTGGCATAGATGTTTAAGAGGAAACCTCCTGCTATCTGGTACACATACACCAAAAGAGTGTTGAGTAAAAGACCTTTTAGGAGGAACTTTGTTTTCTAAATGCATGAGTGCGCTGGCCGTCAACGCAAATGAAACCCTTGGGGGCCAGAGACAACGAGAAGGCTCAGAAGCAGAAGCAAGGAGCCCCAGCCAGTGTCTGCCCGAGGAGCAGCTGCTAACACCTGGTGGACTGAAGCCCTGTTTGAAAGGGTCTCTGATGTGTGGAGAAGGGAACAAAAGGCTGGGAACCTAAGCAAGGGAGCTGCTGATACTGGGGAATCCCAAAAAGGGGGCCCCCTCGGTGAGTGAATAAGGGTAGAAAGTATCATCCCGTATCTCCATAAAGTTGTTACCAAAAAACACAACAGCAGCAACACCCCACCACCCCAGAGAGGAGAGCCTGTGGGGCTTTGCCAGTCTCCCCTGGGAGCTTCCAGTCATACTCGCACCTCGGGCGTGGAGTCAGCTTCCATTCACGATATCTAAACCGGTGGCACCAAAAGCCCTAAGCCCACGAGTTCATTTGACGTGGTCCCACGTTGGTAACTAATCAGAAAGCCTGGCGGAAGCAAATGCAATTTGTTTTTTTTTTTTCTAAAGTAATACCTAACGAACTGGGCCTCAAAGCATGCCTGGCGATAAAGGGCCAAGGACTACGACTTCATAAGCACAACTCAGAAAAGCACAAGGGGCCCAGTGGGTGGCTCCGTGGTTGAGCGTCGACCTATGAACCAGGAGGTTACGGTGCCATTCCCTGTCAGGGCACATGCCCGTGTTACGGGCTTAATCCCCAGTGTGGGGCGTGTAGGAGGCAGCCGATCAACGATTCTCTCTCATCATGGATGTTTCTATCTCTCTCTCTCCCTCTCCCTTCCTTTCTGAAATCAATAAAAAAATAAATCAATAAAGCAGAAGGGAGCCAACCACCATGAGAATAAGACCTGCAAAGGCTGCAGATATTTGAACAGAGGAAAATGGAATATAAAACCAGGCGTGTTTGGGGTGTTTGTGGAACTGTATTACTTATGTGACCTAGAGGAAGTCCCCTAACCTCTAAGAGCCTTGGGTTCCTTGTCTTAAAGATATGGTTCTGGCCAAGATGAAATTAGATGATGATAAAGTATTTGGCCCAGTAACGGGCACCTAGTTCACGTCGAATTCATATTAACAACAAAATCCACACCCTGTGGGCCAGGGTCGGAGTGATGAGGGTCAAGTTCACCTCAAATTACTCCTGGAGGCGGCGGGGTCAGGATTCCCATTGGAAAGCTCAGTCCGGCTCTCCACCAATAGAAAACATTTATGAGAAAAATCCCAGTGAAGAGCAGACCTAAGTGGAAGCTCCAAGAAAAGAAATTCCATGGGAACCCGTTCTGCAGGCCAGTCCCAGGCCACTTCCGTTTCTGGGGACAGCAGTCCCCGCACCCCGACACCCAACACGCCCGTCCGATGAAGGAACAGGAATCTCCTCACCTTCCTCGCAGTTACATCCCGCTTGTCACCTTCCAAAGGGACACGCTGGGATCCCAGTGGGGCCGCGGACGGACGTCACCGAGTTGGCACAGAGACTTGGAGGAATCTTGGAATCAGCGACTTCATCTTTCAGGTCTCAGAGAGCTCCTCCCTAAGGACCACCTTCCATTGCATTCTCCCCCACGGCACCCTATGAATTTGGGGGAGGGGCAGACTACTGGTTGCCTACCTCTTGAATGCCTCCATTCACCTGAGCATCGCCCAGTGCTCTTAGAGTGCCGTCAGCCATTCAATAAAATGTTTGTGGGGTGAATAGTCGAGTGAACTTATTTATACTGTTATCTCTAATTATGGAAACAGCTCTAATATCACTTAACAAGAGTCAAACACTCTATCCTATATTTCTCTTTATAACCCTTCCCTGCCCCCAAATGGAGCATTGCTCACTAGACCGCCCCCGCCCCCCCCAAAAAAGAAAGCATTGATTGGCCCTCGCTGGTTTGGTTCAGTGGCTAGAGTGTCGGCCTGCGGACCGAAGGGTCCCAGGTTCCATTCCAGTCAAGGGCACGTACCTCAGTTGCAGGCTCCTCCCCAGCCTGGGCCCTGGTCGGGGCGCGTGCAGGAGGCAACCCATCGATGTGTTTCTCTCACAACGATGGATATTTCTCTCTGTCTTTCCCTCTCTCTTCCACGCTCTCTAAAAATCAATGGAAAAATATCCTGGGGTGAGGCTTTTTAAAAAAAAGGAAGTATTGCATGAATGAAGGGAACGGCTCATGGGCATGTGTCTCTCTCCTGCTCTTGCTCACTCTAAGCCACTCCGTGAGCAGAACCAAGACAACTGGGAAGAGGAACAAGAGCATCTTGGGAGCTGGCTCTCGCTGCCCGGAGTCACTCAGTTCAGTAAACACGAGGAGTGTGCGTGCGGCCCACCTGATGGTCACCGTTTAAACAGCTTCCTGTCTTTGTTTTCTGGTTCTAGGACTTGGCGGAGTCCCCTGGAACCTCTGGGTGGCACAGAGGAGGGCACAGGAGGGAGGAGGTGGAAATACATTGAAACAAAAAGAGGGGAGATGGGGGGGAGAACGAAACGGTGTAAGGCTGGTCACACATCTGCCATTAAGTCCAAGCCAAATCCCAGGGCTTGTGTGAGGTGGAATTATCTCATTCTTTTAGCCCGTGAGGCTCTGTGATCCACCAGTCAAGTATGTGATTGGATTTCGGCTCAACAAAACCTGAAATTACACACCTATTGTGCCCGCGCTAAGCCTCGTGGCGCAGCGTGGGGAAGGCTTCTCCCGGCCCCTAGGCCGTGTTCGATCCAGAGCCCGCTCCCATCGCCGGTGGATGCATGCGTAATGGGATTAGCGTCTCATCCGCAGCCGCGGGTAACTGTCCTGTTGGGTGCAGGGACACAGTGGGGACGGGCCTGTTCCCTCACATGTGCCCGCAGTCACAGGGGCACAGGCTACGGCCTCGGGGAGGACAGAGAAAGTCCTAGACCAGTGATGGCGAACCTTTTGAGCTCGGCGTGTCAGCATTTTGAAAAACCCTAACTTAACTCTGGTGCCGTGTCACATATAGAAATTTTTTGATATTTGCAACCATAGTAAAACAAAGACTTATATTTTTGATATTTATTTTATATATTTAAATGCCATTTAACAAAGAAAAATCAACCAAAAAAATGAGTTCACGTGTCACCTCTGACACGTGTGTCATAGGTTCGCCATCACTGTCCTAGACGGAGGCCGGCTGGCATTTACTAAGGGCCCAGCAGGGTCAGTGGCTGTGCTGGGCACCTGCGCATAATGGATCTATCCCATCCAATGCTCAGAGGTGCTCCCTCAGGGTGGACTCCTTCTGCCCAGCGTCTGTTCCCCACTTCTGGATATGGGAACCCAGCCCACCCCCTTCCCATGGAGAACACCCCATCCTACATTCAAAGCAAGGTTCTAGTGGGACTACCTCTACCTCCAGCTCCTGGGGAGGTCATGTGACTGTGCCAGGCCAATCAGAGACCCTCGCGCCCAGGGTAGATCTGTTGCCAGGGCCCCCAGGAAGCGTGCTTTGTCCACGGGGCCAGTGGACGGGCCACACCAGGAAGCGGTGGGGAAGGGGAGACAGTAGCCATCGGGGGAGATGACGTGGGGCAGCGGAATTTGGAAAGATGGCGCCATGCGTTCCCTTTCTACTAACACCTCTACCTCTGAGACGACAAAAGCCAGGTCTACCCTTTGGATTTTTCCAGCAAGTAAAAGCCAGGAAATGCCTTTTTGGCTCATGATGCTCGACCTGTTTGTTTTTTCCTGTCCAAGTGACTTCTCGTACATCGTACAGAAGAGGACACCAGGCTCTCAGAGGTTAGGCCGCCACCCCGAGGCCGCTCCGCTGGTCAGTGGCAGAGCTGGGCATCGAGCCCGAGCTGCTCCCTCTGAGCTCCGCGTGCTTCCCCTACGCTGTTCCCTCCCACAGACGGCAGGGGCCTGTGTCATCGACGGGCCCACAGACTTCGATGCCAGGAGGGAGGCGGGAGCCAGCAGCCTGGGAGGCCCGGGTTCGAAAGGTCAACACACGCTTTCCCTCCCTGCCCAAACCTCTGTCCGGCCGTCGCTAGGTTCTTTCCCACTCGGAGGCCAGAGTGGACAGGGGTTTGCAGCAATGAAAATAGTTGCATCTTCCCCATCCAAGAGGAGACTAAAGACAGGACATGAAGGGGAGTCGTCCCTCCCCCAATAGGATAAGTGGCCCACATCCTAGTCCCTCCCTGCTCCCCGAGTCCCCAGGGACTGGGACGTTCATTCACTAATTCAATCATTTCTTCACCAAGGAGTGTTGAGTGCCTACTACGGATCGGCCGAGTTCTAGGTACCGGGGCTTCATGCCAGGAGGAAACCACACTTGCTTCCAGGTAGCTTTCCGAACCGTTGAATGAGACACATCCCCAAACCGCCTAGAAGTGCACCCAACACCCCAATTCCCTGCCTCCATCCACACGCAGGTCATCCGATACAAGCGTCGCCTTGGACGTGTCCCCAGCCCTCCACTTCCCATCCACTAGGACAGTGGTCGGCAAACTCATTAGTCCACAGAGCCAAATATCAACAGTACAACGATTGAAATTTCTTTTGAGAGCCAAATTTTTTAAACCTAAACTATATAGGTAGGTACATTGTTATTAACTTAATTAGGGTACTCCTAAGGCTTAGAAAGAGCCACACTCAAGGGGCCAAAGAGCCGCATGTGGCTCGAGAGCCGCAGTTTGCCGACCACGGCACTAGGATGACTGTAACCTAAAGGCAATGACAAGTGTCGGTGAGGACAGCGAGACGTCGGGGCACCCACACGTTGCCAGTGGCGCTGTCAAAGGGTGCGGGCGTTTTGGAAACAGTCTGGAAATTGCTCGAAGGTTGAACACAGAGTCACCGTCTGACCCAGAAATTTTACTCCTAGGTATAGACCCAAGGGAACCGAAAACATATGTCACACAAAACCTTTTACACAGATGCCAATAGCAACATTATCCATAAAAAGGGCAAGAAGCGGAGACCATCCAAATGCCATCAGCAGATGAATGTGGAAACAGGATCTGTCCGCACGGGGCATGAAGGCTCATACAGGCTAACACATGCATGTCCTGGTGAACGCTGCGCTAAGTGAAAGAAGCCGGGCACAAAAGGCCACGCATTAGACAATTCTACTTATAGGACACACCCAGAAGAGGCAAATCCATGGGACAGGAAGTAGATTCGTGGTTGACCGAGGCGTAGAGGAGGAGGGGATAGAAAGTGATGGGTATGGGAGTTTCTTTGGGGGGAATGATGATAATTTGGGGGGGTGATCGACTTAGATCATGGTGATCATTTTTAGTATGTTTACAATACCAAGTGTAATGTAAACAATGTCCTCAAAACCGTTGAATTATATATTTTAAAAGGGTGAATTTGATGTGTGAACTATAAAAAAAAATTTTTTTAAACTTCCCCAGCCCAACTGCCGTAAGAAAATGAACATTTAGCTGGAGAGGCGGCCGCTGACCCGGCTGCTTGCTCCGGGGATGGGAGCTGCATGCTAAAGCCTCGCCGGCCTCCTGCTGGCCCCACTGCAGGGCCCGGCTGCTGGCCACCCGCCTCTCCCTCCACTCTCCACTGCCCTGCGTCCGCTGCCTGACAGGGCGGCCACGGAGGACAGTGGCCGTGTCCTTGGGAAGGACATTCCAGTGGAGGCCTCGGCGACATCCTGTCACCAGCCAGCTTGGCCTGATGGTGTGATCCCAGGAAAGAGAAGAGGGGCCTGGAGCAGCCAGCAGGGCCACTAGAGGTGGCTTCTGTCGTGACCCTTGCCCCCATCAGAGCCAGCACACCTGTGTGGAGGAGATGGCAGGGGTGGGGGCAGGGGGGAGGGAGCATCCTCGGCTCCTTTTCTTTTTTAAATGCTTCTGGGAACACACTGCAGCTGAAGACGTGACCCCGCAGCTTTTCTTTCGTGCAGAAGAGCTGGGGTAGAAACGTCAGCCGGCCTCCGTCTTGAGGAAGCCAGTTAGCTGGCCCAGCCTCCGAAGGAGACACTGCGGCTTCTGAGTAGCATTTTCCTGTCCAATTAGAATGATGGCGAACCTTTTGAGCTCGGCGTGTCAGCATTTTGAAAAACCCTAACTTAACTCTGGAGCCGTGTCACATATAGAAATTTTTTTGATATTTGCAACCATAGTAAAACAAAGACCTATATTTTTGATATTTATTTTATATATTTAAATGCCATTTAACAAAGAAAAATCAACCAAAGAAATGAGTTTGTGTGTCACCTCTGACACGCGTGTCATAGGTTCGCCATCACTGAATTAGATGCAGCATCTTCGCTTTCACTCTCCAGCTGTCATGGGAACTGGGAAAAAATCCCAATTCCAGTATCCCCGGGTTAAGGGTTCACGCTTCCCATGAGAACTGCTCACTCCCCAAGCAAAGACCCCACTGCCCCTCACAGTCAACCTGCGGTCAACCTGCGGGCTTGTGCTGGATCTCCTGACCCTATAAAGGCTGGGAGGGCCCAGTGGTGTAGCTCAGTGGTTGTGCATCAGCCTATGAACCAGGAGGTCACGGTTCGACTCCCGGTCAGGGCACATGCCCGGGTTGCGGGCTCGATCCCCAGTCGGGGCTGCAGGAGGCAGCCGATCAATGATTCTCTCTCATCATGGATGTTTCTCTCTCTCTATCCATCTCCTTTCCTCTCTGAAATCAATAAAAATATATTTTTAATAAAAATAAATAAAGGCTGTGAAGACCTGGTGCTGTGGGAGGGTTGGGTCGGGAGGACACGTCTAATGACTGCCCACTTCCCTTGGGTTCAATAGGACACCCCCTCCCTCCCAGTCTAACGAGGCCCAGGCTCAACACAGGTGGATGCGATATTTGCCTGCGTGTTTCTGAACCCAGGAAATGACAGGTCAAGAGGGGCCAACAGGGATGCATAAAGGCCCCTAGGGGCTCAGCCAAATCAGGAGGAAAAAACATCAGCCCCCCAAAATGAGGCTCGTCACCCCAACTCCGCTGTGCTCTCCCGGCCACAACCAGCATCCAATAGAGAGACGTTCCACCTGGGTGGCACCTGCTGCATCTTGGGCACCCAGGGCGGTGGGAGGGCGGGGGACCCGAGACTTCTGCTTCGGAAACGAGCCTCCGGCCACCCAGGGCCTCACCCTGAGAAGCCGCTCTCACACCTGACGCACTGCCCTCCCGGGGCAGGTGTGGAGATCAAGAGGATCGCAGCGACAAGCACACTCCAGTCCCAGGAGGCCACAGGCATCCACAGCCGCCCAAGCTGACCCAGGCCCTGGACGGACAGACGCTGCTTTCCAGAAGGTGCGGAGCCCGCGTCCAGGGACCTGAGATACCGACGCAGATAGCCGGCCACCCGGCCGCGCCACTCCCGCTGGCAGACTTGCTCTCCCCTCGCTGTTTCATAAGCATCCACTGCAGGCCAGGCCCCGAGCCAGAAGCCGGGCCGTGGGACACGAGGCCAACGCCGTCCCCAACCGCTTCTAGCAGGACAAATAGTCACGTTTAAAGAGGACAATGACCCAACCACCGTGGAGGCCCTGGAATGACGGTCAGGGGTCAGGGAGGACACGGTACGTGCCGGGAGGCAGCCTGCCGCTGGGAAGACGTTACACGGTGAGGGCACGCTGACCTGGGTTTCAAATGGGTGTGATGGAGTGACCTGGAGGGGGGACTTCCATTCTCCCAGCCAGGCTTACCCATCCGTGACGCAGAGGCGAGACCAGCACCCCCCTCATAGGGCTGGCAGGAGGGCTGCCTAAGCAATGCATGCAACGTGGTTCAGAGGGTCCCTGCTACCTAGTAAGTGCCCATCAAATGGGACCTAGAGCCCGGCTGGCGTGGCTCAGTGGTTGAGCCTCAACCTATGAACCAGGAGGTCACGGTTCGATTCCCGGTCAGGGCACATGCCCGGCTTGCTGGCCCGATCCCCAGTGTAGGGCCTGCAGGAGGCAGCCAATCCATGATTCTCTCTCCTTGTTGATGTTTCTATCTCTCTCTCCCTCTCCCTTCCTCTCTGAAATCAATAAAAACATATTTTTTAAAAAATAAAATAAATGGGACCTAGAGAAACGATGCTATGTTGATGCTTGAAAAATGACTCCACGTTCGCCATGGGGTGAGGGATCGTGATGTAGTCGAGAAAGATCCCAAAGCCTGGCGACTGGGATAATTGTGAAACGGCAAAGGGGTTTTTCTTCCTGGACCCCACCTCTCCCCCCACCCCCACCCCCACCCAGCTCCCGTGTGTGCAGCCCTGACCCAGACAAGCCAACAGGACGTCACCCGCCACGCTGACCCTGCCTGAGGGAGGCTGCTCCGGGCCTCGGGGTGTGTTGCCCCACACGGTAAGCCCCTAGGGGCAGGACCGACGCCTGGGCTCCGTGCGCCCCGCCCACGCAGAGAACTGGGCCAGGCAGTCATCGGACAACCGGATTGAGGTGTGAACTGGTTCTGCCCCAGCTGAATGGATGTGTGTGTCCATCCCGTCCCCACCCCACGGCCTCTCCGTTCTGCTCGGGAACAGGTGGCCTGGGAACCCCGTCATGTGGTCGGACAAGTGACACCTGAAGAATGTGGCCCGATGGGTGAGGGGTGCCTGGGGGGCTGGAGGCGGGAGGCGGGCGCCTCACAAATTAGATGCATTTCTCCTTTCTCAGCAGATTCGAGGAATGAGACGCCGAGCGGCTGGGGAGGAACTTCCCTGAAGAAATCCTCCCGGAGCATTTCGCCATGCCCTGGTGTTTCTTGGCAGCCGAAGCAAGATAATCACCGTGTTGAAATGGCACCCAACACCTTGTAGCAACAGGGCGGGACGCTGCCTCCGCACACCTCCCGCCTCCAGCGCCGCTGTCAGTCTCCCCGCAGGCAGCACAGGGTTGGGGGTGCAGGGGGTGCCGCAGGCTCCCGGGGCGGCGGGTGGGGCGAAGAGCCAGCGCAGGACAAAGGGCCACCCTGCTGCCCGGGAGCTCCCCGAACGCCATGCCCCATCCCTTCCTGCAGGGACCCCTCCCGCCCGTTCTCAGTCCCACCCAGTGTCCTTAATAACTTGCCGCCTCGACGTGACCTCACAATAGCACGGATAATCCCAGGCTGTTACAAGACTTGTTTACAAGGCATAGCATCCGAGGGTGTGCAAAGCCGACAAGTTAGGGAAGGTGTCAACCTCCGCTCTGTCCACGGCCCAGCGCGGTTCCCCAGTTACACGTAATTGATCCACGGATGTTGCAGGCGTTAGGGAAACAAAAGGCATGCCTCCTCCCTCCCAACCTCTCCTTCTGGGAACTTACCCACAAGGAGGTGAGGGAGAATGTGGGCGCGCGTGCACACACACACACACCACACACACACACACATACATACACACACATACACACACACACACACACACACACGAACAGCACAGGTCTGTTCTCCCGCCATGTTGTGCATCATAACACTCACTTTAGAAAGAACCTAGGTGCACAGCAGTAGGGGGTTAAACACACACACACACACACACATATACACACATACACACACCACACATACACACATACACATGCACACACATGTATACAAACATACACACACATATATACATACACACATATACACACACATATACACACATACACACACCACATACACATGTTCTCCCGCCGTGTTGTGCGTCATAACACTCACTTTAGAAAGAACCTAGGTGCACAGGTAGCGGGGGTTAAACACACACCCGGGGACACGCACAGGACGAGGTGCGAGGCCGGCGTTTACAGTGAGATTGTAGGACACGGCCTACGACATGGGAAATGTTCATGACCCGATGTGAGGTGAGGCTGCCAAGCGATTGCTGCAGTTCATTCCATTGGCGTGTTTGACACAAATATACGTTCTCGAACAGTGCTTGGGAGGTGGGCGTGCCCTGCGGGCAGACAGACGAGTTTGGGGTTTGACTCCTCGGCCCTAGGTGACCTCCGGCAAGTTACATAACCTCTTTCTCGGGGCCTGGGCTCCTCTCCCAGGAAAATGCAGAAAATACCCACGTCACAGGGCTGCGCTGAGGTTCAACTAAAAGCAGCTACGAAAAGTGTGTGGCCCTGCGTCGGACACCCCCTACAGGTTCCACAAGGGGCGGCGATTCCCGCCGTTGCTGTTCTGCGGAAGCAGTTGACTCTACAGCAGTGGTTCCCAACCTTCCTAATGCTGCGCCCCTTTAATACAGTTCCTCATGTTGTGGTGACCCCCAACCATAAAATTATTTTCGTTGCTTCTTCATACCTGTAATTTTGCTCCTGTTATGAATCATAATGTAAATATCTGATACGCAGGATGTATTTTCATTGTGCCAAATTGAACATAATTAAAGCACAGTGATGAATCACAAAAACAGTATGTAATTATATATGTGTTTTCCGATGGTCTTAGGCGACCCCTGTGAAAGGGTCATTCGACCCCCAAAGGGGTTGCGCGACCCACAGGTTGAGAACCGCTGCTCTACAGGGCATAATTATAGGGGTTTTTCTCTTTTCAAATGTTTGGTTGTTTTCACATCTTCATTTCCTAGGAGGTACGACTATTGCAATGACCAAATGATTTTCTTTTAAATAAATAAAGTTGGGGTTGAGGGGGTGTTGCTGATCTTAACGAGCGAAACTGGGACTCATGGAAGGCGAGGCCGGTGGTGACCTCAGCAGGTGGGGCTGGGGACCTGGTTCTGGCGCAGCGGCGTGCAGCCGGCCTGCTGCAAGCGCTTCTGAAACACGCAATGCCTGCCTGCTGAGTCAGGGTGCTGGCCTCTTTTCCCTGAGGTTGGCAAATGAACTTTAAAAAAATGACAGCAACCGAAACAACAATAGCCATCCGGTATGAATGGATCCAAATTATACCTTTTTTTTTTTTTTTTCAGTCAGATGGGCAAAAAATATATATATTTTTGGTGTGCTGCAGAATTTAGTCATTAGTTTCTGTATGCCATGAGTAAGAAAAGTCAAAAATCACTGTCCTCATAGATCCTGCCGCCCAGAAGGGGGGAGCAGAGGCCCACGTGGCTTTCAGGGTCCCACTTCTGAAATGGGGGTCCTGGCGGAGGCAGGACAGAGAGGGTCTACCTAGAGACAAGGTGTGCATGTCTGGTGCCTCCCCTCCCTGTCCCCCCACAGGGATTCAGGTGGCAGATGGGCTTGAGGCCTGTGCAGGGTGCCAGGAGGGGTGGGGGGGCGGGTTATTAATAGAAGAGGTGGAGGAGGAACTGAATTGGGGGACACCACAAGATGCGAGGCAACCGTTTAAAACCATATTGCAGCCTGGCCGGGCGTGGCTCAGTGGTTGAGCGTCGACCTATGAACCAGGAGGTCACGGTTTGACTCCCGGTCAGGGCACACGCCCGGGTTGCGGGCTCCAGGGTACAGCCGATCCTGAATCTCTCTCATCCTTGATGTTTCTATCTCTCACTCCCTCCCCCTTTCTCTCTGAAATCAATAAAATATATATATATATTTTTTTTTTAAATCTTAAAAAAATAATAATATTGCAGAACACAGCACAGTGACGGGCACAATGTTAGTGGCCTATTGTGGAGTGAAGAAGCCAGAGCGGACTGCTACAGGGAACTCCACGAACGTGTCCCAGTGGCACCAGTGGGTGAAGCGAATGGGATGCCATTCAGCCGGGAAAAGGGGTGAAGTACTGACGCACGCTACAGCATGGATGAACCTCGAAAAATTAGGCTGAGGGAAAGGAGTCAGACACAGGGCGCCCACTGCATGGTTCCCCTTACGTAAAACAGCCAGAGTAAGAACAGTTAGCACCAGGAAGCAGGTTAGAAGTTGCCTGCGTCTCGGGTGGGGGTGGGAGCTAGGGTGTGACTGCTTAATAGGTCTGGGGCTTCCCTTGGGGGCGCTGAAAACCTTTTGGAAACAGGTAGAGGTGAGGGTCATGCAGCCTTGTGAATGGGCTGGCGCTGCACGTTAGGGGCGAGATGGCTGCTTTTCTGCTGTGTGCGTTTCCCGCCAGGACCCTAAGTGAGTCAGAGCCCAGGACGTCTGCATGCTGGGCCAAGCGTTTCACCCCTATGAGCTCATTTGTACCTCTGAGCAGCCCGAAAGCAACGCTTTATGACCCCATTTTACAGATAAGAACACTGAGGCTCGGGCAGGTGATATAATGAGCCCGGGGCTGCATAGCTGGGGCTTGGCTCACCGCAGAGGCTGCACGGAGGCTCTCTCAGGCTTGTCCGGAAATTCATCAGGGCTGAGTCAGGAGGCTCGGTGGGGGACAGGCCTCCTGGTCTGGGTGGCGAGGGAACGGGGCGGGGGGGTCTCAGGGAATCCGTGCAGCTCTGGGGTGCTGGGGTGCTGGGAGGGAGGGCGGGGAACTGTTCAGGGGAGGGATGTGTCAGGCGGAGCATGGCCCATCTGAGCCTTGTGGGGTGCTGGGGCCGGAGGAGGCTGGGGAGACCAAGGCCTACCCTCGGGGAACCAAACATCCCAGGTGCGAACCGTTCTTGCTCCTTCCACCTAAGTCTGCCTCCACTCTCCAGGCCTCGTCGGGGAAACCTAACTCAGAACAGAGGCCGCACGTCGAAGGAGGTGGCTTGGAGGTCATAGCCACGGAGTTCCCTTTAAAAGGTGACTCTTCCCCCCTCCTCCTGCCCCTCTGCCTCCTCCCCCTCTCCCTCTGGCCATCACCCTCTGCCCCTCGCCCTCCCCCCTCCCTCCTGCTCCTTCATGACCGCAGCTAAGATGTACTGAGCACTTACCAGGTGTCACTCACTGTGTGGAGCACTCAGACAGGGATCTCTAACTCAACCCTTTGAAGTGGGAAGGTAGTCGCGGAGGTCAGCTTGACATCATCGCCCCTCCCCCCCACCTGCCCCACTGTATTTAATTAAAACCAGGCATGGCCACCCCACCCCCCTTGGCATCTGCAGGATCACAAATAAGCACGGGGCCTGACCCAGGAGGCACAGCGGGGAGCAGGCTGGGTCTTCCGAGAACGCGTTCCTCACTCTAGGATGAGGTGGTCCCCCATCCCCCTGGGGATGGTCACATCGGGCCCTGACCCTGGAAGCGGCGGCAAGGACTCCACCTTGAGTCTGGGGGTGAAACTGACATGGAGAAGGGGGGCAGAGCAGGGAGCCATTCACTCAGGACCCGGCTGGCGCCCCCAGGTCCAGGAGAGAACAAACTCCCTGGCTATTGAAGCTGGTGCTGGCTCCTCCTGGCAGCCAGAAGGGCCCTAACAGACATTTCTATGCTACACGCGGGGAAGCAGAGGCACAGAGAGGGCGAGTGATGGGGCTGAGATCCCACAGCGGGCGGGACCGGGACGTGAGCGCAGACCACCTGGCCCAGAGCCCCACCCTTCACCAACGCCAGACGCCGTCTACCCCATCGGATTGCCATCCCTGCAAATAAAGTGCCCGCAGGAGTGAGGATAACACACCGACCACAGGGGGAGGGACACAAATATCTCCCCACAGGACACACGGAGGGCCCAGAGCGAGGGGTGTCGGTGCACAGGAAACCCACACCCCGACGGTGTTCAGTCCTCACTGTGCCCTCTATTCCCAGTGGCCCAGAGGCCAGGCCGCCTCCTGGCACGTCTGTCCCTCCAGGAAGAGCACAGCTTCCCAAATTCTGGCCACTGGCAGCCCTCCTACTCCAGGCAGCCCTCCAAGATTTCCCCCTGCATCCCCAACACCCCAGCAGCCTGCTTGCTTTACCACATGCACTTCAGCACATTTGAGGTCACCGATTATCCACACAACAGCCCGCGGGGTCTCCTAAAATCCGGGCAAGCTCACCTCATCCCCCTGCCGCAAGCCCTCCTGCTTCCTCCCAGGGCCATGGGACTAAAACCCAGACTCACAACCATGGCCCCCCTGGGCCGGTCATGTCTTACCCCACCTGGCACCATGCTCCTCCCCACCCACGTCCCTGTGTCCTCCCTCCCCCTTCAGTTCCCCAAACCTGAGGAGGTCACTCCTAACATGGGGCCTGGGTCCTTGCGGGTCCCCTGACAGGGACACCCTTCCTCTAAAGTCTTGCCCTTGTCAGCTCGTCTCCACTCTCAGGACTCCGGCGAGAACCCCCACACACAGCACCACCGCCTCGGTCTCCGTCACGTGGCCCCGTTTCATTTCCCTGCACAGCTCCCGTGCTCTCCAGCACGGCAGAGTCTCGTGCGTATCACTGTGTGTTCCATTCTTTTCCATCGTCCCCCAGGAATGTGCGCTCCATGACGTGGAGACGTGTCCCTTTGATCCACGGCCAAACCCTCAGCACCTCGGACAGTGCCTGGCGCACAGCAGGTGCTCAATTAATGTTCCAGGACGGACTGGGACTCCCTGGTGCCGAGGAGCTGAGCGGGCACCATGGGCGCTCTCCTCTTGACACCCCGGGAACCTCGCGGCTGCTAGAACATGCTTTCCTCAGGCTCACGGTCAAAACCACAGCCCTGGAGGTCTCCCCTCACCTCTGCCTTCGGCAAGCCCCTTCACCCTGTGTGCGGGCCTCAGTTGTCCTAACTGTCAAACAGGGATGGCTTGTCTCACGGTGTGACTGTGAGGAAAGACACCGGCATTCAGCATAGAGCGTGGTGCACAGAGAGCAGTCAACATAAAGGAGCTCCTGTCTGTCACTCGTGTGTTATCTATATCCATAATAAAAGCATAATATGCTAATTAGACCGATGTCCTCCCGGACATCCTTCCGGATGACCTTCCAGACGAAGCTGCGGTGGCGGGGGGGGGGGGGGGCAAGCTCCTTGCACAAATTTCGTGCATTGGGCCTCTAGTATTATTATATCAGAGAGAGAGAGAGAGAGAGAGAGAGAGAGGAGGGGGGGGGAAGGGAGGAATGGAGGGAGGCAGGGAGAGAGGGAGGGAGGGAGGGAGAAAAGGAAGAAGGAAAGTAAAAGCGGATTCGAATCCTAGCTGCGGGTTTGGGCTCGGACAGCAGCCTGCCTGTGTGTCACAGGGAGCATCCTCCCCAGGCAGCCCCTGCCCCGGGGGAGGAGGATGCAGGAGGTCTGGGAGGACCCCTGCCCATGCCTTTCCTCAGCTCCAGGGGGTTCCCTGATGGGGCCTGGTGCCCAGAACACAGCACCTCCCCCGGCACTTCGTCTGGGGACTGAGCTCTGGGCACCGGGGAGGCGGGAGGAAATCGCCTGAGTCCCAGATCCTCTGAGTGCAGTGGCGCCGCTGCTAGGGAGACGCTTCATGCCAGGACGCGCTGGGTCTTAATAGTGGCTAATTGGTCATGAGGCAAATGGGGACGGTATTAACGAGGAATCCATTTGGCTCCAACGGATGGACCGTAACCCAGGAGGGTTTTATCGGCCTGTCTCCGCGCTTTAAGAGTTTTCATTTCAGCAGCCGCGTGGTCCTAAAACAGCCCACCGTGACCCAGGCAGCCATCATGGGGCAGTATCTGGGGACGACAGGATTCAATGCCCGCCGTCCCCCCTCCATCCCCCATCTCCCTGTCTCCCTGCTGAGCTGAGCGCAAGGTCACCATAAGCCTAAGACCATCCCGCCCACCTGGGCATCGCAGGCCCTTCTCCTCACCCCCTCACGGCCCCTTCGGGGGGAATTATCCCCCCAAACAGAGGAATCCACTCTCCCCTCCAAGGGGGGCCCAGGATGGCCGAAAGGCTCACTACCTCCAGCATGTGTGGCTCACTAATGTCCGTTCTTCCTTTTCTTTTCTTTTCTTGTTCTTAAGCCATATATTCCATGAAGATGGAGCCAAGGCAGACATATACAAAGTGGAAAATGAAATACACTCCCCCCACAAACTACTCCTCAGAAATAATGTGTGTGTGTGTGTGTGTGTGAGAGAGAGAGAGAGAGAGAGAGAGAGAGAGAGAAGGAGAAGAAGAAGAAGGAGGAGGAGGAGGAGGGGGAGAAAGAAAGAAAGAAAGAAAGAAAGAAAGAAAGAAAGAAAGAAAGAAAGAAAGAAAGAAAGAAAGAAAGAAAAAGGAAGGAAAGGAGGAGGAGGAAAGAGAGAGAGAGAGAGAAGGTGGGGTGAAGGGAGGAATGGATGGAGGCAGGCAGAGGAAACTAACACTTTGATATGAAACCTCCCAGATGGAGAGATAGTGAAGTCGTACTTTCGATACTCCTAACAGTAGTAAAATTACAGTTAGGAAGTAGCAACGAAAATAATTTTATGGTTGGGGGTCACCACAACATGAGGAACTGTATTAAAGGGTCGCGGCGTTAGGAAGGTTGAGAACCACTGCCTTAGGTTGTCCAAGAAAAACATGACAACAGCCAACATCACGAAGCCGTCCAGTGTGAATGAATCAATATTATACCTATTTTTTGTCAGATTGGCAAAATTATACACACACACACACACACACACATATATATATTGGTGTGCGGGAGAATCTTAGCAATTAGTTCACGTGTGCCATGAGATGGAAAAGGTGGAATATGGCTGCTCCGAATCTGTCTCCGGGTTCTCGTGCAGTTACACTGTCACACCGTTTTGTGCCCTGTGAGCAGCGTACCCTATTTCATTGTGTCACTGTAGCACCGTTCATTTACCCATCCCCCTCTTGAGAAACGCTGGGGTCGTTTCTAACTTCTCTCTTTGCAACCCGCGCTGCAGTGAACAGTCTGGTCCCCATCTCCCCGGGTGCGTGCGTTTCTCCAAAGTACAGAGGAAGCACTTGGAAACGGAAGTCCGTGCCCTGGCCTGTGAGCACCTCCCTCATCACCCACTGGCCCAGCAAACGGCTATCCCAACGGGCACGCCTGCAATGGGTCTAAGTGGCGGCTACACTCACACGGGAGAGCCATTTGGCGATGGCCAGCGGTGTACGGGTTCCTCTCGCTCCACATCTCACCAGCACGGTGCTGTCGGCCTGCAAGTTGCTGCCGGCCCGCTGGGCGTGCACTGCTATCTCCGGTGGTTCTCATCGCATCCCCAGGATGACTAGGGACACTGAGCATCTCTCATCGGTTTGCTGGCCTTTCCAGCTTCCTCACCTGAGAATGGCCTGTTCATACTCTTCGTCCAATTTCCGTAGATAGATAAATAGATAGACGATAGATGGATAAATAATTAGATAGGTAGACCTTAAACAACAATTTCTAAATCAGCATGCCACACTGAGCCCTGCCCTGACATATAAAAAACACGCCAAGTCCATAGCCTACATAATATTCTGCAACATGGTTATGCTTCTCTTACTATGACTTGTACATCTGACCAGGCGAGTCACTTTTCATGTATTTTGCAATGGAGTGATATGGGAATAGTATGATCTATGAACCATTCCTCTATCAACGTACAGTTAGATGATTTTCATTTTTCCCATCATAAGTAGTGAATATTTGGTAGCAATATATTTAGGTACGACCATGGCTGTTTCTATAGGAGATGGTCCCTTCTCGGTGAATTATAAGTGGTGATCTATAACTAAGAGGAAATTAGAATTCAATCAACGTACAACAAAACCAAGTCAGCATGAATTCGCTTCTAGATCTAATGTCTCCTGTTTAAAAAAAAAAAAAATTTTTTAACAGTTCAAAACGTGTGGATAACGCCTTGGGAAATACATTTGGCAAAATCTTCTGAAGCTAAAATGGACCTACGTATGACTCAGCGATTCCACTCCCAGGTACTCACCCAACAAAAATAATCCCTATGCCCATGAAAAGACGTGGAGGCGAGTGCTCACGGAGGCTTTACTCAGAAATAACTTCCCGCTGGACAGGGACCAGGTATGCATTCACGGAGCCGCACAAGAAGAGGCCCAGGTCAGGAGACACGGTGTGGGGCTGAAGAAGCCGGACAGAGCAGAAGGCAAGCTCTCTCTCCCGAGTCCACGAGGCTCTCAGACAGGCAAAAGGAACCCATGGCGTTTGAAATCGGGGTAACAGTTACAGCGAGAGCGGCTGCAGCAAGGAGGCACAGGGGAGCAGTCTGGGTGTTGAAAACGTCCCTGATATTGATCTGGGTCACGGCTGTATTTGTAAAAATTCACTGAGTTTTACCATTAAGAGATGTATACTTTGTACTTGTTATGCTATGCCCTTTTTTTTTTTCCTGAAAGGACTAACCTTGTTTTTGGTGTTTTTTTGTTTTTTAATATATTTTTATTGATTTCAAGGGAGGAAGGGAGAGGAGAGAGAGAGTGAAAGAGAATCATTGATTGGCTGCCTTCCTGCCCACCCCCTCCTGCTGCCTCCTGCGCCCCCACTAGAGATGGAGCCCGAAACCCGGGCATGCGCCTTTGACCAGAATCAAACCCAGGACCCTTCAGTCCACAGGCCGACGCTCTATCCACTGAGCCAAACCGGCCGGGGCCAACCTTGTTATTTTAACTTACCGGGTGTTTGGATTCGGCCTCAGAGAAAGGAAAGGATTTTATAGAGAAGCTGCTATGTGCTGCATGTTTATACGTTTCTATCATTTTTCACGGTCATCTTTACAACTACCCCCAGGACGTAGGTTTGATTGCTCCTTTGTTCCCAGATGAGGAACCCTCGGCCTGATAAATGGAGTGGACCCGCCCGAGGTCACAGAGCCATTCGGGCCCTTAATAGCTGCCTGCGCTGTGACTGTACCAGCCACGTGAGGAGGCACGCGATGAGCGGGGCCCTGGTCTAAACGCTGTCCATGTGTCATTATCTCCGGTTATCTGCACAGCTATCCTGCGGGACAGGCACGGCCACTCGTCCCCATTCCGCAGATGAGGACGCTGCGGCCCCATAAGTCACGTCCCCCGGGCCGCCCGGCACGTACGCGGGAGGGCCCAGCCTCTCGTTTCTGCCCGACAGCAGCCCCGTTCGGTTCCGGGGTTTCTAGCAGAGAGGCAGTGCATGGAGTCTGCCGGTCACCGGGGACATGGGGGGTGGGAGGGGGGGATGCTCGGAGCTCAGCTGCCTGCTTTGTGGCACCGTCTTCGGTGGCAGCTCCTGTTTACGTGTTGCCTTGCGATTCACACTCACTCATCTGTTTAGAAAGTCGGAAAACAGGCCCATGAAGCACCGAAGCCCAAGCATCCCGAGACAAACGCGCAGGCGGGTCCCCCCAAGGCAGAGGCACCCAGGCCAGGGAGGGAGGGAGGGAGGGAGGGAGACCAGGAGAGGAAAGAATCCCCATTTTTTTCCACTGCACGGAGCCAGGCGCACCCCTCCCCCATCCCCGTGGGCCCAGGGACCCCAGCACAGATGACCAACCAGCAGCCAGAGGCCTGGGCTACGTGTTGTTTGCAGATTTGGATCTCACCTTGGAGGGGCCACGATGTAATGGGAAATATAGCTCGATGGGGAGAGACCTAGGGGTTGACGAAGAAACAGTGATCTACATCCACAGGACAAGTGAGCCAGCCTGGGCAAAGGGTGGGCTCGGACCCCAGGGGAGGAAGGGAGAGATGCTGCCCCCCACCCGTGTACTATCCAGCAGAGGCCTGGGCAGGGCCAAGGAGCCACCTGGTCACCCAGCCGGCCCTCTGTGGTGTTGCTACTCCTCAGTCACAGGGGTTCCCCCTCGGGCCACAGAGGGAGAAAGAACGCAGGGATGCACTCCCCCAGCCCTCGGGCCCACCCATCAGAGCGATTGCTGTCTTTCCCAGCCCGGTAGGGTCGGCAGGCCCCCTCTGGGGCCTTGGGAAGAAGGAATTGGGGGGAGGAGAAGGAATCCGGGCCCCAGAGCAGCCACAGGGACCCCAGGCTCACTCCCAACAGCAACAATAATATCCCCGCCCTCCTGACAGGTGCACAAGGGCTGGTTGTGGGAGAGAGGGGCAATTCCAGGTCTCCGATGCCCTGGCAGGCTTTAGGGGTCACATGCGCTGGGGGTGCAGGAGGGGAGGGCTCTCAGAGACGGCTGAGGTGTCAGTGGAATAGCACGTTCCTTCTGCAGGTGAGCGGACAGGTCACTCCACTCCGACCAGAACGTGATCCCAATGTTACAGGTGGAGCTAGAACGTAGCTGCAGAGAAAACCTTCAAACCTAGACCCAGCCCGGCCGCCATGGCCCAGTGGTTGAGTGTCAACCTATGAACCAGGAAGTCACGGTTCGATTCCTGGTCAAGGGCCCAGGTTGCGGGCTCGATCCCTGGTGTGGGGCCTGCAGGAGGCAGCTGATCAGTGACTCCCATCATTGATGTTTCTCTCTCTCTCTCCCTCTCCCTTCCTCTATGACATCCATAAAAATATTTTTTAAAAAAAAAGGCCTCCATGCACTGCTGGTCCTGGGGCAGGTCGGCCTGCTCTGTGCAGGGTGTGGAGGCAGCGGGCAGAGCCACCATCCTGGTTCTCACGCGAGCGTCTTTGGTGAACAACAGGCTCCCCCAGTGGCCTGACTCACCTCTGCTTCCCCAGCCCCCTAGCACCACCTGGGCCTGAGCCCGGAGGCCCAGCTCAGTGATGTTGGAAGGGAGGTCGCAGGGGGTGCTGGGACACACATTCTTTTCTCTTTTTTAAAATATATTTTTATTGATTTCAGAGAGCAAAGGAGAGGGAGAGGGAGAGGGAGAAACATTGATGATGAGAGAGAATCATGGATCAGCTGCATCCTGCACACCCCACACTGGGGATGGAGCCTGCAACCCTGACCGGGAATCGAACTCTGACCTCCTCGTTCCTAGGTCGATGCTCAACCACTGAGCCACACGGGCTGGACTAGGACAGACATTCTTCACAGGAGTTGACCTGGCTCCTTGTTTTCCCAAAGAAGAAACCATCCAGAGCCCACAGTGACCCAGGGAGCCCGCACCATGGCTTCCTGATCCGACCAGGAGTCCCCGCCCTTTCTACCCGCCACTGTGGTCCTCCTGGCGAGGGGGATGGGGGCAGGAGGAGCCACTCCCGAGAATGGGAAGAATGCCTGGGACTCTCCGCAAAGTGGCTGCTCGAAGGCCCTGGATGCACAGCCCACACTCGGCAAGAGGACTCCTGGCCAGTTAATCAGAATCCGTCACAACCGCGCACGCCCGGGGAAGGCTCTGCCTGGAGCATAAGTGGCGCGGTCACTCTCCAGCCACGGGGCCACCACGCGGGCCCTTTAATGAATGCACACAGGAGAGGCTGCTGCCAGAGGGGGTGCCCCTTCTCTCACGTACCTGGGGCCCACCAGCTCCTTCCCCGGCTCTCGCGCCCGCCCGCCAGCGGCTGTGCATACCCACTCTGCATTTGGGCCTCTGCCCCCACAGGCGCAGGCGGCTGATGCAAATGGATTGGACACAAACACGGAGCGGCTCCCTCCCCCGGGCTCCCTTGTTTGCGGGCTGTTTCCAGCATCCTCCCTGGACCGCTCACCTCCATCTTCTGTGTTTGTTTAGAGAACGGCCAGGTAGAGACCTGGGTTAAACATCTCCTTGGATGCCAAGATTGGAAGCGTTTCTGTCTGCTCGCTCCCCCCACCCCACAGCCTTCTGTGTTTGCTGAGGCATCCAGGCCAGTTCCCTGGCTGGTCTGCACTCGTCTGTGAGTCTGGGACGGAGCCAGAGGAATAAAGCTCGCACATAAGCAGCGGCCTCCCGCGTTTCCAGGCTGCAGATGCGCCAGGTACCCTCCTGACCCCCCTGGCTGCCTGCGGCCTCGGGAGCAAGCGGGAGGAGGATTCTACGCACTCACCGGCCTCAGACACCTCACACACACAAACGCCTCGATAAGAGTCAGGTCGCTTTCTTTTCGATCTACTATTATCCTCTTGGGGCGAGCTTTCCTTTTTATAATGAGACTGACTTTTCAAAAATAAATCTAAGTTCTCTGCCTCCCTTAAAATGAGCTCACGGTGAGATGCTGAGGGAGAAGTGCTCTGTGCTCCGCTGTTGGGAGATGGGGGGTCGGGGGAGCTAAGCCACATGGTCTACAGGAGAGATGGTCAAGTCTGGCCGCAGACGGGGCATGATGCTACCTGCCTACAGGGGTCAGGGGTCAGGGGTCAGGGGTCAGGGAGAACCTTCCTCACCCCCCAGGAGCCACAGTGGCCACATAATGATGACCTGAGGGTTGAGAGCAGCGACCCCTGAGTCAGGCAGACCTGAGTCCAAACCAGAGTTCCCTCCCTGCCCTCCTGCCTGGGCCTCTCCGAGCCTGTCTCCTGGGCTACTTTGCAGGGGTGTGAGGATGCAGAGAGCATCCAGGCAAAGCCCTGAGCCCAATTCCAGACACAGTCATTTCCGAGTACCAGGCAGACACGGGTGCTGGCCCCCCACCATCTTCCTGCCCTTTCTTGCTCGCTGGGAGACGTCCAGTTTGGTTCAGTGTGGCCGTGTGCCCAGCACCCTGCCAATCCCACCAGGCAGGCTGCTGGAGGGCTGCTCTCCCAGCATGCCCTGCAGCTGGGATGGGCCTGTGACTTAGACTTGCCCGAGGACAGGGGGAAGGGGCTGCCTGCTTTCAGAAAAGCTCTCCCCACTCAGCCCCCTCCTTTCCTGCCTTTCCGCTGGCGGTCACCGTGTGGCCACGTTGCAAAGTCTCAGAGAGCAAGGCCAGCACGCTGAGAAGAGCAGAGGACAATATACAAAGAGCCGGTCCTCCCGGGGCGGTGGGATTCCTCGCCCACACTGCAGCGGCCCTTCTCCAGGTAAGGCCCCTTCTAAAGCCCAAGCCAGCACCTGCTTGCCCCCGGGTGCAAAGGCCCCCTCCCCTCCGCCTATGACTTCCTGAGCGCCATCCCCTGCCACTCACACAGGCCACTCGGCAGCCCAGCCACAGGGAATTCCCTCAGGTGCTCAGACAGGCCCCTTCACCAACGCTGCCCACCCACGCCCCCCTCCCCCACAGCGCCCCAATCTAGAACACTTACTCCCTGCCCTCACCTGGCTGGTCCCTGCTCCATTTCAGCCTCAGATTATTTATTTTGTTTTTATTTATTTATTTTTTTTAGAGAGAGTAAGGGAGAGGGAGAGAGAGATAGAAACATCAATGATGAGAGAGAATCATGGACCGGCTGCCTCATGCACGCCCCCCACTGGGGATCGAGCCCACAACCCAGGCATGTGCCCTGACTGGGAATCGAACCCGTGACCTCCTGGTTCATAGGTCGAGGCTCAACCACTGAGCCATACCGGCCGGGCCGGCCTCAGCTTAAAAGTCATTTTCTCCTGGAAATTTTCTTTAACTGCACTCATACACACATGCACACACACACACACATAACACCCATAAATACAGAGGTGGGCAAGGTTAGTGAAAGTATGAATAAATAATATACAAGAATAAATTCTGTGTTCCGCATACTCACAACTGTGAGCCTGGAACAGCCTTGCCTGGGTTTGAATTGCAACCGAGCCACTTAGATGCTGTGTGACCCCGAAGAGTCGCTCAACCTCTCTGAGCCTCGGTTTCCTCGCCTATCAACGAGATTCCGAAGAAGAACCACCTTACCGAGTTCTCGCGGGAACTACACAAGTGGGTAACACACAGCCCTGGAGCATGGTCAGAGCTAGCTATTACCATTACCATCAAAACTGTTACTGTGTCGGCCCGGGACTCATCACCCAGACCCTGCCACCTCCATGGCTGCCCTGTCCGCACCCTAGTCAGCGGACCACCTCCCATCTGCTCTCCGCCAGCCCCCCAGCCTTCCCACCCGTCCACCCGCGGCCACAGCCGCGCGCGCGCTGATTGATAAAGTCCCTGTCTGGTCATTTACGATCTGGCTGCTGCAGAGGCTGCGCCTGCCAGCTCGGAAAGCAATTAATCTGCAAACAAGCTGGGCAACAGCAGGCCTGGGCATTGCCGTCTCGGGCCGCGGCCGCTCGGAGAGCCGATAAGGCTGCAGCCGGCTCTTTATTGTACATTTTAATTAAGTGCTTGTTAACGACAGTTATTTTAACAGTCATAAAATTACTGTTGTAATGCATTTGGTTGGAGGGAGCGCGGAGGGGCCGCGGGACTTTATGAAAGCAACCGCAGATTGCCTTCACTTTAAATCAGAGAATAAATTCTGAAGAGGAGGGCTGGAGCCGCGGGCCGGGCCGGACGCTAATGGTTATTTAATGTGCTCATCAGTGTTTGTGAGTCCGGAGCATACGGCGCGGACACAACAGCCTCCAAACCCTCTTTAACACTTATTTGAGATGACAGGAAAAATGAAACCGTTTGTGCTTCCAATGGAAAAGCAATCATGGGGACATTATATTCGCCTTGCCCTATCATGCTAATGCGTGGTAAAAATGTCACCAAATGTATTTAAGGGCCTGATGGACGGTTACCGTTGGATCCCTGGTCCTGGGCTGATTAATAAAAATCTTCAATTTGTATGTAAATGCAGCGAGGCCTCATATCATCCGCATACCTGCGCCCAGAGAAAATAATAAACCGGAGTTTAATGCGGCAATTATCGGCATTTATGGAACTCTTAAAGCGGCGGCGGCCCTTGGAAGCCGGCGGGGAGGGCCCTGCTGGGGACGGGCGAGGATGTTCCTTGCAGAAAGTGTGGGCTTCTCCCAAGGTCCAGTGTCTGCTAAGCTGGTCATGTCACCCCGATGTACCCCCACTCTGAGGGGGGAGCCAGGGAGGGGGGACGCTGGAGGATGAGTTGGGGCGGCTGCAAGGAGAGGTTCCCAGCGGTGGCGCCTCCCCAGCTCCCACCCCCATCTGGGGACAGGTGCCTGTGACTTCCCCTGGTCTGATCTGCAGGAACGTCAGGTGCGTCCGGCCACCCGCTGGGCCCCGTCACACGTGGTGATGAGATGGAGGCCGGCTGCACGGGTGCACAAGGCCACAGTGACAGGAGCAGCCACTGCTGGCATTGCCGAGTGTCAGACACAGAGCCGAGTGCTGCACACGCGACCCTAATCCTCTTCCTGCCAGACACTGGCTCCCTGTTCCCCAGACGCACTTCCTTTTCCTCCCGGACACACAGATAAACTACATTTCCCAGACTCCCTTGCAGTTAAATGTAGTCAGGTGCATTCAGCTCCAGTTGGCTGGGAAGTAGACAACAAGATGGGATTATACCTGCAAGGGGAGAGAAGAAGAAAGCAGGGAGAGCCTTCATGCCATCAGAGGGGCTGACTCTTATGGGGATAAAGTGGGGAGAAAGGGGGATTGAGTAGGAAAAATCTCAGAATGCATCACACGTCCCAGAAAGTTGTGGCCAGGTCGACGGGTAGTCTTCAAGCTAGAAGTGCCCATTGGAGGAGGCCCTGGTCTTGCCAGGATGGTCCTGGCCAAAGACCTCTGCTGGGGGCAGCCCAGGCTGCCAGTCCAGGTGGATGTGAGGGTTAGCACAGATGGACAGCAGCCCAAGCTGCCCATCACTGATGCCCCGCCCACCAGGAGCTATGACAGCTGCCTTCTCAGGGCGGCTGGTGGGTCGAGCCCGCAAACTGGGCATGTGACCTGACTGGGAACCAAACCGTGACCTCCTGGTTCATAGGTTGACGCTCAACCCGAAGAAAATGGACATCACTCTGATCCCTCTGCCCAGGGCCATCGTCCTTGGCTGCCACGTTGGGGGAAACCCTGCGGGGGCTCCCCGTGTTAAGATGAGGACATGGAAGAGGGGAGAGGCTACGGGACTTTCCAGATGGCACCCCGGTGGGAAGGGATGGAGTGAGGATCCAAGTCTGTCTGCATCCAGAGCCCTTGCTCCGAACCTCTCCACCCACCCCCACCCTCGCCCCGTCCCTCCAGCGCTCCCGCCCATGGGAGCACAGGCCCACGGGGGGTGGCCGCCATCGAAGAGGTGAGGTGCTCTCCCTCCCCTTGCCCACAGAGCACCTCCTCCCTGGCCCCACACCAACGAGAAAGAACCCCAAGGCCTGCTGCTCCTGCACCCCCCCCCCCCCCCGCCCCCCCAGGAGGCAGAAAGCAAGTCTAGGGGGACAACGTCAGAAACACGCAGATGGGTCCCTGAGAGGCTCACGTTCTCCCTGGCAGGAGGGGGAGGTGTGAGCAGCTCAGGCCAAGGCATCCCTGCCATCGCCGGTCATAAGTGAATGGCTGTGCAGCACGTTCCTCCACAGGAGCAGCCTGGCGGCCAGGGGGCTGCGGCCGTGCCGGCCGTGCGGCTCCCAACACTCCCAAGTGCCCAGCACGCCTTGCAGGGCTCTCCTGCCAACAGCACTCCCGGGGCCACCGGAGTGAGCCAACCCCAATTCACATCAACGAACTCATTCACGAGGACCTTACGTGGGACACACACACACACACACACACACAAACACACACACACACACACCACACACACACTGATAACATGCAGTTACCGTTGGAAATCGCAGGCCTGAAGGAGGGTCCAGGCCTGGGGGTTCTGGGACCGGTGAGGCAGATTAAGTTGCTAGGGCAGCGTCCTAACTTGGGCTCCTAAAAGCAGACACTGAGCAAAGTCCTTGGGTGCAAGGAACCTATGGGGGGGGGGGGGGCCCTCCCCTATTGTAACCCCCAGCAGCACAATGAGGCGGGAAAGGGAGGAGCCCATTAAGGCAAAGGTCCATGACTCACTCCCCTGGGGCCTGGGACAAACCATGGAGACCAAGCCTTAGGTCACCCTACAGGCCTTTATCCCACAGGAGGGGTATGGTCCCCATCCACCAGCTGACTAAGTATGAACGGGCGGGGATGTAAGAATCCTCTCTACCGTCATGAACGCACCCGCTGGCTGGTGGCGAACGTCTCCAGGAACCGCGATCTTTGGGAACCTGGGATCCTGCGTGTCTCCACTCTTTGGCATGACGGAGGAGCTCACGACAGTGGAAGGGGCGATGGGGGCGGGGGGGTGCTGTCTGCAGACGCCCGGGCCTGCTGCTGGGACCAGGACCTTGGGTTTCCTGGGACACAACGCGGGGAACATTCTGGTGACTAGTCGCAGGTTTGGGTGTTGCCAGAGTCTCAGATCCTCCGCAGCGGCAAGCCGGGCCCGAACAGCACCTGACCCAGTGGCTGGATCATCAAAGACCAACAGTGATGACCCAGGGGCACAGCCCGATGACCCGACCCAGGTCACCAGCCCATCCGCTCCCCCAGCTACCCCAGCCGCCTGTGCTGAAGGGTTCCACTTCCTCCCGGGGAGGGCCAGTGTTTGAAGTCCAAGGGCCCACGGCTCGGACACCCTCTCCTGTTGGAGTGCTCTTCCTTCCTTCCTTCGCTTGCGCAATGGAGAAAGCCCCGTCGCCATCCATCACCCGGCACCGGACAGCGGGGTTCCTGAGCCTGAAGCCCACATCCAAGGCAGGGGCTCCGCTGGGACTCTGACTGGGGCTCACAGGAGCTTCAGGGCCAGGCTCAGAGCGTGCGGGGTGCGGAGAAATGAGGGTGCAGGGGAAGGTAGGGGAGACCGGGGCTGTCCTGGGGGGCTGGTGATGGATGGGGGTGTTTTACACGCAGTTTCTGTGGTTTCCACCCCAGCAGAGACGATGAACCTCGATAACCTGGCAGGACCAACTACAGGGCCCGCAGGGCCTCGGGGGAATAAACACGGGGGCGCCTTGTTCAAAC
Source organism: Myotis brandtii (assembly GCF_000412655.1). Lineage (NCBI taxonomy): Eukaryota > Metazoa > Chordata > Mammalia > Chiroptera > Vespertilionidae > Myotis > Myotis brandtii. The sequence goes on from NW_005370423.1 coordinate 331,686, forward strand.
ACCGGGCAGGCTCTCAGGATGGAGCAGGAACGCCGTGCCCCATCGGCCCCCCACGGCCCGTCCTGCGCTGTGGGTATTTCTGAGCCGGTGAATGCCGGTCCTCAACCCGCTTTCCCCAGGCTGCCTCCAGTGCCACGTCCCACCCGGGACTTGCTTTCCCGTCGCCCGGTGCCATTCTCTGCATTTGCTTTACCGCGCTCCAAAAGTACTTGTTTCGATTTGTTTGTGTCCGTGTTTCTATCTGAGTCCCCCAGGGCAGTGTAAGCTCGCAGGGGCCAGGGACCCAGCCAAGCCTGGATGCCACTGCGTCCCCAGCAGCGGCACATGGCTGAGCACAGAGGGAGGGCTCATCCACGTGGTCAATCCATGTTCGATGGGGAGCAGATGAGCTGCCCGGTCGCACCCGATTCGGAGCGTGTGAGTGGCTCAGGGCCAGGCTCTGCCCTCCCTGGAAGCGGGGGTGGGGGGGGTAGCGTTGGCCCCGCCGCTGTGAGCTGGCACCTTTGCTCTCAGCTGTAGCCGTGGCCTCGTGAAGCCCCCACGGTTTGCCCTTTGGCCCGCTCTGCAGGAAGAGGATGTCCTGCAGAAATGAGGGAAAGGTGGGGTGTGAACAAAGCCCCATAAATAAGCCCCTGGGCGTGCCTTGGTGACGCTGCCTGCTTCTCAGATGTGTCACGTTTTACTTCCAGTCAGCGGCCAGAAAGGGAAATCGCTTACAGAGTGCCCAACCCCGCCTTCATCCCCCGCACCACCGCACAGCGTCCTGAAAAGAACTTTGGCCAAGTGGTTGGCAGTATCTACTGATGCTGAACACAGACACAGCCGAGGGTCCCTCCCAGGTACACAACCAACAGAACTGTGTCTCCGTCCACCGAAAGGCAAACGCCAGAATGTTCCTAGCGGCACTCTTCATGAACACTACCCAAGGGCCAATCGATAGTAGAGCAGACAGACACATGGTACCTGGGACACTAAATATATATACACACAATATATACATATCTGAGCTAGAGCTACAGGCCTGAGTGTAATTTCTTGACTCTGCCACTTACCAGCTATGTGACCTTAGGCCATATCTGAGCTAGAGCTACAGGCCTGAGTGTGAATCTTGACTCTGCCACTTACCAGCTATGTGACCTTAGGCAAGTGATTTAACTTCTCTGTGAGTCAGTGTTCTTTTTCTATAAAATGAAGGAACCAACAGTGAGGTAACACATGTAAAGGGCTTAAAAACACACATGGCGGTACTGAGTGTTACACACGTGTCACCTTTCATGGATGGGAACGTGATGGAGGAAGTAGTATCTCCCTATAGAATAACAAAAAGGGAAGGTGGCTTTAAAAATATGTTAAATCCATAGCTGTGTGCCCAACCACTTAATATGTGTTCTACGCTCTTTTATGTGTATTAAATCATTTAATCCCCCTCACGAGCATTTTGCAGATGGGGAAACTGAGGCACAAAGAGGCCAAGTCACGTCCCCAAGGTCCCCCAGAGAATGAGTGGCGACGCTGGGGTTGGAGCACGAACTCTGAACCATTCACGCCAGTGAAGATGGACCCTGGACTGCAATCCACACCCAGGTCTTGATTGTACGGGGAAGACACAGGTAAGGAGACAAGGGGTTGTCCTGGCAACCAGGGAGCCAATGAACCAGTGCTCCCGACAAGAGCTGGACTGAATGAGGGCAGGACATCAAAGCTACTAGAGTCATATGCGGGCAAGGAGGAGGTGAGGCCCCAGCCGGTTTGGCTCAGCCGATAGAGCACCGGCCTGCAGACCAAAGGGTCCCGGGTTTGATTCCAGTCAAGGGCATGCACCTTGGTTGCAGGCTCCTCCCCAGCCCGGGACCTGGTCAGGGTGTGGGCAGGAGGCAACCAATCAGTGTGTTTCTCTCACATCGATGTTTCTCTCTGTCTTTCCCTCTCTTCCACTCTCCCTAAAAGATCAATTGGGAAAATATCCTCTGGTGAGGAAGAGGAGGAGAAGAGGAGGAAGAAGAAAAGGAGGAGGAGGAGGAGGAGGAGGATGAGGGAGGAGGAGGAGGGGTGGGGGTGCATGGACCTGGGAAGAGGAAAGGGTTAGTTACCCAATTAAGACTTCAGGAGCAAACCCCAAAGTGTAGGTGACAGAGGCTGGCATGAACATTTTAAGAGCCTGGGTTGTGCTTTTTTTTTTCTTTCTCCTTTTTCTTCCCTTTTCCTCGGAGCCACGAGGAGCCAGGAAGGGAGAGAGAGGCTAGAACCCACACACATCCCAGCATGCCCTCCGTGCCCTGCCGAGCAGCTTGACTTGTCTGCTGCTTCTGAGCAGCTGGAAAAATGTCAAACTGTCACCCGTGATTAAAGTGGGATTTTCCAAAGGTTTCAACACCATTTCCGAATTCAAGACCTTATTCCTCCTGCAGAACACGCATCCGCACAGCATCTCCTGAACCCCTGCATCTCGAGCCCTGGCTTCCCAGCCAGTTCTCTGCTCCGGGCTGTCACGGCAGTGCAGGGGCAGGCCTGGCCTTGGCTGGGGTTTCTTTTGCAGCTTCAGGCAGATCCTCTTGGCTGCTTCCACCCTGCTGAGAAGCGGGGGGAGCACATGCAAAGGCCCGGTGCGCTCCCAGAATGCACGGAGCTCGGGAATGCCATGCTGGTGGGTCCCTCAGCCCGCCCAGCCGGCCTGCTCGGCTGCCTCGTCCACCTCTGTGTGCAGATCCATTACCGCACCTTCAGGGCTCGGCGCCAAATGAAAATGTGGGCCCCTTTGTTTTAAAGCAGTGGTTCTCAACCTTCCTAATGCCGCGACCCTTTAATACAGTTCCTCATGTTGTGGTGACCCCCAATTTCATTGTTACAAATCGAACATAATTAAAGCATAGTGATTAATCACAAAAACAATATGTAATTATATATGTGTTTTCCGATGGTCTTAGGCGACCCCTGTGAAAGGGTCGTTCGACCCCCAAAGGGGTCGCCACCCACAGGTTGAGAACCGCTGTTCTAAAGTGACTTAAGAATTTCAAGATGGCAACCTCAGAGCATTGAACCGTGTGTGGGGTGTTTCTAAGCATGGGGGGTGAGGGGAGGGGGAGACACTGTGCACAGGTGAGGCAGAACTGGAACCAGGCCTGTCGGTGTGCAAGGGACCCCTGTCAGTGCTCAAACACCACCCCCTGAAGGCACCGTTTGCCATTATCATGACCCCTCTGAGCTTAGTCCTTGGGCCTTACCTTCTCAAATGTGTCTGTGGCCTGAGGCAACCCCTGATTGGCCCCCGCTGGTGCAAGGCAACTCTTCACTGTGTCTTTAAGGTTCTGAGATTTCCGAAGAGTGTGGACGGGAAGAAAGCAGGTCCCTGTCCAGTAAACTCACACAGGGAGACGGAACCAAGAAAAGGCAAGACGCAGGCCTGAGCACCCACCAAGAGGCCCTGGCAGGGATCCTGGGCCCGTGACCTCCCTGGTGGTTCTGCCCCGGGTCCTCTCCACATATTTGCATGAAGTGTGAGGATGAAGGGAAAGGAAGCGCCCAGCAGCCTGGTTGGTCAAACCAGGGGCTAGTCCTCCGGGATCCCCTGCCCAACTCCCAAACACCCCCGAACATCCTCCCCCAAGACCCTGAGCTTCTGCCCAGAGGCATAATAGTTAGGAATATCGGACGGGGCTCTAGTCTGGGCTTCGCCAAGCTCTCTAAGCCTCCGTCCCCCCATCTCTAAGATAAGGGCGAGGTCACACCCCAACTTTGTACACATTTAGGAAAGGTACTTTTCCTCCGGAGCGGCTCCACGAAGCCAAGGCACACGGTCTGAGGAGCACAAGAAGGGCTGGACGTCGGGCCCTCTTAGCCCCACAGCTGGGGGCCCTTGTTCAGGGAGCGTTCCGTACCACATACAAGGCCACCCTACCCACCGCCTGCCTCGTAGGCCCACCGTGAGAATTCAATGTGAAAAGGCTTGACACAAGTAAATGGTAAATAATAGTAGTGCAACAGGTCACTTTTTATCTTACGTTTTTCACCTACTCATCAACAGAGCATGACATTGGTAAAGCATAAGCCAATGAAAATGCAGTTTTTAGCATCCTCAACATGTGACGTGTGGTGGCCTGGAGACAGAAAATGAACTTATATAATGAACATTCCCTTTTCAATTCTTTTATTTCTTCTGAGAAAAAATTCAGCGTTGAATACTACTTCTAACACTCACTAATCTACACATACACACATACACACACACACACAGGGACCTCCAGAAGTCATTCCCAGGCAAGCAACATGGCTAAAATGTGTTAATGTTGCTTGGCTTTAGTTGGTTTTTTTTTTTTTAATCTTTTACAATCTTCTTTCATGGTGAGTAATAGCTACTTTTCAATGTACAGCAATAGTATCAAGTGTTCTTTCCCAAAAACACCTGTGTGAGTATTTAAAATGAGTCCGTTTCAGGGGAAATGTTCAGCAAATAATCATGGCGGTGGGTGCCCAGGGCTGGAAGGTGAGGAGACTCCACACTGCACAGTGCCAGCCCAGGCCAGATCGGGGCGCGCTCTGTCCTTGAACGGAGAGCTCTCCACTATCCTCGGTGCAGCTGGAAGAGAACGGGGTGTAGTACCACCCTCTGATGTCCACAGGTCCCCCGCTTGGCTGTGTGTAGAGCCAGGGTGCCATGCTCTCTGACTTTCCAGCAAGGAGCACTGTGGGTTCTCTCTGAGCTCAGCTCAGAGTGTGGCCCTGGAAGCTCCTGCGTCAGAAACCTTCACCCATCTGAGGGGCGAGCCTGGGTCCTGTCTCCCGCCCTTCAGATCTTCTCCGTCTCTCGTGAATGACTAGGTCCTTCTCCGTCCTCTCTTGAATGACTAGGGCAGCTCTGTCCATCTGAGCCCAGGCTGGAGAGGGCTCCCCACAGCTGAAGGGCCTGCAAGCCACTCCTCTGGCCAAGGGATGCCGGTGGCCTCCAAGATTAGCAAGGAGTAAGCGGAGCAGGTACACAAAGCGGCTGCTTTTGATCCCCACGTGTCACAAGGAATTAGCAAACAATGTGCTGGCGTTAGACCGCATGGTCAGGCACTCATTTCCTGGTGGCCTCCATCACCCGCCCGCCTGGAAACACCAGGGAGGGGGCTCAGAGGCCCAAGGGCTGGGGCAGGAAGGCACCTTCCAGAGAGGCGGGGTTTCCATAATGAGGCTTTAATGAGGGGAGCTGGCCGACCTTTGTGGAGAAGCCCAAGGGGGTGCCACCTGGCTCAGCTCTGAGAGGTCACTTTTTCCCCAGGGGCCCCCCAGCACCCGGAGCACCTTGAGGGCCAGCTGGGCCACCAGGACGGGTGCCGGGTGCCCACCGCCAGACTCTCTTGGGCCTGCGCTACCCTGCCACCATGGCCCTCCGGAACTGCAGCAAGAAACCCAGCATTTCCATGCAACAATGCAAATGCGCTCATTACCATCTCCTCAATATGCATGAAGAAAGGCGCTAGGCTGGCCAAGGCTCAGGATCACCGGGGCTCTGGCCTTGGCATCCAATAAGGAGACAAATTCATCTGCCCAGAGAGATGAGGAGGGGGCGCCCAGGGGAAGGCCGATCCAAGGAGGGAGGGGGCAGATCTGGGACAGGAAGAGGAGAAGAGAGAAAATACGTGCGCGAACAGGAGAACCTGAGAGACAGACCACCACATGGAAAAGGGAAACAGGACAAGATTAGAATGAGGTGGGGGGGGGGGGGGGGGGACAGGATGAGAGAGGAGGCTGGGGAGAGGGACACAGGCCCAGAGTCCGGGAGAGGAAAAAAGGGAGGATATAAAATAAGGGAAGAGGGACGGGGAACAAAATAGAAGGGAAAAAAAAAATAACTGAGAATTGGTCCAGAGAGGGGCAGACATAAAACAACGAAGGAGGGAGTGGAGGAAAGAAGAGAAAAATGAATGTTCCGGAACGGAATACGTAGGAAGTGGGGGAGACAGACAGACCTTAGAGAACAACAAAGGAGGGTAAGAGGATGAAGGGTCAGGTGGGAACGAATGACCCCGCAGAGGTAAAATAAATTTATAAATAACATTACTCCTGCTGAGGGCGGGCCAGTGTTTTTCAATGGAGGCCATTCACCTGGATGCGTTTTGCACCACAGGCTGCTCCGGAGACCCCGTGTGGCGCCAGTGGAGGAGGCGCAAGTGTGGGGAGGGGGGCACACAGCCCTCCGGCTAGCCTTGCGCCCCTCCTGGGGTGGCCAGGCCTCTTCCAGGGTGCCGGGGCCTGGCTGGGAACCCACCCCTCGAGTCTGGGCTGCCCCTACCAGGGCCATTCGTGCCGGCCTTTCCCTTCCTTGCTGACAGCCAAGTTAGCAAAGTTCCTCTGTCGCTTCTCCGGACCCAGGGAATGGCTCCAAGTCCAATGCGAGCAGCAGCCTTTTCTGCGGCTGCTCTGGAGGCGCCTGCCCTGGCCTCCTGGGATCTCCGGGGTCCAGATTCCTGGCCAGATGCAAATCCCTCCCCCTGGGGACACCAAGCCACGCACTTGGACGTCCATGCAGCTGCTAATCGCGGGGAGAGAGAGAACGAGGAAGAGAGAGAGAGGGGGAGAGAGAGCGAGAGAGAGAAGGAAAAAAATATTCTCAGCTCAATTTAAGTCTCATGGAAAGGGCTTACAACTGTAATTAAATCATTAAATTCTTGTCTACGCTTCACAGAGCGGAGAGAAATTAACTTCCCACCAACCTCATTTTCTATTTGAACATGAAATAATGATTTTCTGCCCGTCTAATTACAAAGCCAACATCTGATCAAGCCGGCATCCAGAGGGGATTATCGCATGCACGAGTATTAGACCTCATTACCAGCTTGAGTGCAAAATTATTACATCTTGTAATTGGATGGTGAGATTTATATACAGATCGGCCCGGTTTCTGTAAGATTGTAATTACAAGCTTCGTTGGTTAGCTACTTATCAGAACTTTGCAGGAAAACAAAACAAATGACTGAGGAAAACGAGCATTTCATTAACCTGTAACCCGAGCGCGGGGGGAGGGAGCGGTGGGAGCGTGCGCCGCGCCATGCCGGCGTCTGCAGGAAGCGCAGGGTTCTCTGGGCCGCCCTGCAGCCCCGGGATCTCAGGCCTGCGAGGGAAGGGTGGAAGGGGGGCCTCCTCGGAGAGATCCGAGGCTGCAGACAGCGAGGCGGGGTGAAGAGGGGGCAGAAGGTGGGCCTGGTGACTCGCGGCTCTCCAGTGCGGTGCCTGGCGCAGCCTCAAGGGCCTTGGTTTTCCGTCTGGGATCCGGATGCGCATCCCGCCTGCGCGAGTGTGCGCCGAGCCTGTGCTCTGGGCCCCTTCTGGGTGCTCTCTCCACACTCAGGGACTCGCTGAGGGAGCCTCTACCGCAAGCCTCGGGTGCACTTTGTGCGCTGGGAACGTTGGAGGAAGGCAAGGTGATGAAGGGTTTGCGTACGAGCGTCTGCGCGCCAGCCTTTTCCAAATCCGCTTCCCAGTGCACCTGCTTCTCTGCCCTGGGCGAGCGTGTCCCTTTGACCCCATCTCTTGGATTGAAAAGCCCCGGAAAAAAGGTTCCCTTGTCCTTGCGGCATCGCGAGCTGAGTCCTGAGCCAGGCTCCACGGGTCCAGTGGCATTGGGGAGCCAGCGCCTCCTCGGGGTTCGGCTGCCTGGGACGCTGAGTCCTGGCGTGGGGCTTGGATGATCCTAGCTGGAGGCGAGGGCAGTGGAAAGGCTGCGTCTTCTTGGGACCTGGGCTGCCTGGAGAGATCGAAACCATCCAAGGTCCTGGGCCCCCAGTTGGGTCTGGGTCTGAAGGTTCACCCTCCAGGCCAAGGCCGGGCCCCTCTCCCGCGGGGCTGGTGCCCTGAGCACAGCCTCATCCCTTCCTTGGCTTCGTCCCCGCCTCCTGCAGGCCAGCGCAGCCAGGTCCGAAGCTGATGGATGCCTTAGACACATCTCCAGGGCTGTTTCCTCTTCCTCCTGGACGGGCTGAGTTCAGTTTCGGGCATCGCAGCTCCAGTCTTCCTGCCTGGGAATCTCGCTCTAGGCGCAGCCCTGGTCAGCGCAAACTCTAGAGGGCTTCAGGGCGGTTTGAGGCTTGAGTCTGACCCCTGGGGAACCCTCTGGGAAATGAAGGGTGCCAAGGTTGCCCTCAGTGTTGAACCCGCAGATTTCCCCCAAGGCAGTGAGCTCAGGATCCCCTATGCCACTTCTTGGAGAGTTTTCACTGGAAACGAAATCAGGCGCTGGGAAAATATGCCCAGGCCAGACCTCCCCCCAGGTACCTCCTTCTTCAGGGGCGACTCCCGCCCAGCAGCATCAGGTGGGGAGGGGTCAGGGGAGCGGCTGAACCCCGCTTGAGAAGGCCACAGGCCAGTTTCCCCAATGGAACCCTGCGCCTGATGGCCCCCAAACTTTCCCTCGTCCTCCCCCGCCCCCAGTGTCCTAGGCGTCCCCACCTCCTGGGGTGGCCTCCCTGTGCAAAGACTGGTGGGAAGAGGACTGGCGTGGGGGTGGGGTGAACACTGGGTGTCCCCGGGAATTCATTCCCTAACTGGGCTCCCGAGAGCTGTGGAGACCCCAGACAGCCTGAGCCAAGACCCTCCGACCGGACCCCATGTGGGAATTGGGATTCGATTCCTCTCTCCATCAGCGCAGCGGCCAATGTCCACCTCGGAGCAGCGCCGGTGTCTCCG
>NW_005370423.1:340482-341118 GCF_000412655.1 Myotis brandtii
GCGGCCATGCGCCCTCGGCCGTGAAGGTGGGCGCCGGGGTGCTAGGAGTGCAGCTGCGGTTTAGGATTTACCCTCCCATAAATCTCCAAGCCTTGCCTCCCATCCCCACCCGAGACGGCGGGGAAATCCACGCAAAAAAGAACACAGGTTGGCACCGGGACCGGGGAGCAGGGGAGGAGCGGGGAAGGGAAGGGTGTCTACGTACAGAAAATTCCAGCCTACGAACTTCTTGGAAGTGCTCTCGAAAGTTCCTGGAGCCTCACCGCCCGGCTCCTCCCCATTCCCACGCCCATTTAGGGCGCCGGCAGGCTCCCCTTTCACGTCGTCGCTCCCCAGGACCCCACGAGCGTCCACCCTGCAGTCCTCCCCCCCCCCCCCCCAGACCTGCCCGCCATTTCTAATAAGTAATTCGCCCCCGGACCCTTAAGGAGGCTAATCTCAGGGTTTGGTCCTCTTGGGTGGGGGGCAGCCTCGCCCCCAAGGGTACTGAGGTGGCCTTGGAAGGCACAATGCACCCCCCTCACCCTCTTCTAGCGCCCTCCCCAGGCTGCTGAGAGTGGCCAGGCGTCAGGGGTGCGTGCGCCAAAGGGGGCTCCGGCCCTCCAAGGCCCCGGCGCTTGCCCGGGACCCAGGTCT
>NW_005370423.1:341205-341704 GCF_000412655.1 Myotis brandtii
GTATCCGCGGGTGGGAGGCCTCGCCGGTAAGGCTCCCGGCGATTGGCGACTGGGGAAGGAGACGCTGGGAAAAGTCGAATAAGAGGGCGCGACGTCAGACCTGAGATTTGGGAAAGGGCGAGGGAGGGAGAGAGGGCGGGGACGGACACACGGACGGAGACGTACACCTCTCCCCCAGCCGCCACCACCCTACCCCGTACAGCACCCTAAGTGTCCACAACTTTCGGCCGCCTTCGCCCAGGGCTCAGCGCCGGGTGGGGTGGGGACAGCGCGGAGTGAGTAGAGAGACAGATGAGAGAGAGCGAGGGAGAGAGAAGAAAGGAAAAAGGGAGCAGGAAGGGAGGAAAAGGCATCGTGAGAAAGAAAGGAGTTTCCTAGCGCCCAGAAGAGGTAAAGAGCCCGAAGGAGCGGAAGCGATCCTGGGGGGGAGAGGAGCGCAGCGAGGGGAGGGGAGAGGAAGGGCGAGGAGGGGGAGTGAGCACTAGAGGCGGCGAAGGAA
>NW_005370423.1:342748-343252 GCF_000412655.1 Myotis brandtii
GCGTTTCCGCACCCGCACGCCGCCTTCTACCCCTATGGCCAGTACCAGTTCGGGGACCCGTCCCGTCCGAAGAACGCCACCCGCGAGAGCACGAGCACGCTCAAGGCCTGGCTCAACGAGCACCGCAAGAACCCCTACCCCACCAAGGGCGAGAAGATCATGCTGGCCATCATCACCAAGATGACCCTCACCCAGGTGTCCACCTGGTTCGCCAACGCGCGCCGGCGCCTCAAGAAGGAGAACAAGATGACCTGGGCGCCCAAGAACAAAGGCGGGGAGGAGAGGAAGGCGATGCTGGCCACATCACCAAGATGACCCTCACCCAGGTGTCCACCTGGTTCGCCAACGCGCGCCGGCGCCTCAAGAAGGAGAACAAGATGACCTGGGCGCCCCGCAGCCGCACCGACGAGGAGGGCAACGCGTACGGGAGCGAGCGCGAGGAGGACGAGGAGGAGGACGAGGAGGAGGGCAAGCGCGAGCTGGAGGAGGAGGAGGAGCTCGGCG
>NW_005370423.1:343965-348306 GCF_000412655.1 Myotis brandtii
GGCAGGACCCCAGGAGCGCAGGGCCCTCACCTGGGCACCTGCCTCCCGCGGCCCTGGGTGCCGGCGCAGAGCTCTAAAGGCCTCCTTTCCCTCCCCGCTGCCCTTAGATCGCTGCAGTGCCTTGGAAGTGGAGAAAAAGTTACTCAAGACCGCCTTCCAGCCCGTGCCCAGGCGGTAAGAGACCCCGAGAGGGTGGGGGGAGGGTGGTAAAGCAGGTTGGCGAGAAAAGCAATGAACTGGTGCGAAGCCCGGCTTTTGCCCCCGGGGGTGACGCAGCTGGGAAACGCTTTTAAAAGGGGACACAACACACCCTCAGTTGTCCCCATAACCCTACCCCAGTCCAAGCACTTCCAGCCCGGACCTCACGTCCTAAGCCTCCCACCCACCTCCCAGTTAAATGGGAGGACCCACATCTACTGCTGACATCCTTTTACATGGCGACACCGCCTGCTCCCGGCCCCAGCCCCCCACCCCGTGGTGTCTCCCAGCCCTAGGCAGCCGGGGTGCCCCTCGCTCCCCAGGCCTTTGCTACCACTGCCTCTCTCTTCCAGGCCCCAGAACCACCTGGACGCCGCGCTGGTCTTGTCGGCCCTCTCTTCCTCTTAGTTCTTTTTTTTTTTTAATTTTTTAATCGTTGTAATAATTGTAAAAAAAAAAAAAGTAATCGCTCTGTATAGTTATGACTTGTAAGCATGTCTGTGTATGAATACCTAAAAAAAAGAAAACTAAACAAAAAAAAGAAATAAAAAAGTACAACAAGTCCCCCCAGGTGGAGTCTCCCCCAGTCGCTTCCTTCCCCCACATTAGCGGAGTTTGGGAGATGGGTGTGCGAGGCTGGCTGTGGGGAGTGGCGTTTCGGTGAGAATCAGCGTGTCTGACTTGTTTGTATATATCCAGAAGACATGTACATATGTGTGAACCAAATTGTACAAGAAAGTATCTATTTTTGGCTAAATAAATGAGCTGTTGCCACTTTGACTATAACCGCCTGTCTGCCCCCAGAGGGGTCTGTTTGCTGTTTGTTGTTCTGTTTTTTTCCCACCCCCATCCCCACTCCCACCCACCCCCCTGTTTAAAGAGCCATTGGAATCCGCAGAAAAGACCAAGAGAGATGAGTCTGGACCCTGTGATGAGAGGAGAGCAGAGGTTGAGTTGGAGGCGAAGGCAGAGGTTGGAGGCGCGCACGCGGTGAGGCTGGGGGCGCCGCTGGAGAAGTCCCTGGGGCTCCCGAGAGAAGGGGCCCAGAAGACAGGTGGGCAACCAGGGCAACGGGAAACTGGGCCCAACTTGCCTTCCTCAGACCCAACCGCGAAGTCTTGGGGCGTCCTCTGGTGACGCAGCAGAAAGACTTAGAGGAGGGGGTGGACACAGGGGTTAGGTTTGGCGGTGCTCCCCCTTCCCGCGCCCCCATTCTTAGATAGGCACAATTGAGGTTGGTTCATTCTTAGAGAAGGGGCGGTGCAAGCCCAGCTTCAAGCCCCCTTCCAACCACAGTGCACCCCCAGAGGCCTTATAGAAGCAGGAGTGTGGGGGGAGGGGGAGGGTATGGAGGAGCCTAGGGGAGCCCAGCCTTGCCTCCTGGTGACTGTCCAGTCCGAATTGAGAGTTGGGGACCTGGAGGGCCTGGCGGCACCTGTGCGTCTTGACGCCCCAGTGGGTTTCCCCAGGTGCCCAGCAAGGGCAGCCTTGGGAGGTCAGGGCACGGTGGTTCAGACCCAAGCAGGGATCCAGCCCAGATTCGGGCAGTCGGATAGGGGTGGGCTGGCCGGCCAGGGAGGGAGCCCGGGAAATTTGGGGCTAGAGCTCCCTCTACAGGACAAAGAGGCCGCTGGGCGCTGGCCACCGTGGCCTGTCCAGCCAGGCATCGCCTCCCCTCTTTTTCTCTTTCAGGTCAGGCCCCAGCCTTGCCCAACTTTGACATGAAGTTGTAGGGGATTCTGGAAGAGCGACGATGCGCTGGGGTGCAAAGTGGGGGGACCTGTTTTGTGTCTCCCTCCCCACGTGCAATTCGTGTATTTATAAGGCAGCCAGATACTAGGTGTTTGCCCCCAACAGTGAGGCGTGTGACCATCTCGCGGGTCTCTGGGGAGGTTTGGGGAGAGCTTGCACCCCCAGAGCCACCTGGGAGGTTGGGCAGGAGCAGAGGCTGCCCAGCAAGGACTGGTCTATGTGGGGTACAGCTGACAGCGCCCCCCTCAGGACCCCCACGCAGGTGGGGTGTGCGGTGCTCCAGGGTCCAGTGGGAAGGAGGTCACAGAGGTCAAGTGAGCAGAGACAGGGCCGGCCTCCAGAGCACCAGGCTCCCCTTCTCCCCACTCTTTCTTCACTTTTTCTCCCCCTAAAGTTTGGGTCCTTGCCTGGCCGCAGGCTGCGACTGGGGTTCAGCTCTGACCCTGGGCACCCCGCCCCTGGACGTGGAGCCAGTGTCCACTGCCTGGGCCTTGAACCTGGGCGGGCACTGCCCGAGCAGGGGTGCAGCAGGGAGAGGGGGGTGATGGCTGAAGACCCCCAAGGGGGAAGCCTGCCTCTGTGCAGAGGGAGCTGGGGGGGGCGCAGGCAGAGCCCCAAGAGATCTGAGTGCCTGTCCTGCTCTCTCTCCAGTGAAAACCCTGGGTTCCACGAGCTCCACAGCCCGTCCCATCCCAGGGGTAAGGGTCCTCAGGGGAGACCCGCCCTGCCCACTGCAAGGGCAGGAGGTGTGGGTGCCAAAGGAGAGAAGGGGAAACCCGGAGCAGGTCCCGGGTTTGCATGTTCTCTGTGGGATGAGCAAACACATGGGCCCTCACCTGGCCTCAGGTTGACCCCAAAGAGACAGGGTAATGGAAAGAATAAAAGGCCCTCGAGGGCTTTGAGCTGAGAGAGGGAAGAGGAGGCAGCTCCCTTTTGCTGCACTTGCACTTCACCAGGCTCCCCATCCTCCTCCTCCCAGAGCCTCCTCCCCGAGTCCTCCCCTCCTCTCCCTCCTCTCAGGGGCCCTAGGAACAGCCCCCATCCTTTACTGTCCAGCCCTAGGATTTAAAAAGGAGATGGGAAGCTAGGGGAGAGAAAGAGGGAAAAAGGAAGAGAGAGGTGTGGGGGGGGAGAGAGAGAGAGAGAGAGAGAAAGAGAGAGAGAGAATAGAGAGAGAGGAAAAAGAGAGAGAGAGAGAGAGGGGGGGGAAGGACATGGGAATCTCATCCTTGGTCCTGATTAAGCTTCAATTAGAAATAAAATGTGTCAATCACTCCGCCTGGCAGGGGTTCCTGCTGTCGGGGCTGGTTATGCAAAGCGCTCCAAGGTGTGTGGGATAATCAATTAGGTCAGAGGAAAGCGTGTATGTCACCGCTTCCCTCATTATCCGCATGGAGCTGGAGGGGGCGGTGCGCGGCCAGGCCAGGGAATAAAATTATCTCCCTAAGTGGCGGCCCACCTCTGGGACTGGCGCACCGGCGGTCTCCAATTGAATTTATTTTCGGTGGAATACAGGGAGGAGGAAGTGGGGTCCAGTGGGGAGGCAGCGTGGACAGGTTAGAGCAGGCGAGGCTGCAGTTGAGCGAGGGATGCCCCAGCCACGCTCCCAGGGGGGAGAGGCAGAGCAGTTGGGGCCAAAGAGGCCGCTGACATGGGCCTCAGTTCCGGAAGGTTGAGAGAGAGGGATTGGGTGCTGGGGTCGGAATCTCCTCTTGGGAGATTCTGTTAGAACTGGCTTTGGGCCTAATTATTTGTACCCTTCTAGAAATGTCCTCTGCGTCTTCTGATTCCTGCTTGCACATCCCCTCTGCCTCCATCCAGCGAAAACGGGCAGTTCATTCCACGTGTGTGGAATGGTGTCTGTGGCGCCAGCTACCTCCCGCTCGAGTGGGGCCCAGGCCCGCCCTCTCTCCGGGCCCCACGTTCACCAGCTGCAACACGGAGGGGACTGGATTCGATCCCTTTATCCAAATCGTCTGACAAAGCCGGCGTTGTCTACGATGAGGCAAAAGTGAAAAGCTGTGGGTCTAAAGATAGTTAGGGGGGTGATGGGGACCCAGGACCTGTCCAGATATGGCCTCCTGATCCTCACTGACCGCTGTCACCCAACCCAGCCAGCCAGCCTGACCACATTACAAAGGTCCGTCTAGCGCAGCGGTTCTCAACCTGTGGGTCGCGACCCCTTTGGCGGTCAAACAACCTTTTCACAGGGGTCGCCTAAGACCATCCTGACATTACGATTCATAACAGTAGCAACATTACAGTGATGAAGTAGCAACGACAATAATTTTTTGGTTGGGTCACAACATGAGGAACTGTATTTAAAGGGCCAGAAGGTTGAGAACCACTGGTCTAGCGTGTGATGACGTAGCTTTGATACAGTCACTGCTC
>NW_005370423.1:348331-366635 GCF_000412655.1 Myotis brandtii
CAGGCCATCCAGATTGTCTGGATAGAAAGCCCAGGAGGCCCCTCTTCCTGAGGTGGAGGGAGAGGCCTAGTAGAGGTCCTACGAGTACTTCTCAGCGTGGCAACCCCCCCACAAGGGGACGCAGGGCAGTGTTGGGACATTTTCCATGGTCATGACTGGTTGGGGAGCTCCTGGCATCGAGTGCATGGAGAGCAGGGGTGAAGGCCCTCCAAGGCACCGGCCAGCCCTCCACTCAGACGCCTCCCGCCCAGTATCAACAGTGCGAGGCTGAGCAGCCAGGGAGTCGGGCGGGCGTGGTGTCTGGGGCAACCCGGGAAAATCAGGTCTTTTCTCCCAGAAACCACAGCGCCTGGAGAGGAACATTAAACAGGGTGCTAAGTGGGTGCTTTGTGTTCCTCACAAGCCTTTGGGCCTGGAAGGGGGAAGTGGGGGCGAGAGAGCGCGCACAGGAACCAGGCGGGCCTGGGAGAGAGAGCGGGTCTCACCCCAGGCCGCTGGGGTGGGAGCATCCCAGGCCAGAGGGACAGAGGCGACCCCATGGAGGACGTCTGTCTGGGAGGCGGGGCCTTTCTCCCTGGACATTTCCCTCAGGAGCAGGTTCGGGAAGGTTCTCCCAGATGCAAGCGTAACTCGGTGCGGTTTTGCCTCCCGATTATCGCCACCTCCTCACTGCTGCCAGCCCCTGTGCACAAGTGCGTCTCTATTTACTTGCTTATGTGACCCGGGAGGGCGTGTGTATGTGTTCGTGTGTGTGTGCGTGTGAGTGTGTGCATGTGTGCATATGTGTATGTGCGTGGTGGTGTCAGGGAGCCCGGTGTATATGTGTGTGTGTGCATATGTGTGGTGTTGTCAGAGAGTCCAGAGTATGTGTGTGTGTGTGTGTGCATGTGTGCATATGTGTATGTGTGTGTGTGTGCGTGTGCATATGTGCGTGTGTGGTGGTGTCAGGGAGCCCGGTGTGTGTGTGTGTGTGTGTGTGCATATGTGCGTGTGTGTGGTGGTGTCAGGGAGCCTGGTGTGTGTGTGTGTGTGTGTGTGTGTGCACGTGTGCATATGTATGTGTGCATATGTGCACGTGTGTGGTGGTGTCAGGGAGCCTGGCGCGCGCGCGTGTGTGTGTGTGTGCGTGTGCATATGTGCGTGTGTGTGGTGGCGTCAGGGGGCAGAAGGGAGACAAAGGCAGGGTGAGGTCTTACCCGGGCCCCGTGTCGGGCCGGGACGGCTGGTCCCATGGCTGTGGCGCGGGTGGCGAGCCTGCCCTCCCCGCTGCAGGCCGCTAACAAATGGGCCCGAGGCCTCGGGCTTTGGAGTGCACTCATCTGAGAGCCTGGGCTGTTCTCCGGCGCAGATTTATTTTGCCAAAGTTACAGGGCAATTATGGAAATGCGCCCTTTGAAGCACTGCTTTCTCTTTATTTCCTGCTCCCTGACAAAGCAGAGCGCGCCTGCCTCTCCTGGCGCCCCCTCCCGCGCCCTTCCCCTTCCTCTCTTCTCTCCCTGATAATTACTCGATCGGGGGAGTTTCCAGGGGTAATTTGGAAAACATCTCCTAAGCGGTGATCACGATGTGTGTTGATGAAAATAATGCTACTCTTGCTTGAATGCTGTCTGTTTCTCATGCGATTAGGAGGGCGAGGAGGGGAGCGGTGGGTTCATGACAGCAAGAGGCGCACACCTCGTGCCCAGACAGGGGTCCGGGACGTCCTGGCCAGCCCGAGTGGCAGGCCTGAGGGGGGCAGGCCACCTGGCTGGCTCACAGACCGGCCCCGCCGCCTGGGGCCCCCCAAGTTGACCAGGATGAGAGCACCCTGCTCCCCCCGCCTCATGTTTTCTGGACCGTGTTCATTATCTATCACCGAAGCATGGAATTTGGAGGCTCCGTGTGAAGCAACCCCACGCTTCTCCCCTCCGGCCCCACTTCGCTTTGCTGGGTGCTGGGGTGTGGAGGCCGAGGGTCTGAAGCCGGACCACGTCCCCCATGGGGGCGGGGGGCGGGGGCTCACTGTCTATAGTTTTTCAAATGGCTGTGAGGTTCCCTTTGTCTATATTTTTGTGTGCTCCTCACTGCCTCCCTCCATGGCTTTGGGGTGAAGGGCTCGTTATCTGGGCGCAGACACCCACAGGAAGTCTCGTTGCCTTTGGGAGCGGGCGGTTGGCCTCAGTGGCCGGTCCCGAGTGGAGGCCGTCCCGGCTCTCACTTCCTTTACGCCGTTTGACACAAAATGAAATGAAATAAAAGAAAATGGAGTTAAGTAAGTGCTTATCATTTAACAGCGCTTTTCGCAGTTTATTTCATGGTCACAGCCTCCTTTGGGGAAGGCACCGATGAAGAATTTAAGGCTTAAAGGGGGGTGCTGCGGGGGGGTGTTGACAAGTTCCTTTGGAACAACCTCCATGGAGAAAGTAAAACCCAGGCAGAACGTCCCAGTGGCTCGCTCCCGTCTGAACGAAGAGGGGAGCACGCATCCGTTTACCGGAGAAGCTGGGCAGAGCGGTCGCCGCAGGGAAAGGACCTGGGAGGCTGGGGGTCAAGGACAGAAGGAATACTTGTCTGTCTCTGTCCCTTTGTTTCTTTTGAACCATGTGCAAGTGTCAGCTCTTCAAAAAGCCCTTTCGTTTTTAAATCACTAAAATGCAAGAGTGGGGGGTGGCGGGGGGAGAAGAAGAGAGGGAGAGAGAACACAATTTTTCTGGATGCCACAGTGGCATTGAGAATCATTCATTCATTCATTCATTCATTCACTGGACGCCCACAGATAGTCCTGAAGCACCCACAGGTGCTGGGCGGGAGGCCTCGGATGTGGTGGTTCCGAGGGCGGCCCTGCCATCCGACTGCCTTGGTTCAGGTGCCAGCTCCATGGACCCCCGCCTGTGGGACCTCGGCTACTGACTGCACCTCCCTGAGCTCGGCTTCCTCGTGAAACAGAAAAAACACACTCCTAACGCCGCCCCCCTCATTCTGAATGGACATGAGTATCTCCAACCCTCAGAATGCGTCAGAACACACACGCCAGCACCTAGGCGTGACATGCGAAATATCTAACGACTGGGACGTCACTGGCAGCGGAACGGGCGGGGTCCCGAGGCCTCCCGTGGTGACAGACTCGGACGGGTCTGTCCATGGGGGTGTCTAGGAGGTCCCGGGGAAGGGTCGGAGCAAGAGAGGAGCACTATTTACCGACCGGCATGGAGTGGCGTCCGTATTTTTTTTTTCATGGGGACAACTGCATATCCACATACAAAAGAATGAGGTTGGATCCCTTCCTCATTGCATGCACGAAAGTTAACTCAAATGCATCAAAAGGCTGCACTGTGAGAGCTAAAACTATAAAACTCCTAGAAGAAAATATAGGCCTCAATCTCTGTGACCTTGGGCAAGGGGACACCCAAAGCACAAGTAACAACAGAGTAGATAAATGGAACTTTATCGAAAGGTAAAACAGTGTGCCCTGAAGGATACCATCAAGAAGGTGAAAAGTATCACCAAGGGAATAGGAGAATATTTGCAAATTCTCTATCTGATAAGAGAATTTTATCTAGAGCACATAAAAATAGTGCAATTCAATAATAAAAAAAATAGATTCAATTTAAAAACGGGCCAAGGATCTGAGTAGACATTCCCCCCAAAATGATGTACACATTGACCGCTAAGCCCTGTTAAGGGATGCTCAATGCGATTAGACATCAGAGCAACGCAAATCAAAACCACATTCAGATACCACTGCACACCCACGAGGGTGGCTGTCATAAAAAAGACAGACAATTACAAGTGTTGGCGAGGATGTGGAGAAATTATAACCTTAAAAATAGACTGTCGGTGGGGATGTGAAAAGGTGCAATCCCTTTGGAAAACGTTCCGACTGTTATTCTAAAAGTTAGATACGGTTTCTATGTGACCCAACGAGTCCACTCCGGGAGATGAAAACAGACACCCCCACAAACACGTGTGCACAACTGTTCACTGCGGCGTCATCGACCACAGCCCCCCAAAAAGGGGAGACCACCCATCTGCTCATCAACGAGTGAATGAACGAACGAAATGTGGTGTATTTCCCTCCACACCAGCACACGCCTTCGGCCGAACACCAACCGTGGAGGGGCAGTGGGAGAAGATGATGCTGGAAAACACGAGCACCGTGAGGCGGGTCCGTGTCCAGGGAAGATGGCAGCTCCGGCCGATGCGCACCCAGGCCAGCGTGGGGACCCTGCAGTCAGACACAGTGTAGGAAAGACTTAGGGAAGGTGTTTGCCCGACAGATCAAACCACATCTCTTCTGGATGGCACGGCAGATCCAGCGAGGCTCAGAGACCGGCTTGTCCGAGGCCCCAGACACAGGAGACAGCGGAGCTGGGACCCAACGCTGGGGCTATCGAACCCCATCGAGAATGTTCCAAAGGAAGGCCCTCTGCAGAGGCCATTTCCACGGCTCCCAGCAGGGCTCGCATGAGGGGTGTGGGCGGCCCCAGGTCCCCGAGAGCCTTCATGCTGCGGGAGGCCCCTCACGTCCAGGGACAGCCTCGGGCACGGGGCAGCCGCTGCTTGAAACGCAGATGTCCCCACCCACCCCACCCCCACCCTCTGCTTCTCAGCCGCGGTAAAACCACAGTTTATTTTCCTTCCCCGTCCCCATGTTAAAGGCCCCGCATTCCATTCTAAATAAGGGACCGGAGGGCTGTTCGATCTGATTACGATGATTGAGCATCACACGCCCCATGGGGCAGGCCTGTCGGGTCATCCCCAGCCCGGAGCTCTGATGCCAACCGGATGGCACAGCGGCATCTGCCCACCCCACGCTGGCTCCCCGGCTCCCGGTGCCCGGCTCCAGGGCAGGGTGTGTGGAGGGTCCACGTGTCCTTTCAGGGGCTGCTCATTCAGAGGGTTAGGGGATCGCAAGGGCCCCCGCTCTCACTCCTGCTGAAACCTTTGCGGATTCCTCTGTGCCCAGGCTCCATCCGTGCCCCAGACAGGAAGGATGGGAGGGATGGAATACGGGGCGCAGGGACCACGGATCGGGTGACGATAAAGCTGCAACTGCCCGGCTGGGGCCTAACTCCTCACAGCATCTCCTAGGACAGTGGTTCTCAACCTTCCTAATGCCGCGACCCTTTACTACAGTTCCTCATGTGGTGGTGACCCCCAATTTCATTGTTACAAATTGAACATAATGAAAGCGTAGTGATTCATCACAAAAACAATATGTAATTCTATATGTGTTTTCCGATGGTCTTAGGCAACCCCTGTGAAAGGGTCGTTCGACCCCCAAAGGGGTCGCGGCCCACAGGTTGAGAACCGCTGCCCTGGGGGGACTGGCTCATGGAGGAAGGTGGTCTTCTAAGACTTTCCTCCACCAAGCGTGGTCTGTGGACCAGCATCGCGCACACGGGTGCCCCGGGACGGGGTTTGAAATGCAGGCTCCACGCGAATGCACGCCCAGCAAGGTCTGTGCAGCTCTGTCCCCCGAACACTGAAGACCTGGAGGCCTCCCCAACCCGCACCGCACCCCTCAGCCCCAGGTCCAGACAGCTGAGCTTTCAGGGCTGAGGACTGGCCACGTAAACACACAGCTCCGCAGGAAGACACGTGTGAGCCCTCGTGTGCGCCGTGTTCCTCTGCAGAGGGCACACAGGACACAGCAGCCCAGAGAGGCCCCGGTAAGTCCTGCACCGAAGGGACACGCTCACTCTTGTGTCCAGCGGCTGCCGCCCTAACTTATTCGACCCAAAAGACTCTCCTCCGGGGACACCCGGCGGGGGGCCGGATGGTGGGAAACCACATCCTTTCTTGCAGGAGAGGGAGGCACCCTCCATCCCTCACATTCTCTTTTGGAAGAGGCGGCTGCCGGGCCCAGGTGAGGGCACATCTCAACCACCTAAGACCTCAGGGCATGCAAATCAGGGACCTATTTCTCAGGTGACAGGAAGGCTTACATCAACCCCTGGAACCAGGACCACACCCTGGC
This sequence comes from Myotis brandtii, assembly GCF_000412655.1. Taxonomy (NCBI): domain Eukaryota; kingdom Metazoa; phylum Chordata; class Mammalia; order Chiroptera; family Vespertilionidae; genus Myotis; species Myotis brandtii. The sequence goes on from NW_005370423.1 coordinate 354,291, forward strand.
CTCCTCGGGATTCCAACCTGATTCCCACGGTAACCTCCGATTCAACGTGCCCCACCGGTTCCCTGACAGGATACCGCCCCCTCCCCAACACACTCTTCTCCCAAGCTCAGAACAGAGTCTTCCCCCCGCCTCCCTTCCGACCCTCACTCCTCCCCCAGCCCCACCGCCCAGGCCCCTCCAGCTACCCACTTGCCGAGTCCACTATATTTTATCTCTGTCTTGTCTTTCAGCTCCTCACACCCTGCTCCTTCCCACTATGACTAACCTGGCCCCTGGCCCCCTGAGCACCGCCCTGCCCTGATTTCTCCACCATTCACCCGCTCCCTGCAACGAGGAGGATTGCTCAGTGCACGGATGTGCTTCTGTCCTTCTCCTATGGTATCGCCCGCAGCATCCTCATGGGGGACGTGCATCAAGCATTTGCTTCGTTCTACTCCTAATATTCTTCTTTTAAAAAATATACTTTTATTGATTTCAGAGAGGAAGAGAGAGGGAGAGAGAGGTAGAAACATCAATGATGAGAGAGACTCATGGACCAGCTGCCTCCCACACGCCCCCTACTGGGGATCAAGCCTGCAGCCCGGCATGTGTTGACTGCAGTTGAAACCAGGACCCTTCAGTCCGCAGGCTGACGCTCTATCCACTGAGCCACACCGGCCAGGGACATGGTCACCTGTTTGAGGCTTGCCGATCTGTGTCTGCCTTCCTGGGGCCTCCCACAGGGCAGGTGCCCCTCTGTCTGCCACAGTCCACTCTCCGCTCGGCTCTAAGAGATCTGGAGAGCCCGGCTGAGCCACGCCAACCCATGAACCAAGAGGTCAGGGTTTCGATTCCTGGTGAGGGCACATGCCCAGGTTGGGGGCTCCATCCCCTCATTCTTCTTAGGACCGATACGGACATCGTGCCTTATCCCAGGTATGAAGGGCGTCCTGGGAATCCTATCGGCAAGGACCCGTTCCTCGCCTGCCCTGGAACTTTCTGAGTCCTTCTATTTTGCCAGGAAGCCCCTCTCATGGCCGCGCCAGGACGCCTGGCAGGGCCTGGGAAAGTCGGTCCGGAAAATCTCCTAGCAGCCCAGAGCCCATTTGGTCCTCATTTTCAGCACGGGTTTGTTCCGAACTCCGGCCAAAGCCAAGGATCCCCAAGAGGGACCCCGTCTCTGCCTCCACCTTCCTGTCCATGTCAGAGCAATTCGCCCAGCCACCTTGTCACAAGCCCGCTGTGCTGCTGATATTGGTTACAGATGATGGCAATTAGGGGCCGAATCTCCCTGGCTCCTGGTAGAATATTGAGACAGAGCTACAGCTATTTTAAGATTTTAAGCAGATTTATACTCCGTGCTTCAAAGACGGCCAGCCAGCAAGGAAAATATGGTAACTGTTGCTTTAAATTATAGCTATCATTACTTCAAAAGGAGATTCAATCAGAAACCACTGAAGACTAAAACTATTTACATCTCCTGACACTTAAAAGCAAGCGAGCAGTTTTAGCCTGTCAGCCCTGGACATCTTGGCTACAAAGAGAGAGGCACCTCGCTGGCCTGCAAAGAAAAACATTTTTGAGGGAGCAGGAATTAAGGGAGGATCTTGGGGGACCTCCCTCTTGGAGCTCGCCTCCCATGGCTCGCTCTCTCTCTTTCTCTCTCTCTCTCATGGCCTAGGAGGGATTCGGGGCCTGAGGCCTACCACTCTGCACAGATCTGCAGGCGGCAGTCGCCAAACCCCTCAAAACCCTGGCTCTCCCCGAGATAAGAGGACTGCCTGCCCTTTCAGTCTGGCCTCTGGCCTTCAGGCCCCTGCCCCGGGGAGAGCCTGTCTCATCCCATTTAATACAGGTCCCAGGACAGGACTGTCCCCCGCTGCTTCTGGCTGGGCTGCACGGCTAGACAGGAGGGCTGGGTTTTGTATCGATCGGAATCAGGGCCAGACAGCGGTCAACAGCACGGACTCTGCAGACAGATATCTCTGGGTTAGAGTTCGAGCTGTTGAATGGACTCGCTGTGTGACCTTGGACCAGCCACTTAACCTCTCTGAGGCTCAGCTCCCTCCTCTGTAAAATCGGGGCGATTCCAGGCCCCGTTTCATAGGATGGTTGAGAGGTTTAAATGAGATGGTGTGCGCAGAGTCAGGGCAAGGCTAAATGCTGTCACAAATAAGCCCTACAACGTCGGGGCAGCGCAACACAACAGGACTTTATTTCTCGCTCACATCACAATCCCAGGCAGGTGGTTCTAGGCTGCAGGCAGCTTCGGTCCCCGTGATGACCTGGGACACAGGACCCCGCCACCCTGAGCCGATGCCATCTCCGCGGGTTTCAGACCTCAGAAAGGGGAAGGGGCAGGGTGCCCCTGAGGTCCGGGGGACACAGACCAGGTAAAGCAGCAGTCACCTGGCCCTGGGTGTCAGCCCTCCGAAAAGCCTTTCTTTACCCCCTGGTCTGCATCAGAGTCCCCCCGACACGCTCCCTCAGCACCCGTGCTTATCTGTAGATGTCACATCTGCTGGGATGTGATTTTGTGGACAGAGCCAGGGCCTCTGTGGTTCTCAGGCAAATTCCAGAAGAACATAGCACCCGACACACGGGGGGAGGGAGAGCGAGTTCAGTAAGTATTGGTGGTAAGAACTGAACAGTAACAGCGGAGCCCTGCCCCATCCCTGCACATGGCAGGCACAGATCAGGGCAGGCTACTAAACTGGTGCTTAGTAAAGGCTGCGAATTGGCAAATCTAGAAAAGAGATCGATGGACGTTCTCCATACCAGAGGCTCACTCCGGCCCCTGGGCCAGATTCAGCCCACCACCCGACTTTGCAAATAAAGTTTTATTGGAACACAGATGCCTATGCACACAAGGGATGCTGGGAAATGTAGTCCCTGGCTGAGTTCCTCCCTCCCAAGGAGAACTGCCCATTATGTCGGGAGGGGGTCAGAGTTTTGGTGGACAGGTAGCTGCCACCTGCCACAAGCACTGAGTGTACGGTTATTGGTGCGTGTTCGTCTTATTTTAACTAGGCGTGTTTTCTGATGCAGTCTTGGAGTTGCACAAATGTGACCTACACAAGGTTATGGCTAGTACGCAGCCGAAATGGGATCGGAACGAATCTCTCTTGGCCTCTGACCCACCCGGGGAGCCAGGAGAAAGAATAAGAAGTTCCTTCTCCGGGCTGCTTGCTTTCGATGGGTCAGGACTTTGCAGGTCCAATTGCAGGTTTTAGGAAGCCGGCATTTCACGGCTGCTGACAATTTTGCAGGCTGGGGGAGGGGTCAGCCGTGCGTCTCCCCTGGGTTCTGGAACCAGACCTTCCCCACCTGCACTGCTCCTTCAGAGCCCCTAGCCCACCGTTACCCCTCCCTACACGCTCCAGACCCTACTTCCAGCAAGAAAGAGCCACAGCGGGCACCGGGGCTGAGCAGAGAGTTGGTGTGGGAGTTGGTCCCTGCCCATCCCTGACGAGAAACTATTAGTCAAAGGCACCTTTCCTCTGCCCTGACCCATGGCCCACGCTGCCTCCAGCCTGAGGCAGGTGGGGCGTGTTCCCGGTTGTCCAGGGCTCACCCCAGCCCCTCCCTTGCCAGTCAGGCCTTGGGTGCCCTGAGCAAGCAGGCACAGGCTGTGTGGCCTGAAGGGTGGCCCGGGTGGGGCAGGTGATGGCACAAGAGTGAGCTGGATGCTGGGTGACTGGGCAGGTCACTTCCCTCTCTAGGTTTCTGCTTCTCCTCCTCTGCCCTGAATGCGACGTCCCCTGTTCTGTCCACCTGGTGGGGATGCAGAGGGTGGGGGCAAAAATCCTCTCTTCTGGATTCTGATAGCCATTCCCTCCCCTTGTCCCTTTGGGCCTGGAGGTGGCAACAGCTCCGCTGTCATCCCTCCGGCTTCTCCGCACCCTGCCCACCTCTTGGCAAATGCCTTGGACGGCCTTCTCGAGTGACCCTATTTGCTGCCGAGGGTCTGCCTGCTAACCTAGCCTCAACATGCCGGCCCTCTCCAGACCATTTCCCGTCACAGTCCCCACTGTTGGAGCACCCCTTCCAGCCTCATCAGAGAGCTGGCCGGGGCTGGGGGAGAGACCAGGAACCCCAGGCAATCAAGGAAAGCCGGCCCTGTGAGTAGGTGAGTAGCTGATGACCGCAGATCTTTCTAGAGGAGGTTCTGGGAGTGTCCCAGCCTCGGCGAGAGTGGGGAGGGGCAGGTCGGGCAAGGGCTGGAGGAGGCAGCTCCTGGTGACCTAATCTGCTCCCACCCCGGGGGATTCTCTCTTTTTTTTCCAAGGGATCATAAATACTCGCCTAATTCAGGAGGAAATGGTGACAAAAACCGCTGCTCCGCCGCGAGCACTTTGCACCAGACGGCCCTCCTCATACGTCGTCGCGGAGGATTTAAAAGGCTGCTGACATTTTCCGTTATGTATCTTTTCATTAGAGGTAACTATCACTTTAAGCAAATTGTCTCAGAGACCGGAATGTAGCAATAAGTGATCTAATTAGCGTCGGCTGTAATTTAGAAAGGTTCATTATGTCACAGACATCATGACTCCTGGGTGTCACTGAAGGACTCATTTGTAGCCCTCGAAGTGATTTTTCTCGTGAACACACAGGATGTCGCCCATCGAGCTGGTGTGGGAGCCTTAGGACGGAGGACGGGACGCTTATGAAAACCCCAGCTTTCCTGGAAAACTGCATTTCAAGACAGTAACAGACAAGAGAACGGATAGTGAAAGGAAAGCCAGTTTTGAGACTGGAGCAACACTGCTACCCGATTGCCAATAAATCACTTGGGACAAATGTGACATCCAGGGAGACCCAAGAAGCCGGCAATGTCTAAATATTTTAGATTTCACGGAGCCAGAAAGTCTGAGAAATGGGTGGCTTTGAGGGTTTTGTTTTGTACCCTTAGCCGCCCAACGGAAGCGTACCTGTGACAGCCACAGGCACACAAACAAAACATGCTGCCAACTGAACTACCAGCACAACACTTGCAGTTGTGTCCCTGGGGCGTGGCAGAAGCTAGCTGGCTGCTCTCCACCTGCGTTCTCCCCTTTTCCTTCTGGGCATCCAGCGAGACTACGTTTCCCAGGCTCCCTTGCAGTTAGGGTAAGCCATGTGACTTAGTTCTGGACGATGAGATGTGAACAGAACTGATGTGCATCACTGCCAGGCCTGGTACATCAAACCTATAGCATAGCACTATACTCCGGGTTTCCTCTTGCCTCGGCTTGCTGTGGGAACACAAGGATATTGGGGGGGGGGGGGGGGGGGGGGGGACAAGAGAGGGCTTGGCAGGTTCAGGCGACGGCAGAGCCGCCAGGTGAAAAGAACCTGGGCTCAGGTTCATAGCTTGGGGGAGAGAGAGAGTCCTCGCCTACCCACTGTCCGCGGAACAGGTCATGGATGAAAACGAGACTGTGGGTTGAGCCGGTAAGCATCATGCATTGTACTTGACAGCAGTAGTTAGACCCTAATATGTGCCTATGGGCTTCCCCATTCAATTGTTGTTTCTCGGCCCCAACAGCCGAAATCGTGAGGAGCTCTGTGTTCTGTAGTGTGTATTGGAAAAGCAATGGGTTTCTTCTCCAGTCTTCTAAACATTTTTAAAAGAATTACAGCATTCCACCACCCTTCAAAACGTTCAACTCGCAAACTTCCGCAGACACAAACAAAGCTGAGCGCCAGGATCAATCCAGCTGGATCTGGAAGAGCAGCTGTGTATATGGTGCCAGCGGCTCGAGTGGTTTTGCTTCTGACGAGATGGGAAGCCATCACCGGGGCTAGACCGAGGGATGGGCTGCTCTGATTGGCCAGGCCTGGGTCACCTGTCCCATCCCTAGCCTAAGAGCGGAGCCAAACCAAATGGGCTGAGAGTAAGGAAGAGAGAGTTTCTCAAGGGAAACAATGATGCTGTTATCAAAAGAAAGGGCATACGGAGGCTGAGCTGGGGAAAGCTGGAGGTATCAATTAGACACATTCGGAGGAGGCAACTAGAATTATAGGGACTTTGCCGAGATCAAACAGCTAGGAAGGGCACAGAACATTCCCTCCCCATCACCCCTATGGTAGCACAGGACAGCATGCCCCCGGGGCAGCTGCTTTTGGGGCAATGACCCTCCCACTGCCAGCCACTGCGGATAGTTATAACCACAGAGGAACCACAGCCCCTAATGCACGGACCATAAACCCATCAGTTGTCCAGAGGCTGCCGAGGGATTTATAAAAGGCCATTCATCTAATTAATAATTGGTCGGCTGCCGACTTAAGTGGTTTGGTGCTGTTAGCTGTAAGTATATTTTTTAATGTAAGGAACGGACTCCCATTAGCTGTCTTCTCCTTTGAAAATATGGCCAAGTAAAAGGCTCGGGTTTCAGGAGCTGGGAGAAGCTCCTGGCATTCGCAGCCCTCTTCAGAGTTTACCTACACAGCCAAGTTCATCCCCAGCACAGAGCTCCGAAGGCAGGGACCCATCTTTCATGGAAGAAACATTGAGAGAGAATCTCACAGACGCTGCTGGGCCTGTGGCGCTCGATTCTGTCCCAGACCCAGGTGCAAATGTTGTCTAGCTCACAGCATGAGGGGCCGGGTGGGGAGCGAGACCTCTCGAGGGACGGTTCCTGGTGACAGTGTTACCTGTACCCGTGATTGGGACACGTACCCCCTTTGTGCTTCTCAGTGGGGAAATGTTTCCAGCAGACGTGATTTCGGGGAGGCAACTGTGTCCTGGTTTTGTTACATGTTTTGATGGTCCCAAGGGGTAACTTGGTTCTATGGAATAAGTTGTGTCCTCCCAAAGTATGTATGTCAAAGCCCTACCCTTGGAGATGGGGCCTTTGGGAGGTCATGAGGGTGGAGTACTCATGTTGGGATTAGTGCCCTTTATGAGAAGAGAGAGAGAGAGAGAGAGAGAGATCTTTCTTTGCTATGCAGGAAGACCACTGGAAGCCAGGAAGAATGCTCTCACCAGGAGCTGAGTCAGCCAGCACCTGGATGCTAAAATTCCCAGCCTCCATAACTATGAGAAATAAATGTCTATACTTTTTTAAAAAATATATTTTTATTGATTTCAGAGAGGAAGGGAGAGGGAGAGAGAGAGATAGAAACATCAATGATGAGAGAGAATCATGGATCAGCTGCCTCCTGCACACCCCACACTTGGGATGGAGCCTGCAACCTGAGCATGTGCCCTGAGCGGGAATCGAACTGTGATCTCCTGGGTCATAGGTCGACGGTCAACCACTGAGCCACACCGGCTGGGCTAAATGTCTGTTCTTAAGCTGCGCAGTCTAGGGTATTCTATTAGAGTGGCCCAGGCAGACTAAGACAGCTGGTGAGGCCTTCTCTGTCCGACAGTTACCCGGGTAGGAATGACACGAAACCCTACTTGCCGTAGGAACAATGGCGGAAGCTTGCTTCGCCAGCCTTGTTCTTGGTGAGACTTTCACAACAGGCTCGAGAACGCTCTTCTGGGCCAGCTGCAGCTCAGAATTCCTGCCACGGACTGTGGTTAAAAAAATATGAGCGACTGAAATGTTTCATTCGGTCCAAAGCTTGCATCAGCTGCTTGGTCCGATGGATTGAGAGAAAAGGGGGGAGGCTTTTAAAATCCACCTAGGACTTTTCCAGACTCTCTCTGCTTTTGCCAGGCTGTGACCTAATCCTAGAAACCTTCCCGGGGCTGTGTGGGACTATTGAGAGCTAGCAAGGGGGGCCGGCTGTGGACTCCGCGAGTGCACTCAACACCCACCCGTGCTCGGTCGCCTGGGCCCTAGACACTTATGTGTAAAAAGCAGCTGCGCTGGAGGACCTCTTGTTTGCTTAATCCGCCCGGTAAACATTTGGGAGTTTCGAGAAAGCTCTGAGCAGGGAGAAGAGAGCTGGTTTGGGGAGAATCGATTCGGATCCGTCCTTTCTCTTACTAGTAAACGCGAGCTGGCTTTATAAAGATGTTAAGAGTGCATGAGACATTTTCCCCTCAAACGTCCAGCTGTTTCTCCTAACTGCTTCCAGAGAACCCAGACAGAACCAGAAATGCTCCAAGAGGAAAGACCAGCGTTCCTGAAAAATAGAAACACCTTCCTCCCCAAGCCCAAACTGCAAGGGCCTCCCTTCTTCTCCAGACTCCTGAGCGTGCAGGGATGTCCATCACAACTGGGCGCCATCACACCTGGGTGCCATCACACCTGGGCAGGGAGCTGTCCGTCACACCTGGGCACCATCACACCTGGGCAGGGAGCTGTCTGTCACACCTGGGCGCAGTCACACCTGGGCAGGGAGCTGTCCGTCACACCTGGGCACCATCACACCTGGGCACCGTCACACCTGGGCACTGTCACACCTGGGCACCGTCACACCTGGGCGCAGTCACACCTGGGCGCAGTCACACCTGGGCAGGTGCACTGTCAGTGGAGGGCTATGCGCCTCTTCCCGCGGCCACCCCACCCACCACCCCATTCCGCCCACTCTCGCTGGACGACAGATGTACAATACATTACGGTTTGTGCATTTTTTAAAGAGAGAAAACAAAAACAGTTGCGTCTCCCCGGCATTCCCTGCCATGAAGCCCAGCCAGTGGAAGGGAACCCACGGGAACATGTAACCCGGAGAGCCGGTGCCCAACGGCTCGCTTTTCAGACGATGACGGCTCCCTCGGTGGGACGGGAAACATCTGGAGTGTGGAGATGGGGCCGTCTCCCGGAGCTGGGAAAACACGCACAGCCCAGCAGGCTGCCAGGGACCAGCGGAAGGTGCTAGGCTCCCCGCTCTCCCTCGCCCCCAGGTTAGCATTCCCAAGGCCAGGGCTTCGTCTGAACACCGTGTTCTGTCAAAAGCACTCACTCTGCTGAATCACTTAGGCGTGCTTTTTAGCTATTGTGAGGCCCAGGGCAGAAAAGGGCCTGCAGACAGACAGTCCACCCAAAGCCACGATTCTGCTCACCTGGGGCATCGAACACTTGGACAGGTGCATCCAAACTCATTCTCTCCCATGGCCCTTTCAATAAAGCCGCCCCAAAGGCAGGGCAGTGGCCGGCACCCCATTTTATGGATAAGAAGACTGAGACACAGAATTTAAATGGCCATAAGAAAGACCTTTAAGAAACTCTTGAATTGGGCCTCTTGCATCGATGCTGCTGGGCTCAAGCGACGTCGCCAAAACCACCCCGGCTTGCTCTACCGCTTCTTAGCTGCGTGATTTTAGGTAAGTGCCCTCCTGTTACCGAGTTCCATACCAGGGGGATCATAATCACAAGGTTGTTGTAAGTAAATTATGTAAGGATGTGAAACTCTTAGAGCAGTGCCTGACGCATCGTAAGTATTAAATACATGTTGACGATGACAATGATGATTTTGAAATAAATACTTTATATATGTTTCTAGAAAAGACCAGCTGCAAACTTGTCCATCAGAATTCCGGACAAAAGAAGACCATGATCAGATGGTACTATCTATGGACCTGGACTTTCTCCCCAGTGGCAAGCACTTAATCTTCTTGCCTCCACTTTGGATCAGGGGCCTGGTCATGTTTGAAAGATTGTGGGTTCAGATGTTAAGAAAACTCCTCGGTTCTCTCCACGCCTAACTTTCTGCCAAGGAGTGAAGGACATCTGGGAGCCTGTGACCTGACCTTTCTCTTGGTATCTAACATTCACTGTTTCTCTGTGATTGAAAACCATCGGGAGGCCCAGTGACAGAGACCGCTGGCACTCCCAATGTCCACGTTCTCCGTGCCTTCCTGTGGCCATAGAACTGAGTTCCGGCTGATGGAACTGAGCAGGAGTGATGTGCACCACTCCCAGGCCTCGCATAGCGAATCCTCGTTTCTCTCTTTCCTCACACACCAGCAGGATGGAAAGGGCTCCACGGACTAGAGGAGGGCCGAGTTTCAATATGGAAAGAACCTGGGTCTCTGAGTCACTACATGGAGGAAAGGTGTCCATCAACCAAGACCATCTGTTTGGATCATGAATAAGAAATAGACTTATACAATTGTAAGCCCCTGAAATTTGGGAGCAATAAGTTTAAAAAGTTAGCCTGCCTCTAACTAGTGCAGGTCCCAATTGTGGCAAAATCTAAAGCAGTGATTGGGCCAAAGTCACACAACTAGCGTAGGGATTCAAATTTCAACTTCTTGTCCAAAGCTCTCACCACGAAAAACCCATTATACGATGCCATCCACTAGTGCCTGAAGCACAAGAGGTTCTCCAAAGTCAGAGAGATGGGTGGATGGAAGGATGGATGGGTAGATAGATGGCGATGGGGTGGTGGATTGATGGATGAATGGATAGATAGATGGATGAATGGGGGTGGAGTATATATAAATGGATAGATGAATGAATGGGGGAATTCATGGACGGATGGATGAGTTGGATGAATGGATGGATGGGGGGGTTGGTGAATGAATGGATGGATGGATGATGGATGGGGGGTTGGTAGACAGATAGGTGGATGGATGAATGGATGGATGGATGGTAGATGGAAGAGTTGGATGAATGGAGGGATGGGGGGTTTATGAATGAATGGACAGATGGATAATGGATGGGGAGGTTGGTAGACAGATGGGTGGGTGGATGGATGTATGGATGGGCAGGCAATAACCCTGTGGTCATTTATCTGTAGTTAAACAGTCTTCAGTGCACAGAGGAAGGACCAGAAAAGGTGTGTTTTTCCCGAAGGTGGGAAGGCCCTCTCTGTCAGCCCAGAGCCCTCCGAGAGTGGGCAGTCCTGTTTGAGTCTATGGAGCCTCACTAAAGGCAGGTGGATGCACATTGGAATCACCAGGGAAATTAACCAGTCAGACTCCCAGGGACCCTGAGTCAGTCCCCGGTGCCACGCAGCCCTTCAAGACCAGGCTGAACGTACACAAGCCCGGACGAAGGCCGGATCTCTGTCCTTACAGAGCTTGCCAGACAGAGCTCGGCCAAATAAGAATACAGTGTGTTTATCAAGATACGGAGGGTGGATCGGCCGCCTGGGCTAGCCCCCCTCCACCCTCCACCTGTTTATCTCCCCGCGAGCCCCGCTCAGGGTGCTGAGGCGCAGAATGGCCGGGCCGCTGCTCTGCCCAGGCCCCTCTCTCTGCAGGGCTTCGGGGCTGAGCGCTCAGCGCTCCGAAGGAATGGCTGGGCTTCCCTCCTCCCGGGCACGCACAGCCTCTCCGCCTCTGGCAAGCAGGCCCTTTAAGCCGGTGTCTTTATGTCCTTATCAGAGCTCCGTGCAGGCCCAGGGGCCAGGCCTCATTCACTCAATTACCGTCTTTGCGGGACACAATGCGCGCCTCTGAAAGCCGCGCTGGGCGCAGATAGAGCCACTCTCATGGCAAGGGTTCAGAGCTAAATCCTCCTTTGATACTGTCAGCCACTCCTTGCCAAGCTGACACTGTGTGTTGGCGGGAAAGGGCTCGGCGGCGCAGAAAGCCGAAATTAAATTAAACAGGATATTAATACCTAGTAGTTACGGAAATGATCTTTCTTTCTTTCTTTTCTCTCTTTTTTTTTTTTGATTCCTCTCTCTTTCGGTGCCGAAGCCAAAAAATGCATCCCGGCTGGCTTGGCTCAACCAGCCGGGCCCGGGGTTTTTGAAAGCAGAACACCAGTGTGATTCTTCTGGAAGAAGAGTATTCCGTGGGGGCCCTTCTGCACCCCCAGCCAGCCCCCCAAAACTCAGGCCCTGGCAGCTCCCCTCTGTCCCACTGAAACGCAGTCTTTTTCATCTCTCTGACGGAGAAGGAACTTGAATCTCAGTTAAAGTGGCATTTATAGGTGGAGATTTTTCCTCCCAATTTTCTCAATTTTAAAAATTAGAAAGACATTACTTTGCCCTAGCTGGTTTGGCTCAGTGGATAGAGCGTCGGCCTGAGGACTGAAGGGTCCCGGGTTCAATTACGGTCAAGGGACACATGCCTGGGTTACAGGCTCCATCCCCAGTAGGGGGCGTGCAGGAGGCAATCAATGATTCTCTCTCATCATTGATGTTTCTATCTCTCTCTCCCTCTCCCTTCCTCTCTGAAATCAATAAAAATACATTTTTTTAAAAAAAGGAAGTAGAAGCAATTCCCTCAGTAAATATCCTCATAGTATTAAGAAAACAAACTCCTTTGTCCATCTCTCTCCCTCCCTCATCTGCCAGCCTCCACAGTGCGGGGTGGGCACCCCCAGTCACCCCATCTCGGCAAAGTCTCAGGGAAGTCCTGACCGTCTGCCTCCCAGAGGGGGTTCCCGTCGAGGCTGGAGGCGGGGCGCCCCTCGGATGGGCCTGACACGCTCCTTGGCATCACGTCCGGGGCACCCAAGTCCTGAACACACGCACCTGCGAGCAGGCCCCGCGCTGAGGGGTGCAGAGGCCTCCCCAGGTGCGGGAGGCGGA
>NW_005370423.1:366654-369406 GCF_000412655.1 Myotis brandtii
GACAGCCTCCCGGCAGGGAAGCCGCAGAACGGAGACCAGCAGAGAGATTGATCCCCCATCAATCAGTCCGGTGCAGACTAACAAGCAATTATGCGATTGCAACAAGCGCTCAGAGGGGTGGACCATGGCCGGGCCGTGGCTGCCCGCGCCCAACACCCAGCCGCGCATCACATCACGGGGCTCCTCGGCTCGTGGGCGCTGTTGTTGGATTTCCTTCAGACACAAATAAATTATCCAAATGCGGGGAGCATGCAATAAAGCCCCCACTGGAGTCACAGATGGAAAAGGAGGAGCAGCGAGAACGAGTGCTCAGGAAGTGCCCCCGCCCCCACCCCAGGCTCTCCCCTCCCCGCACTGGTCACCTTCCTCACCAGACCCCACTCTGCCAGACTCCGTCTTTTCTAAAATGCTAATATTTTGTCCATCGTGGATTTTTTTCATTCATTCTGACTTTTATTTATTTTTAAATATATTTTTATTGATTTCAGAGAGGAAGAGAGTGTGAGAGAGAGAGAGAGAGAGAGAAACATCAATGATGAGAGAGACTCATGGATCGGCTGCCTCCTGCACACCCCCTACTGGGGATCGAGCCCGCAACTTCAGCATATGCCCTTGACCGAGAATCAAACCACGACCTCCTGGTTCATAGGTCGACACTCAACCACTGAGCCACCGCGGCCAGGCCCATTAATTCTGACTTTTAAAAATATTGTATTAACATAGTATTTAGCTTGATTACTGAGTTTTCTGGAGCCCACTTACACCCTGCCTCACCCTACTCTCAGGTGACTTTGTGGCAAGATGGCAGGCGCACAGGGCTTCTGTGTTGGTGCAGGTGAGCGGGCAGGAGGGGGCAGGAGGAGCAGGTCTGGGTCAGGTGTATCCTCTCCCTTCCCTACTCCCCATGAGTCCAGAAAGCTCCCGGGAAAAAGACCCCCTCTGAAAGCTCACCCTCCCTTGGGCCAGAGAGTGACGGGTGAGGGTCCACGGCAGAAGCAGCACTTCCTGGGCGCTCACCACGTGCTTTGCACTCTTCTAAGCGTGTAAAGAACCTCCCGATGACTCCATGAGCATGCGCCACATGCAACTGCCATTCACCCACAGTGCCTGACCGACATGGATGGCCATTCCATGTGGTTTGGCCTCAGAGTATCATCCCCATTTTACTGATGAACAAACTGAGGCACACATGGGGAAGCCACTCACCCAAAGTCCCGAGGTGATGGCGTCAGGATGCCGACCTGGGTCTGTGGTAGGAGGCCCTGCTTTGAATCACTCCCCTCTGCTGCTCGCCCTGCAGACCCTGTGGTTGTCATAGTAACCCTAGCCCCGATCAGGTCCTGGTGCGCTTTGTTTTATAAGGGGGATGCATGGCCTGATGTATCAATGAAGAGCTTGTCTGATCCACTGTGGGACCAGTGGCCCAAGATAGGGGCTCTCTGATGCCTCCTCCAGGCAGCTTCTTGTCCAAAGGAATTCATCCAGTTTCAGGCACTGGAGCTGGGACATGATGGCAGAAGGGGACACACCTATGACTCATTACTTTAATGCAGCGGTTCTCAACCTGTGGGTCGCGACCCCTTTGGCAGTCGAACGACCCTTTCACAGGGGTCGCCTAAGACCATCCTGCATGTCAGATATTTACATTATTATTCATAACAGTAGCAACATTACAGTTATGAAGTAGCAACGAAAATAATTTTATGATTGGGTCACAACATGAGGAACTGTGTATTTAAAGGGCCAGAAGTTTGAGAACCACTGCTTTAGTGATTAACTCAGGACCTGCAGGGAACACAAACCACATCAGCTCTGGAGACAGGAATCCTCTGTAAATATGGGACCAGCAGTTATGGGCGAGGGACACCCAAACCATGTCCACAACATGAAACGTCCACCCGGCCCCATCCACCAGCATCTGTCCTAACATCCCAGAGGTCAACTCCAGGCCAAGCCAAGGCCAAGCCCCAAACCCCTCCCTCGGAGTCCTTGGGCACCGACTGGGCACAGATCCAAAAAAGCATTGGGACCAGGGCCATGGTCACTTGCAAAGGTGCCAACCCAGAGCTAAACGGTGAGCCCAGGCACTGGACCGCGTTCAAGCCGGAGATGCAGAGAATTGAGAGCTGGATGCCTGTTGTTGTTATTATTACTAGAGGCCCAATGCATGAAATTCGTGCAAGAGTAGGCCTTCCTTCCCCCGGCTGCCGGCCCTGGCTTCCCTCTGGCACCTGGGACCCGGACTTCCCTCCGGCCACCAACAGGCACCCGGGACCCAGGCTTCCCTCACAGACCCGACCTCATCCGGAAGGTCGTCTGGAAGGACGTCCGGTCTAATTAGCACATTACCCTTTTATTATTATAGATTGTTATTATTTTTATTATTATTCTTCTTTAACTCTGCCAGCTTAGCAGTGACCATCAGCAATCAACCCCCAAGTGACCCTGGACTCAGCCCCTGAGACGTACCAAGCGATCTGAGCTGCCACACTCCCACCCGGGCACGAGTTGGTGAACACGAGGTTGTGCGAACATGCCTTCCTCTCCCCCCAGCGACATCTGGGCCCAAGAACTCTCATCCGATGCGCTGCAGCCTCCCGCTCCCACTCCCTACTACGGCCATGTCCCACGTAATCGTTAACACAAGGCCTCCCCCCGCAGGGAGCCCCAGCGAGCAGAGGCAAAACGAAGCAAAACTGCAAATCTGCCATTACCCTTCTCTCTCCATTTTCTCCCCCCTCTCCCCTCCCTT
>NW_005370423.1:369447-376094 GCF_000412655.1 Myotis brandtii
GCGAGCAGGATTTAGGGAGTTAATATTGGGAGCTCCTTCCCTGGCAGCCCCCAGCGCCCCACGTCTCTGTCTTGTGTGCGCGTTTAATAAAATAAATTCTGAATATCAATAAAGTCCGCCCTATTTTTCTTGGCATGTCCCGGCCCCGCGCCATCCTTCCAGTGCGGGAGTCACGCCACAGACAGATCACTTTTCCACGGAGCATTGATGTGGTGCCACGAGGGCTGCACATGATTTGCTAAAATGCTCCAAAGGTATTCAAATTTCTTTAAAGGAGAAATTCAATTTATGTGCATTTAGATTACAATGTCTGTCAGGAAGAAAGGCCATAATCACCAGCATATTTCAGATTTACATTTTCTTCTGTCCATGAGGTAATGGTATGAGAGGGGAGCGGTGGGGCTCGGAGTGGAATCGGACGCATGGTCCTATTTTCCTCGCTGCGGAAAGCGGGTTTTTGAAGTTCTGGAGGGAAGCATATGTTAGCATATGTTAGGGAAGGATCAGGCACGGGAGGCCGGTGGCTGGGAGTTTAAAGCGTTTGTCTTTCCTCTTGGCCTCTCCATGTGGGGCACAGATCGGCGATTTCTCTTCCTCAGGAAGCGCTGGGGCGGGGGTGTCAGCACCGGACACAGATCAGGAACAGAGTCCGGGCGAAAGGGATGTGCCCCAAGGGTGCTGTCCTTCCTCCCCCGCCTGGGGTGCCCAGAGGGCCCCCTGAGGCCCCAGGGAGGGCAGGAGCCGGCCTGAAAGCCCCTCCGGAGGATGATGGAAAAGGTCCATGTCTTCCTTTTCTTTTTTAACATATTTATTTTTATGGACTTCGGAGAGGAAGGGAGAGGGAGAGAGAGATAGAAACATCAGTGATGAGAGAGAATCATGGATCGGCTGCCTCCCGCACACCCCACACTGGGGATCCATCCCACAACCCGGGCCTGTGCCCTGACTGGGTATCGAACCGTGACCTCCCGGTTCATAGGCCAACACTCAACCACTGAGCCACGCCGGCCGGGCAGAAAAGGTCCATGTCTTGATGGTAGAGGTGGTTACGTGGGTATATGAGTTTGTCATGATTCATGGAAATGGACGCTTAACGGGGAGCGTTTTCTTGTCTGTAAATTACACCTCACTGAAGTGGTTAAGAGATTAAAGGGAACATAGGTAGGTCACAAAGTAGGGATGTGTGGCAAGGCCGACCTTGAGGAGGTGGCTGAGGTTTAAGAACCGCTGTCCTCCTGGTTGCCCTTTAGAAAGTGCCTTGGGCGTTGCCATCCGTCTCCACGCACCTGTGGCCGTCACCCTGTCCACCTTTCCCGCGTGGATTCTAGATTGCGTGCTGAGCTTCCGGCCTTCCCCGCCCCATGGTTATGAAACTGTGGTCCCGTATCGTTCTCCAAGGCTCCTGTCATATTTAGAAACGTGACTGTCTACAATTACGTTTCATTGTGGCTAAAAGGCACAGAGCGTACCATCTCCCGTCTCACCCACGCGTGACGTCTCTAGGTCAGTGGCCCTGAGCACATCGCTGTGCACCCATCGCCACCGCCCCCCTCCAGAGCCTTTCCATCTTCCCAAACCACAACTCTGTCCCCATGAAACACGAACCCCCATCCCCCTGCCCCAGCCCCCGCACCCACCATCCTACTTCCTGTCTCTGTGGGTTTGAGGACTCTGGGGGAACTCTTGCAAGTGGAATCATACAGTATTTGTCCTTTTGTGGACAAATTATTTCACTCGGCCCAATGTCCTCCAGGTTCCCCCGTGTGGTAGCATGCAGCAGAATGTCATGTTTAAAAGACATGTATCTTTACTGCTGAGAAGTTCCTTTTTTAGGGGTGAATAATATTCCACCCCATGCAGGTTCCACATTTTCTTCATCCAGTCATCCGTCCATGGGCACTTGGGTTGCCTCCGCCTTTTGGCTGTCGTGAACAATGCAGCCTCCCTCCTGCCGAGTTCTGGAAGGTAAAGAGAGCCCCCGACCCCAGGGGGTGGAGGACAGACCCCCCAATCAGTGGGAGGGGCGGCAACATCGCTCTGTGAGGCCACGGATGCAGGGAGATCGGATTCACCGGGGCCATGGCACAATCCCCATCCATTACGGAAGCAAACGACAGCACCGACGTCCAGAAAGATCCCAACAGCAGCCCAGGGACATGGCCAGGTGACGCGTGCAGAGCCCAGAGGGTTGGTTCAAGGAATCACTGGCACAGGGAGGGGAAGCGGGCGTGTTTGCGGCGCGCGGATTGCGAGGAGCGCACGATTGCTTCCTTCCAAATCGAAGGCCTTAGGACGGCGGTTCTCAACCTTCCTAACGCCGCGGCCCTTTAGTACAGTTCCTCATGTTGTGGTGACCGCCAACCAGAAAATTACTTTCGTGGCTACTTCATCACTGTAATGTTGCTACTGTTATGAATCGTAATGTAAGTATCTGATATGGAGGATGCATTTTCATGGTTACAAATTGAACATAATTAAAGCATAGTGATTAACCACAAAAACAATATGTAATTATATATGTGTTTTCCGATGGTCTTAGGTCAGTGGTCAGCGAACTGCAGCTCGTGAGCCACATGCGGCTCTTTGGCCCCTTGAGTGTGGCTCTTCCACAAAATACTGACTTCTGCACATGGGCCACGAAGTTTCAATCGCACTGTACGTGCGCGCCCGCATGTGGTATTTTGTGGAAGAGCCACACTCAAGGGGCCAAAGAGCCGCATGTGGCTCACAAGCAGCAGTTTGCCGACCACTGTCGTAGGCAACCACTGTGAAAGTGTCGTTCGACCCCCAAAGGGGTCACGACCCACAGGTTGAGAACCGCTGCTATGGGAGTTCAGCGCCGTGTTTACGAGCTGAATAGAAACACACTCTGTAATGAGCGGCCTGGTCTGTGCAGCAGATGAAATGGGGTGATCAGAACAAGGAGTCCTGCTCCCCCCTCCGTCCCCCCCACCCCCCAAAGAAACACGCGCCAAGCCACCCGCCTGGAGTTCATCCCCCAGCTCCTCTGGGCTTCGCTTTCCTCAACAGTCACGTGGGCATCACGGCGCCTATCCTGTGGCCAGAAGATGAACTGGAGTTTGTGAAAGTCATTTTTTTTTAAATGAGGGGGATATGATTGTGTGGGGCTCCTCCCTCCTTCCCCGGGGGCTCTCTCACGGAGCCACGTGCACTTTTCTGGTGTCCGATTCTCCTTTGCCTTCCCATCTGGGGCCCCTGACAATGGTCTTGTCTTTGCCTTATCTGATTTCTCTCTGAAGTCCAGCCAGGTGCCCCCGAAGACGGGGGAACTAAGTTTCCCAGGCTGCTTCCTGGTGCATTTCGATTTCCAAGTGCCCAGTGGGTCCCGGACGCACAGTAAACAGGAGCGAAGGCCGCGGCAGAACCGCCCGCCTCCCCCATCCCCTTGCCATGGACTCTCTGCTTTCCTTCCCCCCTGCGAGGGCGGAGTGGACACGGGCCCACAGAGGACCATCCAGAGCAGAACGGGGCCACCTGGCTCGTCACTAACCCCCAATCCCAAGGCCCTGAGTCACGGGCAGGCGGAGTGGCTGGACTGGACCCCCCGCAGGTGGGCCTGGCTCCAGGACACACACCTCCCCCACAGCTCCGTTCTCGTGTCTCAAGACGCCTTCCATCCCCATTCCAAGGGCCAGTGGAATACCCTTCTTCTGACTGTACCTCTCTCCACCTCTCCACCCCCCCTCCCTGCCCGACGTTCAAGAACGAAAATATCTGAGAAAAATCAGCTGAATTTCCAAACACGTCCATCCACATGTCTGGAAGGCTCTTGCGGGTGATTCCATGAACAGAAAGCCTGCTTGGACAGAGGGTGCCCTGCCAAACCGAATCCTCGTCGGCCGTGTTGTTTTTGGATAAGGAGCAGCACCCTCCATGCGTGGCCAGAGCTGAGCTGATTCTGCCCCAAGATCTCAGGATCCACACACACAGGGGGGCCCGGCCATGGGACCCCTTCTCTGCATTTAACTTCTGATGTTCCCTTGGGAAAATATCTCCACCAGTGCCGTCCAGGGCCATCTGGTCAGCCCCCTGCAGGCTCCGGCACCCACCGGTCACGCTAAAGAGGGGCTGCAGACCCCAAGAGTCTTGTCCCGGCTGCTCAGGGGTCGGGGGGCTGGGCGCTTGTTAGCAAGGCAGAACCTCAGACCCGCCGAGTCAGAAGCCGGGGGTCTGAGGTCTTGCGCCGGGAGGAGATTCATTACCGCGCATCCCACCCGGCCACGCCCGTCCGGTCCTTCCCTCGGGTGCGCCTCCGGGTTCCACTCCAGGTTGACTCTCCTAGTTGTCGCCCACACTGAGCCTCTGAGCAGTGAACCTCGCTGAGAAGCGCCAACGCATTTTCTAGAAGCAGCATTCAGGGCTTTCCCTTCCGTCCTTCCTCGTGAATGAAGATGTTTGGTGATCATCCCCAGACTGGCTTGACGAAGCAGCCAGCAGCCCGGTCGGGGAGCCCGCGTTTTTCACCGGCCGCTCATGGCGATGGTCCTCCACGTCGGACACAACCTGGAGATGTCTTTTCCCAACTTTCCAGCGCCCAGGCGACTTGCCCTCCACAGCCGACTCACTGTGGCCCAGAGCAACACGCTCTGCGATGCGTGGAACCACCCAAGGCGGGGAGGGCACCCCGGCCGCCGAGCAGTGGGGAGGCCCCTGGAGACACACCACGTGGTGGGAGAGAGCAGGGGGTGGGGGGGCAGTCACCGGAGGGCGACAATCCAGAGAAGGCCGACAGCAGCGCCGTGACAGGCACGTGGCCAGGGGGAGGCCGGGTCCCGGGCCAACGTACGAAGTGCCACGTGTTCCTGCTGTAAGTGAGCAGTTGTGACGTTCGCCATCGAAGATTAAAATGAAGGGCATGATCATAGACCGACGCACAGGGACTGGGTACATCTGCTTTAGAAACGAAAAACAAAAACTGAGTAACTTCATCCCATCTCTTACCGGAATGGGAGAGAGGAAGCGGTACCAGTCTGGATGTCACTCCTACAGTTTGAGTCCCTCACAAAGGTGGGAAGACATGGGGGGTGGGGGTTGGGGGGAAGAAATACCCAACCCTCAAAAATGCACGGAGGCCGGGACGCGGCCCAGATCCCCCGGTGGCCCCAGCCATTGCCCCACCACCACCACCGTGCGCCCAGCCTGGCACCCCCTTGCACCTCCCTTCCCACCAGCTTTGAGCTGACCTCTGAGGTCCGGCCAGAAGGAGGGAGGCGGCAGGCGAGTTCGATGATGGCTTTGATAATGAGCGACTGGTTTCTGGTTTGCTATTTACACTGCTCTCTGGGAGAGAAAACAAGTCTTCCAACTGGAGTCCTCCAATTTCCACTATTTATCCAAGATTACACTTCTAATCCCATAATAAAACACCGTTCCTGCCCAGAGAGCAGCCTGATTGCCTGCAGATGTGCCCAGGCCCCAACAGCTGCACGCCCGCCGTGGCCACCGGTGTGCGCTCTCACCCACGCGGGGTCGAGGATCCGAACGGCTCATCCACTGGTGGAACTCTCAGTGGGAAATCACACACAGGGAAGGGTCCGGGCAGATGGGGACCGAGCCACCCCGCCCAGCTGTGCTGCCCGAGTGCGTGCCTGACTTCAGGTAACACCTTGTAGGCCGATGAAGTTTGGCCCCGACCGAGTGCCGTCGCTGACACATGAAAATAAAATGCTGTCCTAATGGGGCCTGGCACGGCGTCAGGAAAATACCTCATCTGAATTTTTATTCCGCTGACAAACGATGTGCGGCCCGGCCTTCAACCGGCTGCTTGTTCCCCATCGGAGAGCAGCAGAGATTTCTTCATTTGCTCATTTCTCTGGGAACCATGGAGAAGGAGCGCTGAGAACCGGACACAGATCGCGAGGCACTGGAGATGCCCACCGGCCCGGAGCCCAGCCCTGGAAATCGCCGGGCCTCGCCGGCTGGGATCGCGCAGACATCTCGGCTCTGCCTTGATGTGTCTCTCCATCCACTGCTTTAAGATGTAACTCCATCACCGAGCCCAACCAGCGGTCTGTTTATTATGACTGTTGATGGAAAGGTTCATAACGTCCTGGGATGTGTGTGCATTTTTTATCTCGTTTGGCTACCCGGCACGGGAGCCACGGGGGACGTTTATTGAAATGCATTCGGGGCTCTTCGGGGTGAGGTTAACGTGGGATTTATGCAGCTGCGGCGCGCGGGGCGCAAGGCGGTGATAATGCTTGCTTAGTGCTCAGCTCCCGTACAAAAGGGCCGGCCATAAAAACCGGAGGGACGCAAAGATGGGCTGAAGAAGGCACAGGGCAGGGGGTGATTTCTTCACGTTGGACACCAGATGAAGAGGAGATAGGATTCTAATGGAAAATCCAATTCTCTGGCTGCAGGAGGCAGGCTGCGGAGTGGGGGCTCCCAGAAGCCTGGTCTCAGACACCCAAGGCTGCCAACCCGCCCAGGAAACCCTGTCCCACCAGCATGGACAAGAGATGCTCCCAGCCCAGCCAGTGTGGCTCAGGGGTTGAGCATCACCCTGTGAAGCAGGAGTTCACGGTTCGATTCCCGGTCAGGGCACAGGCCTGGGTTGCAGGCTCGATCCCCAGTGTGGGGCCTGCAGGAGGCAGCCGATCCATGATTCTCTCTCATCACTGATG
>NW_005370423.1:376351-378005 GCF_000412655.1 Myotis brandtii
AGAAGCTTTCTGTGTGGCCACACTTCCTCCTTTGTCTAATTTCTTTCTACCGCAAAAGTCATGGCCTTCCAATAGAGCCGAGTCTGCAGAAGGGCCAGCGGGCCTGGGGCAGAGCCGGTCAGATGGCCAGGCCCGGGCCCCTCTGGTATCCAGAGCAGATGGACCCCGTAAGATGAGGATACACATTCCAGGCCACTTCCTCGGGGCTGGCCGGGCGTCCGGGCCACAGGCAGAGCATGCATGTTTCCTACACATGTCGGGGAGGCGCTCGCTTCCAAGAACGGAAGCGGTCCAGAAAACCCCTGGACGCCGCCCAGTGCCATCCCCGGAAAATCTGCCTGTTCTGGGAGCTGAAGGCTGTGTCCTGCTTCGGGGAACGGGGGCTGTGGGGGCATAGGAGGGGCAGGGTCTTTGCTCCACCACTGGCTCCTCAGCTGGCCTCACTGAGGTGCAGGGATGCGCAGCAAGAAGGAGCCAACCCCTGCCTCCCGCCGCGGCAGCTGGTGATGGGGGCATGGGGGGTGAGCTGGAGGCTTCGGGCTCCCTCCCACTCCAAAAGGCACAAGTCCAAAGGGGCAGCCAGACCGGTGCAACCAGCACCGTTAGCAGTGGGCGCCCAGGCAGGCGTATTTTTCAAAAGCTGTCAAACGGTGATTTCACTGTGCCACTAGGCTGGGCAGCCACGTGCTAAACCAGTGCAGTGGTTCTCAAAGTGGGGTTCCCTGGAACAGCGGCAGTCCAGCACCTGGGGACGTGTTAGAAATGCCACCCTAGACCTACTGGACCAGACCCTCTGGGAAGGAGTGGAGTCCCGCCATGGCTACCTTAGCAACCCCTCCAGCTAATTCTGAATCGTTTTAAAGCTTGAAAATCGCTGCAGGCCGTGGGCGGGCCAATCCCTCCAGATTCTGATTCCGATGCTCTTGGATATACTTCCAGACGTGGACCAGGCCGTGGGGTTATTTTTAAGGTTGTGAGGAACCAGCACACTGTTTTTCCATAATGGCTGCACCGTTTTTGCATTCCCACCAGCAGGGCTCAAGTGTTCCAGTTTCTCCACATTCTCACCAGTACCTGTGTTATGTATGTGTGTTGTGTGTTTGTGTGTGTGTTGTGTGTATGTGTGTTGTGCATGTGTGTGTTTTGTGCGTTTAGTGTGTGTTTTGTGTGTTTTGTGTGTTGTGTGTGTGGTGTGTGTTGTGTGTGTATGTGTTTTCTGTGTGGTGTGTGTGTGAGTGTGTGTATGTGTGTGCGTGTTTATAAAGCAATCCTGACACGGGGGAGGTGATACCTCCCTGTGGTTTGGAAATGTACTTCCCTGACGATCATGATAGCATCTTGTCATTTCCCTGTTGGCCATTTGTATGCCCCCGTTCACTGCAGCCCTGTTCACAATGGCTGAGATGTGGAAACAGCCCATCTTCCCCTAACAGGTGGCAGATGAAGAAAATGGGACGCGCACACACAGTGGAATACTATACAGCCCTAAAGAAGGAGGGGATTCTGCAAGATGCAGCAGCAGGGATGGAGACTGCGGACATCCTGCTCAGGGAAATAACCAGGCACAGAAAGGCATGATCCCACTTCTGTGAGGTATCTGCAACACTCACATTCACAGCACCAAAGGCTGGGGTGGGAGTTACCAGGGTGGAGG
>NW_005370423.1:378134-383938 GCF_000412655.1 Myotis brandtii
GCATCAAGTTAAGGAAGATGGAAAATCTCCAGAGACCTTCTCACAACATTGAACCTGTAGTCAACAACAGCATGAAACTACTCTGTTTAGTCTCATGTTCTTATCACAGTAAAAAAATTTAAAGTATTGCCCTTACTCAGCTGTTAAAGACCATTTCATTATTCAACAAATTAAAACCATTTCTGTTTGTTTAGCTTAAAAAAAAAAAAAACACCACAACAACACATTGCCCTTTCTGGAATATAAACTTCATAAAGGCAGGGGCTTTGTATGTTTTGTTCGTCTCGGTGTCCCCGGCACCTAGCACCAAAACACGGATAAAACGAAGGGATGAGTCCTTGCAGCCTGATGTCGGTGCTCTCTTCACTACGATAAGGAAACTTCGACGGGTGAGGATTTAGATCCTCCTTTGCAAAAGTTAGTTAAGGATTCGCTTAGCTATCTGTTTTGGCAAGATTAAAATCTCTGCAGCCCAAGTGTTTACTTAATCGAGTATGTGTTTTTTCAAACAGGCTACAGAGACAACAGAATTAACACCAACCACAGCAGTAACTGCTGGCCTGGTCCCTGCTGCTCTCAGTCCTGGCCGTGCAGGCAGGTAGCTAATCTGCAAGGCTGTTTCCTTTTCTGCCATCCCCCGCACCCCGAGAGGGTGGCGGGCCGCCCGTGACTGACAAAGACAGGAGACTTTTCCCAGCGGTTCCAAGAGTCATCCTGCATCCTTCCGCCAAGCCCAGCACCCAGACAGCACTGCCTGCAGCCGAATCCGAATCTGAGAGCAGCAACCAGGCCTCCAGTTCCCCTCACGGAGGGATGGGGATGTGTGGCGTCTCTGCAGGCGCCTGCTCCCTCACTGTCCCCTCTCCCCAGCCTCACCTGGGCTTCACTGTGTGTGACAAATGACTTGGAATCGCAACAGCACTTGCAGGGGCGCAATGATCACATTTGTCCCCGCCACGAATGCAATGGATGGGTCTGTGATTGGCAGAGGGGAGGGGCGGGAGGGCTGGGGAAGGGAGGGACGGATGGAGCCGATCGGCAATCAATGGCGGGAAGGTGACCTGACACCACAGTCTTCTGCCATGGTAATCAATATCCCCCGGCTTCCCGGAGCCCCTCTCCGTCCACGTCCACGCTGCTTCATCTCGATGGAGTCTATGCTGGTCTAAATGCCTTAACTAAATAGCGGAGGAGAACACCCGGGGTGCTTTAAATCACATCCGTACCGTAGGAGGGCGAGGGCGCATTCCACGGGAGCGTACGCCTCTCAGAACCAAACACGCGGCTCCTCTGAGAGCCTCATCAGCGGTTACGGACACACCCCACGACTCTGCGTGCAGGCCGCACCCCCATTAGTGTGGACGGAACCTGCCACAGTGAAGGCGACAGCTCTTCTCATTTCCGACGCAGACGGAGACGGTGAGGGGCCAAGGGTTCTGTCTGTGGGATTTGAATAGGATGATGCCGGTAGGTCTCAAAGCCAGGGCTGGTTTCTGGGAACCCCGCCTGCCACTCTTTAAGATCAGAAACATGATAGGGGCCGAGATTTCTGTTGTCATTACTGCCCCCCCCATCATCTTCCTGTGGAGAGGGGTAGGGAGGAGGATTCCGGCGAGCGGTTGTGCTGCGCCAAACGATGTGCCGCATGGGTCCTGTCTGGCTTGCAGATTGGGGAGAAGCACCATCAATTACACGCAGGTCAATTGAATCACAAACGCCAACCCGGATCGAAAACAAAGGCGCTTCGGAGCTGCAGGGCCTGCACGGGCCTGCGGGGACCCTCAGGGCCCCCCGGGAAGGGTCCTGGGGCTCAGGCAGCTCTGCCGAATTTCTCACTTCCCTCTGCGTCCTCGGCCACCACTAAGGCCAGGGCATCGCGAGCCCGGACCTGACCCACCCTGCTCCCACCCCAATCCTTTCTCCATAGACAGCCAGAGCGGCAGGTCCTGACACGTCTGCGTGGACAACCTCCTGTGTCTTCCCACGGCCCCGGGATGACCAGGCTCTGTGGAAAGGGGCCCCGCCCGCCTCTCCAACCCCGGCAGGCCACTCTCCCACCCCATCCCCTGTGCCCAGAGGCGACGGATAGACACACTCCTTATTCCCACCCCAGGGCCTTTGCTAAGGCTGTGATATCCACCTGCACTGCTCGCGGTACCCTCACATGTGGGATGTGATGTGGTGTGGAATATATTCTTATAGATCATATATGTGCATATCTATGTATTGATCTGTATTGGTATCTGTGGGCATCTGATGCTGGCCCCAGCTCAAGTGTCACTTCCTCAGGGAAGTCTTCCCTGACTTCCCACCTAATGTCACTTCCCAGCCCCTCTCTCCCTCTCACCGTAACCATTCCCCATCGTGTCGCCATGGCCTCCGATCTCTGCAGCATGATCTCATCTGTGTACACGCTATCGGCCCCTCCCTACCGGAATGTCGGTTCCCAGGGGCAGGGACTCCACTCCCCTGCTCGCTGCTCTACCCAGCACGTCTCAAGGAGTGCCTGGCACACAGTAGGTACTCAGGAAACCGTGGGTAAATAAGTAAATAAACAAATAAGGCCTCCCCCACCCCCCAAAAAAAGCTCAGTGCCTAGACTCTCATCTTCCCCAAGTCCTGGTTCCACTCACTTGAGTATCCGTTTCTCCACCTGCAAAACAATGACCCCCTACGTCCCCACAAAACCCCGCGAGCAGAGAGATGCTGGGCCATGGTGAACCCCACTGCCAGGCCAGGCCTCTGCAGCTCTACTCCCACCTCCTTCCATCTCTCTTCCGCTGGCTCCAGCCCTATGCTCTTTGGGGGCCCAACTGAAGACCCAGGAGGCCTCCTCTATCCCGGCACCGCCAAGGTGCCCAGTCCATTTAAGGGGGGGTCTGGCCCCCAAGCTCCGAAGCCCTACACAGCGTAGTCCATGGGCCCTTCCACGTCTCCACTCACTCGCTACTGCTCCCACCCCCTTCTATCCATTTGAGAAGAGCCCCCAACGGGTAGGGGAACCGGACTCCAGGTCCAAAGAGTGGGGGCGGCTCTTGCTTCTGGAGATTCTCTAGGAGAAAGGAACCAGTATGCTCTCCGGCGCCCCATCTGCCCAGGCATCGCCCCTGCAGGCCAGGCAGGCACGGGTCTCAGGCTCCCACGCGCGCGGCTCACTGCCCCCCTCGCAGGCCCAGGAGGTGTGTGCAGTCCTGGCCACCAGTCACAGACAGAGGGCAAGTAGCCCCAAGGGCCACAGGCAGTCAGTGGCCACCACAGAAGGCCTCAAAGATGAGGTGCTCAGAGCGTGCCCGAGGCCTCTCGGAAACCTCTCTTCAGGAGAAAGCAGAGCGGGAAAGACCCCCCAGCCTACGCCCACTGGGACTTGTTCGAGCTGCCGCGGCTCCGTGCAACCCAGAATGCGCCCAGCGGGCCCGTGCGCTGAGCACCGGGCTTTTCCACAACTGGAAGGTCTCCCCGTGGGCTCCAGGCTGGGCCAGTCCCTTATCCCTCCTCCACCCCGCCCCCCGGATTCAGGACCACCGCCCCCGGTCCTCATAATGAGCACCCAACTCTGGCTGGGTTGCTTCTGATTGCCGGGCAACTGTGTTACCCTTCTCCTACCTTTTCAAGGAGGCCACTCTTCCTGCATCCGAGGACACTGTCCATCCCTGTGCCTGGGAGCTCCTCCTAATGAAGCAAAGGAGAAAAAATGAGATAAAACAAAAGCCTCACCCCTAGCAGAGCACCCCGTCTGCGGAGCACCCCGTCTGCGGACAGGCACCAGTGCGAATCCTGGCAACGAGGGGTTGCCTTGTGCATTCCAGAGGCACCCGTGCCCAAAATACCACCTCCACGCCCCCTGCATTTCACCGTTAGAGGTCCACTCCTCTGTGTGGACCAGCTGCCGTACTGAAATACAGATTTCGGGGCGGGGGTGTCCATAAGTCCTGCGCTCACCCACATGAAGGGGAGGGAGCCACGGGTCTGCAGTTCTCAACCCCGGCTGCCTAGGAGGATGACCCGCACTCCAGAATCACGGAACGGAGTCTCTGGAGACAGGCCCCAGGCGCCTGAAGTTAGTCGGAAAGCTCCCCGGGTGGTTTGCGGTGGGAGTGCTGAGAAGCTGAGAACGCCTTCCGGGGGCGAACCTTCGCCTGCTGAAAGGTTGTGCAGGAGGCGCCCCATGGGTCACACACACGTACAGGTTGCCCGAAGGAGAAGCCAGGTACTGGTCCGACCGGGGGCTGCACCGGCCTCTCCCTGTGGTTTCTCCCCGCTCCCAGCAGAGGGTCTGAAGCCAAGGACTCCAGGCCATACAGGGGCACCCGAGAAGGAGGAGCTGATGATAAAGGAGAGTGGATGTGCGGGCAGAGGGGAGAGGTGTTGTAACTCAGAAATCAGGAGCCAGTCACCGGGGGCCCTTCGGTGTGACACGCATGCTCGCTCCAGGCCCCGCCGCCTCAGCCCACAGCCGGCCTCGGAGGACGCGGGGAAAATGAAAATTAATGGGGTGGGGAAGGTAATCAGCGGCGAGTCCCACTCTTGTTAATAACCACCCTCTGTCATGGGTAGAGGGAGACAGAGTGTCCGTTCAAGGCCAGGGTCACCTTGAGAAAGGAGGGCGGGCGCCGTGGAAGGTGGTCCCCTTGTCGGCTGCCCCTTGTCGGCTGCTGTGAACTAAGTGCTTAAAGCTCAGCTCCGTGGGCTGACCTGGAACCAGGACCCCCTGCAGGGCGTGCCCAGCCCACCTACCCTGAGCGCTCAGCCCTGCCTGCCCACCCCACTCTGCCTGTTCCCAGCATGCTTCCGCTGCTCTCACCATGAACCCCACGTGGACCCCTGTGGCCTCAGCCCCACCAACAGAGTCGCCATAAACATGGAAGCATCATGGGGCTGAAGCTGCCGCAAGCAGTGGGACAGTCGTCCGTCTCTGACCCCCGAAACCACCTCCCAAGACCTCCACGCCCAGCCTCATGCCAAGGCCCTGCCGCCAACGCCCCTGCCCTGCCAGGGACCTAAAGGTCACGAGGCCCTACAGACCAACACCTCGCCGGAGGGGCCTTTTGTTTCAAGCCGCTTTCACCCCCCACCCCACCCCCCCCCTTTGCTTACTCAGCCTCCCGCAGCACTGTGTTGCCGGGTGATGGGTGAGATGGGCAAACAGGGGCCTCCCAGGGCAGGGCTTGATGTGTGCTGTTGGGCCTGGGAGGCAGCCACAGGGCAGCGTGCTGCCCGCTCTGCCCAGCCTGCCATGGAAACCCTGCCACGCGGTTCCTCCAGCTGAGGCAGGGGCGAGGGGGGCGGGATGGCCAACCCTGCCTGTCAGGGCACAGGTCAGCAGGGAGGGGAGGGGTTGCAGGCACCCCCTGAGCACTTCCCATCTGCCAAGCACTATCATAAGCCATTGACATATCGTATCTCATTTATCCTGCGCCACGCCAGGCAAGTAGGGATGGCGTAGTGGTGAGAGCTTCGCTTCTGGAGCCAGGCTGTCTGGTTTCAAACCCCGGCTCTGTTACTTACTTGCTGTGTGACCTTGAGCAAGTGACTTCACCTCTCTGGGCCTCAAATGCTTGGAACTTCTCTGTAAAAATGCAAATAACAGTGCCTTTTGTTATGTGATCGTCTTTTTGTTATGTGATTGTCCTAAAGTTTCACTAAGGCAATAGATAAGAGTATTTAAAACTAAGCCAGTGTCTTTGTCTGCTCTGATTGCTGTAGTAAAATATATAGGTTGGCCCTAGCCAGTCTTGCTCAGTGGATAGAGCATCGGCCTGCAGACTGAAGGGTCCCAGGTTCGATTCTGGCCAAGGGCAAATGCC
>NW_005370423.1:384186-396244 GCF_000412655.1 Myotis brandtii
GGGTGAGGGGGGGCGGGGGAGGCCTGCCTTCCTGGTTTTGAAGACAACCACCTTCTGGATGGTTCTCCAGGGCCTTTGCTCTGTGCTCTCCTGGAGAGAGCGAGCTCTATGGTCTCTCCCTTGTCTTATACGGCACCAGCCACATGGAATCCAGGCCCCACCCTTATGACCTCATCTAACCTCTATCGCCTCCTCACAGGCCCTAAATCCAAACACAGTCACACTGGGGGTTAGGGTGTCAACATGTAAATGGGGGGCACCAGGCACATAACACTATTTGTAAGCGTTTCCCGTCATTATCATGACCATCTCTCCCCTGTTTCACATGAGAAGGCCGAGGCCCAGAGAAGTCACAACACTTGCCCATGGCAATGGCAGAGTCAGGGTCTGCACCCAGGACAGGGCTGACTTCAGAGCCCTTGTCGGTGGGCCGATGCTAAACGCTGAACTGGTGCCTGAGGGCTCAGGAGGTCATGGAGCCAACGAAAGGAGAGCAGAGCGGAGAGAGAGACAGAGTCCCAATGACCCCGGTTTAGCTCCTAAGCCAGTGGTTCTCCACCTTCTGGCCCTTTAAATACAGTTCCTCATGGTGTGACCCAACCATGACATTATTTTCGTTGCTACTTCATAACTGTAATGTTGCTACTGTTCTGAATCATCATGTAAATATCTGATATGCAGGATGGTCTTAGGCGACCCCTGTGAAAGGGGGAGAGAGAGACAGAGAGACAGAGTCCCAATGACCCCGGTTTAGTTCCTAAGCAAATCCAGCTGGAAGCCCAGCTTCAGAGACACTGTAGTGACCTACGCCCAAACACCGCCTTTCTTACTAGTTTGACTTGGGTTTGGTGACTTGCAAAAAAAAAAAAGTGTTAAAAATTGAGGAAGGAGAAGTGAGTTAGAAGTTCTGAATAGGGCAGTGGGTATATGCAGGATGGTCTTAGGCGACCCCTGTGAAAGGGTCGTTCGACCGCCAAAGGGGTCGCGACCCACAGGTTGAGAACCGCTGTCCTAAGCAAATCCAGCCCGAAGCCCAGCTTCAGAGACACTGTAGTGACCTACGCCCAAGCACCACCTTTCTTACTAGTTTGACTTGGGTTTGGTGACTTGCAAAAAAAAAAAAAGTGTTAAAAATTGAGGAAGGAGAAGTGAGTTAGAAGTTCTGAATAGGGCAGTGGGTTCAGCAGCCAGCCCGTCCCACGTGCTGCAGGTGGGAGCCATGGCCTGCTCCTCCCTCCTGGAGCTCTAGCATCCGCCAGAGCTGCATTCCAGAAACGGCAGGGCGCTCCCCAAAGAAGGAGGGGGGAACCTTAGTGGCTGGGCCGGGCCAGAAAAGACCCTGGGGATTGAAATCAGCACTGCAGTCCGGGGGCTGGACTCTCCACGGCCCAGAAGCCAATGCACTCGCATGGGGAGCCCCTGCTGGAGAGGAACCTGCATTGATCCGGGGGAGCTGGGCCTCAGATACGTCAGGCGGGCCTGACTGATCTCGTGGCGGCCAGAGCTGGCCGATTGGGAACACTGGATTGCAAGCTGCTAACGAATCAGGGGTCAATAGGCAGTCTGAAGAGAGAGCCCCCGTCACCCCAAAGCCTCCCTCTGGGCCAGAGTCGAGACCACAGCAGCCCCCAGGGTAGGTCCGGGCACTGTGAGGATTTGGAAACTTCCCAGTTTGAGGCCGAGGGTGGATCCCTGTGGAGGCCAGGAGGTAGGAACTGCCCCCACAAGGAGAAGCGAGTTAGGAATTCTGAGTAGGGCAGTGGGTTCAGCAGCCAGCCCGTCCCAAGTGCTGCAGATGGGAGCATGGCCTTCTCCTCCCTCCTGGGGAGCCCTAGCATCCGCCAGAGCTGCATTCCAGAAACGGCAGGGCGCTCCCCAAAGAAGGAGGGGGGGAACCTTAGTGGCTGGGCCGGGCCAGAAAAGACCCTGGGGATTGAAATCAGCACGGCAGTCGGGGGCTGGACTCTCCACGGCCCAGAAGCCAATGCACTCGCATGGGGAGCCCCTGCTGGAGAGGAACATGCATTGATCTGGGGGGAGCTTGGCCTCAGATGCGTCAGGCGGGCCTGACTGACCTCGTGGCGGCCAGAGCTGGCCGATCAGAACACTGGATTGCAAGCTGCTAACGAATCAGGGGTCAATGGCAGTCCCGTCACCCCAAAGCCTCCCTCTGGGCTAGAGTCGGGACCACAGCAGCCCCCAGCGTGAGGATTTGGAACTTTCCCAGTTTGAGGCCGAGGGGGATCCCTGTGGAGGCCAGGAGGTAGGAACTGCCCCCACCACACACACACACACACACACACACACACACACACACACACACACACCTACACACAGACACACACACTTACACCTACACACACACACCTACACACACACACACACACACACACACACACACACACACACACCCTCACTTGCCCTTGAGGGTTTGGGAAGAGGAGAATCACAGCGAGTCCCCTTGACTACACACAAACACACACCCTCACTTGCCCTTGAGGGTTTGGGAGGAGGAGAATCACAGCGAGTCCCCTTGACCATGGTAGCTGCCCTCCCCCTACTCTTGCTACCCTGTAAGGAGGACCCCATGGCAAAATTCGGGGCGTCTTGAGAAATAGCTACTTGGAGAGAAGGGGGTGGGCATGCCTGCAAAGGCAGAGAGAGCTGAGGGGGATTTGAGCACCAGAGTGTGGGTCATGGTTTGGGCCTCGGAGCATGAGGGGGTTCCCTAAGAGGGCAAAGCCAAGGACCCCTCTTAGAAGAGCACCCGGGGTCAGGGGAGCCAGGCCGATGTTGCTCACATAGCGTGTCCTGACACCTTTGGTGCCGACCTCAGCGGGAGAAGCTGTGCAGGATGAGGGAGATGGAGGCTGAGGGGGGGGGGGGGGGTGAGGGCAGAGGGACGACCCTCCCTCCCCTCCTGTGGGTAACCAGAGGTGTTCACCCTTGGTTCCACTTCCCTCCCTCATGCCTGAGGGGGACAGGTTGGGCCTGCCAGGGTTCTCTGGTGACAAGCAACAGAAAGCAACGCCGGCTGGCACAAGCATTGGGGTGCTGTCTGCAAAGGTGTGTGGAGTAGCTCTCAGACCCACAGTCCTCGCTTAAAAGGGCGGAGGAGAGGTACCTGGGGAGCGAAAGGCTGCCCAACGTCTGCTCAGTGCCAGCCACCCACCTACCTCCAGCCACTCTTCAGCTTGAGAGACCGAGTCCTGAAGCCTGAGCTGGGGTCACGTGCCCACCCACTGGCCGGAGAGGGGCGGGGCTAACATGGGAGAACCTCACTGGCTGAACTTGAGTCACTGCCGCACACATTGGCCGAGCACCTTGATTGACAGTCCCACCCTGAGCGCCTCCAAGGAAGGGTCCAGAGAGAGGTCATCAGGCTGAAGTGAAACAGGTGGTCTTAGGGGAGACGGATGAGAGAGACAAGAAGACAACAGGTGGCCATGACCAGGCTCAGCAGGACTCCAGCCCAGGGTGACCTTGAAGAGGCGGGCACGTTGCCTCCACTTTACAGGTGGAGACACTGAAGCTCAAAAGCTGAGCTGGGGTGTGAGCCCACCTGTGGCTCATCCGAAACCCTGGTGGGGAGGAGGGTGGGGGGCAGTGGAGGCGGCTGCCAGGGAGCCCCCCTCCTCCTCCTGCGCCGGCACCAGAACCAATAGCACTGGGTGGCCCGGCCTCTGCTCTGTGGGCCCGGCCCAGGTCCCCTGGCATCTGGAGGCCGGCCCTTGCTAAGTTGTGGCCTCGCTGAACCAAAGTTTGTCCGAGGGCACCCTGAGAGGGGACCCGGTCTTATCTCGCCAGAGCCCCGCCGAAATCCCCATAAGCCGCCGAGAGCTCGCGACTGCAGTGCGATCTGGGCCTCTCTCCTCTGGTGTGGAAAGCGATTACACTGAGTCATATTTCAAAAAGGCTCGGCTGAAACAGTGTAATCTCCGGTCTTAACTCCGCTGACCTTGACAGTGGCAATAAGGCGGGGGGCGGCAGAGGGTGGGAACGGGGAGAGAGACAGCAGGAGGTTCTGGGGCCGCCGGGAGAATCCCAGGCCCGGCTGGCACCGCAGGTCACCCAGGGGCCGCTCCTGAACCCGGTCGGAAGCGGGGGCTTTAGAATCTCCTCTGCCACCGCCCCCGTCAGGGACAAGGCTCCCGGGGACCCAGGTCCAGCCTTGCCTTCTAGGGCCCCCAGCTCTGCCCCTGTCCCAGCACCCCACTGATTCACACCAACCCCAAAGAAGGCACCAGGGCCTCCTCTCCTCTTCCTCCACCTCGGCCTCCCGCCCCGCTCTCTTTTCCAGGGACAATAATGAAGCTGAAAATGTCGCCAGAAGAAGCATCGATCTGTTTATCTATCGCTCGCTAATCAAAAGTTTCCTGCCTCCTGTTAAAATCCCAATGATTTCCTTTGCGGAATCAAACAGGTCTGTTCCCGGGACGGAGCCGTCGGGGGAGAGAGTTTAATTACCGCCTGTGAGGCTCCGTCCCCGCACAGCAATCTTCCCTGACTCACAGGACGCACACGCAGTCGGGGAAGAATTAAATCAAAAAGCAGGAACTGACTAATTGCAGAATTGACTAATCACACGGGCTCAGGCTGCCCTGTCGTACACGCCACCCCTTCCCGGGGCTCCACGCCTTCTGGAGTATCCAGCCTGGGAATCCAGCACAGCCCCTGGGGACTGTTTACCTCAGAGCCCCTTATTTTTAAAATCTTTATTGTTGAAAATATTACATATGCACCACACTATTGTCTGTGTCCATAGGTTATGCATAGATGCAGACAAGCTCATTGGTTGATCTCTTCCCACCTGCCCTCCCCTCCCCTTTGACCCTTGACAAACGTGGTGGTTAGATTGTGGGCTTTAGAGTCAACGGCTGGTCTTACACGGCAGCCCCAGCCCTGGCCACTCCCCTTCGAGGAGCCTCAGTTTTCCCACATGTAAAATGGGAATATGAACGAGCCACATAAAAGCCTGCTGTGAAGATTAAATCCAATGAAACAGGCAAAGCCTTGATCATTGTCAGAGGTCAATTAATGAGAGCTGTTATGATTATTATAGTATCATCATCATCATCATTAAATGTAACAATTAGCATGTGTTTATAACAGAGTATCTGATATTTTACATAAGATACGCTTATGCATTTGTATAACCTCAGAACGGTATTATACACTCTGACAAGCAGGCTGCCTTCTTTCTACATCGCTCTATGCCACTGCCGAGAACTGTGCTGCCCACCGGAGATGCTGCCTGCACATGGAGGATGAGTTGTTAGGACAGACACAGGGAACGGCACACGGAGCCGCTCATCAACGCTCTTCCATTCCTGCCTGACTCTGCGTGGAAGGATGAACTAACACGGTCACGCGCACGGATGCTTGGACCTCCTCGCCCCTCCCTCTGCCACCTGGGTGGGCCTTGCCGGGACTCCCAGGCCCACGCTGTCCTGAGCGGGGAGGCGAGACCCTCGGTGCCACCAAGGACCCACGTAGGGGTCACGGCCAGAGTGGCGGCGGCTTCCTCCCTCTCCCAGGCACTGAAGGGAAAGAACATACACACAACGTTCAGATTTTAGATTTTCAAAGAAAAATCATAACAGTTTGTATTCAAATAAACAAAAACAATTCCCCTCTTCTATCTGGAAAACTTAAGGTCCAAGAACCCCATACTGCTCCATCCCCACCCCCAGGGGTCCATTGCTCTCTCACACGGGCGCACGCGTGCACACACACACACACACATGCACCGGGCTCTCTTCCTGCACCGATCACCTCCCGCCTCCCCTGCGGATGGAAACTGGGTTTCCCCTGCTACTCAGCACCCACAAGCTGATGCCGTGCTGGGCAGCCAGTCAGGGGCCCGGCGGGAAGCACGTCCCCAAACCGCTGACTCTGCCCTTCCCTTGTCAGTGACCCCAGGAAGCATCAAGTTGTTGGCAGGTTCAACACCCGGAGCGCAGGAGGGGCTCGGGTTCGGCCTCGGGAAGGGCTCCCCCGGGCCTGGTGAGCCACGTGAGGAGCTACTCCTGCGGCCAGCGGGAGCCATTGAACACAACAGTGATGGGAGCCACCTTACCCTTCACTTGGCCACAGTAAATGCCCATGACTGACGGACACTCAAACCAATCAAATCTGGCAGTGGGTGGGGCTTGCACTGGACCCCCTGCTGCTCTTCATGGGGGCGGGGCTTCTCTCTGCACCTTCTCCTCCGGCCTTCTCTCTCTCTCTCTCTCTCTCTCTCTCTCTCTCTCTCTCTCTCTTTGGGCCCCTTTCCCCTCGGTCTGGTCTGTCTGTCCCCCGCCATTCTCATCTTCCCCTCTCTCCCCCATTCACCCTCTCTCCTCTTGGTTTCTGCCACTTCTCACCTCTCAGCCTGGGTGCCCCACCTGCTCCCCGCCTCCCGCCGCCAGCACGGAGCTGGATGTCATTTGCTGTGTGAGTTCCCGCTGTTGGCACACACACGCCCCGCCCAGCTCATCATGCGGACGTGACCTTTCTGATATTCATGATCAATTAAAGGGACAAATCCCCTTCTCCGAGCCGCATGGAGACCTTTGCAGCCGCAGGCACAAAGGGCCTTTCAGCCCGCTGCTGGCCGGCCGTCCCCCGTCTCCCCATGCGGCGTGGGTGGGTGGGGAGGCCCGTGGGGCAGACGCAAACGTGGTGGGAGCCGCTCAGAAGTCATTTGGCAACTGGGCTGCACATTTCTAGGCCCCCCACCCCCAGCAATCACGGAGAGTCAGGAAACGTGGGTGCCCTCGGCTTCGTTCTTCGCTTCCTGCCCTCTGAGGGCCACCCAGGTCCCCTCTCCCCTCGCTCCACCTGCCCCCTTGGGAGGGTCCCAGGCCACAGGCCGGTCTCAGCCCCCAGGAGGAGCAGCTCCTGGGCCCACACTCTTGCCAAAAGGCAAGTGCACGTGGTTGTTCTCATGCAGAAGCCCTTTCCCACGAGCGGCTCTCTCTGCCTCGGCCACGTTGGCCAAGCCACGCTCCCTCCCTCCTGCCTTCCATTCCTCCTCCCCCTTCTCCTGGCTTCTTCCTCCCCGTCCTGTCACTCACAAGGACACCCACAGCTCCCCCAGGACACCACGCCCACGGGAGCCACACACAAGGCCTCAGCGCTGAACAGAGGCACAGGAGGGCCCCCCGGAGGCCTGGCTCTCCTGGTCTGTGGTCTGCCCGAGAGAGGGGGTCCCGCAGCAGGAAGCAGAGACGGGACTGGGCGAGGGCAGGCCAGGCCGCCTGGGATGGGAGTCAGGGTCTCGGGAGTCAGGGGGCCCCTCAGAGAAGCAGCCAGTCTGCGTGCCCCGCCCTTCGCCTCGGCCGCATCCCCAGCTCCTTAGCCCAGATTCCCTCGAGCTGCAGGCCCAACACCCCACCCAGGATGAAGCTCTCCAGACAGCACCCACCCACATGGCGGTCACAGCCAGGGTGTAATGGCTGCGGGGGGAGGGGTGGCTATTGCAGGGGTGCCCGGTGGCTGCCTGGGCTAACCACACCCATCCTGGCACGTCTGGGAGCCGTGCCCTGTGCATCAGAGGCTCCCGTGGGTGCCAACGGCATTGGGTGCGGTGGATGCCCAAGTCTGGCTCCAATTCCTAGAGCAACGTGGCCACCAGCCTCCAGAATAAGAGGGGGAGGCCCGAATGCAGCGACGGCGGGGGTTAACGGCACACTCAGAAAGGAGGGCGATGCAGACCCCCCCCGCCCCAATTATTAGACCATCTGACCTTGGAGTCTGAAATGCTGTGAGCTGCGGCCCAACCTGGCTCGTATTTTTTTTATATATTTATTGATTGATTTCTGAGAGAAAGGGAGAAGGGGGAGAGAGAGAGAAACAACAATGATGAGAATCATTGGTTGGCTGCCTCCAGCAGGTCCCCTACTGAAGATTGAGCCTGCACCCCAGGCATGTGCCCTTGGCCGGAATCGAACCTGGGACCCTTCAGTCCACAGGCCAACACTCTAGCCACTGAGCCAAACCAGCTGGGGCGGCTCGTCTTATTATTCGCTCCTGACAACAGACGGATTCTCCAAGCGCACCCAGGGAAGAACCTTGAGACCAAATGTCTTCCCATGCCCTCCGAGGCCCCGCAGCCTGGGCCCAGGGTGCTCGTCCACACGGACCCTGCCACCCCTTTCCAGCTGATAGGAGAGCCGGGCCCACCCAGGCCTTGAGCAGCTGGTGCCCAGCTCAGCCCCCTGGCAGGCCCTGCCTGACTCCAGCCTCCTTCCTCGGCCTCAGCCTCTTCAGGCCTTCCCTCCAGGCCCAGGTGCTCTCTACTGACACCATCAGGCAGTGCCTGGGTACTGCAGGGGCAAAGGCCCCACCTGGGCTAGGATGGCCCATCACTGGCACACAGCACCTAAGGGACACACACATACACACACACACACACACTCACTCACTCACACACTCACATGCACACACAGAAGCAATGGCGTGTGGCTGAGGAGCTTTCCAAAGTAGCCCGGCCGCTCTGTCTGGCTACACCCCTGCCCAACAGCCTTTATTTAAAATAGAACCCAAATTTGGGGGCTTGCAATGGGTAAGGGCCCCCCAGAAAGCCTCTGCTCCCTTCCCCTGCCTAAAGGCCTGGTTTTCTCCCCCGGGCCTCCTGCTTGCAAGGGTGTCTCCCCAAATTCAGCCAGGAGGAGGGTCCAAGTCTGGTCCCATCTACCACGCTGGAAAGCGGTAACCGCTGCGGCTTCATTTGGCAGGAAAATTCCCACGGACGGGTTGGGATTTTCTCCATAAAATCTCTCCCCGCCAAAGATTCCAAGGTCTGTTTCCAGGAGATGCCACACAAGGCAGATGCTTACGGATGCGACACCTTAACCACCGTGTCCCTCGAAAGCCGCTCCCTGCGAGCACCGTGCCTGCTCCACACCCTCCCAGGCCTCCTTCACAGTCACGGGTGCCAGAGCCGAGGCCCCTGCTCAAACGAGATCTTGCCATTTCTGAGCCGGTCCAGGTGTCTTAGCGAGCGCCCTCTTTAACTTGCATCATTTCAGCTCGCATCGCTCTCCCCAGGCGGCTTTTTCGGCGATCAAACATAAACAGGAAATACGAGTTAGTCCCCTCACCTTTGCCAAAGCCTAAATGAAATCAAATAAAAAAGGCAATAAAATAAAATGAACGGCGGTCATTACCTTGCCACAGCTATTTCACCATAACAAGGTCTGACAGGTATTAATTCACCAGGCGGCCACGTACATGCCCAGACGATATGGTGCTACGCTCGCAGCCCAGGACTGCAGACTCAGGTGTTTTCTGTGTTTCGTTTTGTTTTATCTCAAACCATCTTCAGGTTTCCAGTCTGTGAACTTTGAACTGTGCCGCGTCTGCAAGAATGAAATCCCACCAGGACAGGGATTCCGGGAGAAGCCGATGGATGGATGGATGGATGGATGGACGGCTCCACCTGGAATTTGCAGCTTTTGAAAAATGAAACAAATCTTCTCACAGATCCAGGAACACTTGGCCACCGAGAGGAGAAACCGGCACCTTCGGAAAGTCACGGGCGCAGACAAGACGCCAAACTCCTGAAATTGTTAAACGGGGGACAGCACAGGAGCCCGTGTGATGGTGGAGGGACAGACACTTCTGTGTTTCAAGGGAGCCCCAAACCTGAGAGCAGTGATGCCCTCGGTTAGGAAGCGCGGCCTGGGTGCTGCCGAGCAGGGAGGGGGTCTCCCCTGGGCCCCGGGACGTCCTGGAAGGAGCTCATCGTACGCTGATGAGGCACGGACAGAGGCGTCAGCCTCAGCACCGTCAACCTCTTTTTTATCTTTTTAATTGAACGTATTCGGTGA
This sequence comes from Myotis brandtii, assembly GCF_000412655.1. Taxonomy (NCBI): domain Eukaryota; kingdom Metazoa; phylum Chordata; class Mammalia; order Chiroptera; family Vespertilionidae; genus Myotis; species Myotis brandtii. The sequence goes on from NW_005370423.1 coordinate 394,005, forward strand.
CATTGGTTCACACAACCACACGGGTTTCAAGCGCACGAGTCCACAAAACATCGTCTGCCCACTGTGCCGGGCACCTCCAGCAGAGTCTCCTGCTGCTTCCTCATTCGAAAGATGGCGCGCACGCCTACGTGCATTGCAGCGTTCCTTACAAGAGCCAGGATCTGGAAACAGCCCAAGTGCCCATCAGTAGGTGAGCGGATAAAAACGCTGAGGTGTGTTTACACCAGTGGTTCTCAACCTTGGCTGCACATTAGAATCACCTGGGAATCTTTTTAAAATCCTGATTTCTGGGCCTCATCCTCCGGAAATTCTGTTTCTTTGTTACTAATGTTGTGGCCCCACCCCATAACAAAGAAACAGAATTTCCGGAGGATGAGGCCCAGAAATCAGGATTTTAAAAAGATTCCCAGGTGATTCTAATGTGCAGCCAAGGTTGAGAACCACTGGTTTACACAATGGAAGATGACGCGGCTGTGAGAAAGGAAGTCTTCCCTTTTGTCACAGTGGCGACGGACCTGGAGATGATGATGCGAAGTGAAATAAGCCAGTCGGAAAAAGACAAACGCCACATGATGTCCCGTATATGTGGAATCTAATAAACAAAATAAACTGATGAACAAAAGATAGAAACAGAGGCATGGATACATGGAAGAGATCGACAAGTATCAGAGGGGAAGGGTTTGGGGGCTGGATGAAAGAAGGTGAAGGGATTAAGCAAAAAAAAAATCATATATATATGGTTTTTAAGGAGGGCAAAGGGGATGGGGTCAGGTGGAGGTGAGCAAAGAGGGGGGAAATGGAGACAGAGTGAGCACAATCTCTTGACAATAAGTACAAGTTAAGAAACAAAGCCCGGCCAGTGTGGCTCAGTGGTTGAGCATTGATCTATGAACCAGGAGGTCATGGTTCGATTCATGGTCAGGGCACTTGCCCGGGCTGTGGGCTCGATCCCCAGTAGGGGGCATACAGGAGGCAGCCGATCCGTGATTCTCACCATTGACGTTTCTATCTCTCCCTCTCCCTTCCTCTCTGAAATCAATACAAAAAAAAGAGAGAGAGAGAGAGAGAGAGAGAGAGGCAGAAAAGAAACAAAGAAAGCCCCAGATTTCCAGGCAGAGGTTGAAGACTATGCCCCAATCTCTCTAGTGCTGGTCATGACAGATAAAACAGACAGAACCAGTCAAAGTCCTAAAATGGAGTAATATCCACCGACAAGAGCTGTTGTGTATGCCGAGAAAATGAAGACCTTAAATGAAGACTTTCCTAAGGGGGAAATGTGTAAGTCAAACCCATCCCAAAGGAAAGCAAGAAAAAGGGAACAAAAAAGGAACCACTGGGCACCTGAGTCATCCGATTTGGGCTGCTAGCCTTTCCTGGTCAGGATGATTAAAATGCCGGAGGCCTAACTATACCATCTATTCCAAAATAGGAAAAGCAAGCCGTCAGATGGAAATAAATAGGCATTTCATTAAAATGCCGACCAAACTCCATAGAAGAGCAACTTCATGAGGGGCTAGAGGTAGTATTCGTCAAAATCCCATCCTACTGGGAAACAGTTTGAAGGGGGAATATTTCCCCCTTTGCAGGAATCCCTCGGTGCCCACCATGATGGCCAACGAATGCCAGCCCTCATCAGTGAAATGAGGTCCTCAGAGCCAAATCCTCTCAAAGACACAGTGATTTAAAAAAAAAAAAATCTCTCCAACAATCTCAGTGAAAGGGCGAGGTGGGTGCGTTTTAGTGCGTGCGGTGTGATGTGGGGTGGGTTCTCCAAAGATCAGGGTGCCTATGGGTCAAACAGCCCTCCACGTGGGACACAGAGCCAGGGAGGCACCACCCCCCCAGTCCCCTTCGGGTGGCCCCGGCCCTGCCTGGCTCCCAGTGCCTCTCTGGCTGAGCAACGCACCCCCCCACTCCCTCCTTTTAAGCTTCTATCATAGCAACAGCCCCAGGGCCAGACCCCTAATTGCCAGCTTCTTCTAAGTGCCAGGAGAAAAAAACACAAGCGTCTCCAGCCCTCCACCCGCCCGCCCCCTTCCCCAACACACGCCCAGGGGGTCACGCAGGTTCAAAAGGTGAAATGAATGAATCTTTACACATTAGAAGGGCCCAAGCCCACATTCTCTGTGGCATTAGTGCCTGGAATGGCAGCAAGTAAAAGCAGGTGTGCCGAGCGCCCTGTCAGCTCACGACACCGATAAGCCTGCCATGCCCGGTTCTGCTTCATTTCAAACAGAAGC
>NW_005370423.1:404933-406070 GCF_000412655.1 Myotis brandtii
GAGCCAGGCGAGCAGCGTTTGGCCGCCTCGCATTCATCCTCGGTGAGCAGGGGCGATGCCATTCGCCCTGGCTGTCCAAGAGATGCGGCCCACAATGAAACCGGCCCGGCTCCCCCTGAGGCGGCGCCCAGCTGACGAGTGACAGTGTTAATTACCCATTGTTATGATGGGGAAGACAGCAGCATTTTAATTATGTAAATGGGGAGCCATTTTGTTCAGAGGAGCGGAAAATAGCCCTCCATCTCCGGCTCTCTCTGACTTCTCTCTCATTCCGCTGCCAGGAAGCCAGCGTGGAGCCCCAGGAGATGGGGTGGAGGCCCGTTGTATTGCAAGTCGTTCACTCACTAGGTGAGCTGCTGGGGATCCAACAGTGAGCCAAGTCCCAGTTGCTTCCCATCCTCAGGGAGCTTACCGACCAGCTCCTCCATCCGATGCTGGGCTCCCGACAGGGACCGTGCGTGGCTTTCATCTCTGAAGCCCGGATAGTTCAGAGCCTGGTATACAGTTCATGCTCCATAAATACTTTTTTTTATTTAAAAAATATGTTTTATTGATTTTTAGAGAGATTGGAAGGGAGAGGGGGAGAGAGAGAGGGAAACATCAATGATGAGAGAGAATGCGAGGTGGGTGCGTTTTAGTGCGTGCGGTGTGATGTGGGGTGGGTTCTCCAAAGATCAGGGTGCCTACGGGTCAAACAGCCCTCCACGTGGGACACAGAGCCAGGGAGGCACCACCCCCCCAGTCCCCTTCGGGTGGCCCCGGCCCTGCCTGGCTCCCAGTGCCTCTCTGGCTGAGCAACGCACCCCCCCACTCCCTCCTTTTAAGCTTCTATCATAGCAACAGCCCCAGGGCCAGACCCCTAATTGCCAGCTTCTTCTAAGTGCCAGGAGAAAAAAACACAAGCGTCTCCAGCCCTCCACCCGCCCGCCCCCTTCCCCAACACACGCCCAGGGGGTCACGCAGGTTCAAAAGGTGAAATGAATGAATCTTTACACATTAGAAGGGCCCAAGCCCACATTCTCTGTGGCATTAGTGCCTGGAATGGCAGCAAGTAAAAGCAGGTGTGCCGAGCGCCCTGTCAGCTCACGACACCGATAAGCCTGCCATGCCCGGTTCTGCTTCATTTCAAACAGAAGC
>NW_005370423.1:406186-412117 GCF_000412655.1 Myotis brandtii
AAATAATTGCCGGAGCTTCCAGGGAGCTGAGCGAGGGCCTGCAGGCAGAGATCTGCGCCGATCCCCCCTCCGCCTCTCACTTCTATAACCTTAAACGTTCTGCTATTATAGAAGTCATCGTGTCGGCTTTCTCCCCAGCCTCGCCGGCTGCCCATTTTCAAATTGTATCAATTGGGAAGGGCTTTGGGGCTGGAGGAGTTTCCTCTTGATGGATGGTTTGCTGTGCTTTAAAGGTGAAGCCAAGCCCGCTGCCGGACTCCAGCGTGGAGGCCCTCGGGCCGGGCGCATGTGCCTCATCCCCGCGGAGGAGGAACCAGGGAAGGCGAGACGTGTGTCTCTTTTCTTTCTTTATTTAAAATAATAATAATAGATATGAAAGCAAATTTCAAGTGATTAGCATTGCCGTGAATCTCTGGCTCAAGTGGGGGAGGCGCCTTTGGGCCTGGGGCAGCCAAGGGCTGGCTTCGCACTGGGGACCCAGAGGGACCGCCTCGACGTGGGGCCCTTGCAAACCACCGCTAAGTGAAGAGTAGAAATAAAAATAGTGAATAAAAAAATAGAAGCCGGAGCGGCCCATTGCAGCCCGTCCACAGGCTTTGCAGGGAGAGCTCAGCACGTTGCTCTCTGAGTCCACGTGGCCCAGACCCAGCGGGGGACGCACGGTGGGCGGGCTGTGTGACCCCCAGGCAACTTCCACAGCGCTCTTTACACGTGGTCCATCCATCGGGGACTCTGGGACAAATGACCTACTGGCTTCGTCATGCAAAAAGGTGTGCCCGGTCCCAGCTGCCCCCCACCCCCACCCCCACCCACCGGGGTTTCGGGCAGGAACCAAGAGGGAGACAGGAGGCAGGAGAAGAGCTGACCTCTGACCCAGGGAAAGAGCCTGAACTTTCCTGAGACGGAGGCTTCTTTCAAATGCTGCTCGAAAAGATGCGGCTCTCCCTGCCCAGGCAAAGCCATGGGGAGATAGACACCTCAGTGGGGGGAGAGAGAGGGGAGGGGAGGGAAGGGGAGGGGTGGGGAGGGAGAGAGACACACCGAGAGATTTCCTGAAAATATTACTTACTGAAACTTTGGAAAGGGAGTATTAAACATTATATAAAAGTCCTGACCTTTATACATAGAAAGTGTTAAAATAAAAACTTTGGATGATAAAAATATTGTCCCTTAAGTCTTATCTTTCATAACTCAAGTGTAATAGAAAAGATTATCTGAAATACTGATTCCCAAAATTTTGGTTTATGGTCATACTACACTGCACATGCTTGATCTTGTCTGATTCCTAAAATTTTGATTTTGTGTCAATATATTAAGAAAAAAAAACAATGTTAAAGAACAATATACAGATGAAAAATTAGAAAATACATAATCTATGAAAAAAGTCTTGTCCTTACCATTTTAGCAAGGTCAATAAACCTTGCTACAAAATTATAATAAAATTAAATTAAGTAAAATGAATCCAGCGATATAGCAGTATGACAAATCAATTCCAAAAATATACAAAATTTATAATGACCAGAAGAGTTTATTTTAGCAATACAGGTTTGGCTTAACATTTAATAATTAAACAAGTTAATTCGCCTTTTTAAAAGAATGAAAAAGGAAAAAAAAATATGGTCATTTCCGCAGAGGCAGAAAAGCATTTGATAAAATTCAGCACACATTCATTATAAAACATCTCACCAAACTAAGTATAGAAATATAAACTTCCTCAGTCTAATGAAGGGAATATATATATATTACCTACAACTAACAACATACCTGATGGTGAAAAGCTAAATGTTTCCTTCCTCACATTTAAAATAAAGTAGGTATGCTTACCTTAAATGTTATAGAGAAGATAAAGGTCAGTATCATAAGGCATCCAAAATAAATACCCTACAGACTGGAAAGCAAAAATCAATAGAAAGAAGAGAATGCTAATTGTGCCTGGGACGCTGAGGGACTTGACAGAAAGTGTCTCCATTGAGAAACCTCCATCTGAAGTTCCCCCTTGTTCCTTCGGAAACCCGAGGAGAGAGGCCGGCGGGAGCCCGACAGGAAGTGAGGATTGGGGACTTCAAATACAAACATTATGAGAAACAAGCAACATCTGCACGCAGTAAGTACTTATTTATATTTTATGGAGTGTGTGTGCCTGGGGTTCTGACAGGTTTTTAAACAGAGACCATATTAGGCCTATTCAGAGGCGAGAACGACCCTTTTAAAAAGTGCATTAGCCCGCGGCCCGGGCAGCAGGCCTGGCCCTGCTGGCCTCAGGTGAGCCCTGACCCCTCCGACCTGGCCTAACAGGACACACGTGCGGGGCGGCCACGGGACCGTTTAGGCTCCTCTCCCAAGGTCAGCGCGGCTGGCGCTGGAGGCTTAGTATTCCTCGGGCTTCTGCCTGGCGCCGTCGCTTTGAACTTTTCCCTTTTGAACAAATAGGAGGGGAGCTGCGAGGGAACAGGCGTTGGAAAGCATCGGCGAGCCTGCGCAGCGGGCAAATAAATAAGCCGCCAATAAATAAATAAATGAATAAGTGGCCGGGCCCCGTCCTGGGCGAATAAAAGGCACCGCTGGTAGGTCCGCCCTGGGTCTCCCGTGCATTGGGCGCATCGGAGAAACTTTAAAATAAAAACAATGGAATGGAAACCGGCCCACCTCTCTTCCCCCAGCCCCCCACCTCCGAGGAACGAACCCTTTCTTTCTGACAACAAATAGGAGGCAGTTGGCAGGGACGGTGTGCCGCGCAACCATGAAATATTTAGTGAGGCAATAACGACTCCCCGGACAGCTTAAGAAAAACCACGGTGATATTCAGAGAGAAAGCCGTGCACGCACAGAGGGGGGGACGGGCGGAGGGAGATAAAGGCACGTCTTTCATCAGGACTTCCTGTCCAATCAGGCAGCCGGGCTTGATCCATATGTTTGGAGAAAAATCAAAGTGTCACTGCTATCCGAAATGTCAATAGCTCCGGTAAGGAATATTGTCTAACATTCTCTATGACACCGTTCAAGAGTTTGCCGCCCCGCGCAGTTTGGAAGAAACACACACACACACACACACACACACACACACACACACACCTTTTTTATTTCGAAAACACTCAAAGGAAAGGAAAGAAGGCGGGCGGGCGAGTGGGGAGAGAAGAGGCCGAAGGAGGCGCGTCTCCGTGCGGCGTGTGATCCCTGGCTCTGAGCTCGGGCCATCCTGCAAGGCCCGTGGTCGGCAAACTGCAGCTCGAGAGCCACATGTGGCTCTTTGGCCCCTTGAGTGTGGCTCTTCCTAAGCCTTAGGAGTACCCTAATTAAGTTAATAACAATGTACCTACCTATATAGTTTTTAAGTTTAAAAAATTTGGCTCTCAAAAGAAATTTCAATCGTTGTACTGTTGATATTTGGCTCTGTGGACTAATGAGTTTGCCGACCACTGTCAACGCCATCTTCGGATGAGAGGGCGGCTGGGCCACACCTCCCCGACGTGCTGCCCTTTCTCCGCAGACACGCTCCCAGGGAGCTGCCCGGGCCGTAGGAGGGAACCGAACAATCCCCGTGCGCCTTGGAAACCCGAGAGGCGACCCTTCAGCAGCCCTAATATTTGGAGAATCCCACATAATGACTCCAGGCTGGAGCCCACGGCATCCACTGGGCTCTTCTATTTGCAAGGCGCCTGGACTGCTGGGTGACCCACTTGGGGTGGGGGAGGGAGGGGAGAGGAGACCCTGTAGGTAAGCAAACAATTTATTATTGCCTTGGAGACATGTAAACAACTCCCACGCCCCTTGCCCTGGGGGTGGGCCCTGAAGTGTCTAGTCCAGGGTTGGGCAACCCCTGGCACGCGTGCTGAACATGGCACGCCAGTAACTTTTGCTGGCACGCGAAACCCTCTCTTATAATCTTCCATTTACAATTGTGAATCTTTGTTCTCAGTGATGAATTTTGTTAAGTCTCATAATAGGAGTAGCCTGACGGATGAAAGTAGTAGCTCGTGCATATCTCTGAAGGTCACGAAATATAAACCTGATGCAAGATCTCTGTCATCAGTGATGCAGCAGCAAAAGTCCCACTGATAATATCAAACGGAGTCATAAAGTTTTCTGTCGGACTATCAGTGTACATGTATACATTAAAAAATAAATGTATTTTTCATCATCATATACTGTGTTTTTGTCGCTCAAATGAATTTTATTATTTCTTCAAGGTTCTTCACATACGTACACCTTAAGAGATATCAAGTAGGCGTAACATGTTCTCAAAAATTAGGGTTGGCACGCAGAAGAATTTTGAGTCAGAGATTTTGCTGGTTTTGGCACGCACTCACAAAAAGGTTGCCCACCCCTGGTCTAGAATGATAGGACGTACGGGCCGGGGTCTCCTGGACGGGTCTCCTCCAACATCCTGGACGTTCCGAGGGAAAAGTCACGCCGAGCGGCTGCTGTCTGGGCTTGGCGGAATCGAAAATGGAATGAAGAAGGCCTGTGATGATCAACGATGGATAGTACAGACAAATCAACCCCCGTGAATACACTGTTGTTAGCTTCCAGGCTGTCTCCGTGCCCCGAATCACCGTCCAAAGGAAGCTGAGGCCTCTGTGCCGCTTAGCTGGTGTTTTTCCTGGTCCTCTCCCAGGGGCTGGCCCTCGGATTGTCCGGAAGGGCCCAGCTTTGGGAAATAGTAAAATGACACAGCGGCCCGGCCTGGCCCCTTTAATTCCCTCTCTGCCGGCGCTTTGTCTCCGCATCAGAACAAATACGCGTGCCCATCGCTGGGGGTGCCCTGACCTGTGCTGAGGGAGGGAGGAGGCAAGCAGGGGCAGGCGGGGGTTGTCTCCACTTCGGCCCAGGCTCAGGGTCATCAGAAACTGTTGGGAAGCACGAGGTGAGCAAGGCGCTCTCTGTCAAGGTTTCAAAGTGCTACTTGTTCCCAAGGACTGGGAAGGGCATGCACTACTTCTGCCCCCTCCCCAAGATTCCTAACTGTGTGTGGGGAGGAGAGAGTTCATAGCCAGAGCTGAAACCCACCCAGTCTGCACCGGCATTAGATTTGGGGATATTTTGGCCCGGCTGGTGTCGCTCAGTGATTGAGCGTCGACCTGTGAACCAGGAGGTCACAGTTCAATTCCCAGGCAGGGCACATGCCGGGTTGTGGGCTCGATCCCCCCATGTGGGGCATTCAGGAGGCAGCTGATCCATGATTCTCTCTCATCATTGATGTTTCTCTCTCTCTCTCTCTCTCTCTCTCTATCTTCCTCTCCCTCCCTCTCTAAAATCAAAAAAATATATATATATTTTTTAAATGTGGGGGATATTTTGTACCAGTTGGTAAATAGCCCATTTCCCACAAGTCCTCTGCTGCCCCGCTGTCCTGGCCTTGCCCCAGAACCTCCTCCCTTCCCCTAACTCAGCACCTACAGGGTTAACATCCCGCCAAGTAGAGGGACCTGCAGGACATCCAGCCATGTGTTGATGGCGGGGCCTGTCGCTCACCAACTTCTATAATAATAAAAGGGTAATATGCTAATTAGACCAGACGTCTTCCAGATGTCATTCCAGACGTCCTTCCTGATGAAGCTGGGGCTGGAGGGAAGCCAGCCTGGGTCCCGGGTGCCTGTTGGCGGCCGGAGGATGGAAACCCGGGTCCCGGGTGCTGGAGGGAAGCCAGTGCTGGCAGCTGGGGGAAGGAAGGCCTACTCTTGCACGAATTTCGTGCACCGGGCCTCTAGTCGTTAAATATTTCCATCTCACCAGCCCTAGTTCAGTCCCTCCAGGGTCACGGCCAAGCTGAGGCCATGCTGAGGTCCTTGGCCGAGTTCTTGCAGAAACTTCTTCAGGGGAGCGAGAGAGACAGCGGATGGGCAAGGCTTGTCTGAGCTCTCCCCTCTGTGGGGCTGGGTCTCCCGCTGGCCTGGGCCTGAGACAGGGATTGAGGTGCCAGGCAGGGGTGGG
>NW_005370423.1:412242-415425 GCF_000412655.1 Myotis brandtii
ACTCCAGAGCATCAGAGCAAACAGGCAAACCTCGTGAACCTCGCAGGCCTCTTGTCCCCTGCTGCGAGCAGTGACCAGCCGGAGCCCAGCAGTCACAAGGGTGGAACTGTCGTCCGTATGTAAATTTCAAAAGCTCCGTCAAAAATATCAATGCCTCCCCTTAATTTATCACCGAGTCGAGATGGATGGTCGTGGAGCACAGCATTGATTTTCAGAGACCTTAAAGAAAGGGGGCGAGGAAGGAAACCAGCCAAGGCAACTTGACACAACACGCTGTGTCCCGAACCGGATCATGGTGCTTTTCAAAAACACACGCCCTTACACAAACACACCGCCCACGAGCCGGTGCGGCTCCATCGTAGGTGACTGGCTCTTCTGAACATGAAAACATGGCGTAGGCCGTTTGTGGAAGGAACCCGCTCAGCATGGATTGGATGGAGAGACGCTTCACATGTTTACTGTATCGACAGCAAACCATCAGGCGGCCACACTCCAGCCCCGGCCACAGAGAGGGGATCGAAGAGAATGGCTCCCTGGCTGGGCCGAGGCAGCACCACCCATTGGCTCCCCGTCCCCGGCCCCGCGACAGGGCTGTTACGGGTCACCCCTCTCCCCACCTGCTGTAACCACGCCATCGCCCTCACGTTTACTGAGGGTCTAGTACAGCGGTTCTCAACCTGTGGGTCGCGACCCCTTTGGGGGTCGAACGACCCTTTCACAGGGATCACCTAAGACCATCGGAAAACACATATATAATTACATATTGTTTTTGTGATTAATCACTATGCTTTAATTTGTAACAGTGAATTTGGGGGTCACCACAACATGAGGAACTGTATTAAAGGGTCGCGGCATTAGGAAGGTTGAGAACCGCTGGCCTAGTAGGAAGAGTCAGTCATGACCAGGACCGAAAGCAGCAAATCCATCATCAGGTTTGCAACTGTGCCCGAGAGGCCACAGCCCGGGGAACTGTGTTCGTGTTGGTAGGGACACGGAGGAGGTTGGTGCCTCCCTGTCCTCGCGCAGTGGGGGGACGGGTCGCCCCACCACCCCTCTGACATGTTGGGGTGTTTGCACTTACACGGAAGGAGAAGGGGCCAAGGGGAAGAAAACAGTAATAATGAGGAGCCCTCGTCATGCTGCAAACTGTGGCCGCAGCTCAGCTGAGTTTTGCAGGGGCTGTGGCTTCGCAGCTTGGGGCGCCCCCCCCCATTAAAGCAGGCAAACCCCTTCTCAGCCTGCACAGGGCCGTGTCCTATACTAGTACCTCCTGGGGAGCCGAGACCCCCAAAAGAGCAGCAACACCGTTTTCCAGGAAAGAAGAGGAGGTTCCTCGTCTCTCATTTCCTGAATCCCAGGGCTCTGTTCCCCCCTCTCTCAACAGGGGACGATGGAGTCTAGTCTTGGACTTGGTGATGGCACCCGAGGACCCTTAATTTTCACAGGGAGGTCCCACCGGTCATCAGGCGCCAAGCCCAGGGCCGGCGTCACCTTCCTCAGCCCCAGTGAGGGCTGTCCCTCAGGGTGGGCGCACCTTTGGGGGCTGCTCTAATTTATCGGGTGCTTCTTCCACGGTGTGAGCGGCGGTGGGGTCCTCTCCCTCCCTTCGCTTCAGGAGTGACTGGGACGGCGGCGGCCAATGCGCACCCAGGCGCTAGCTGTCAGCGCGCTGTAATTGGGTTTAATTCATTATCTTTCATTTCAATAAAATCAGAGTTAAACACAGGGATGCAAACGAGCAGACTAATTGCTTATGGAAATGCAGGGGCCGCCTCGGTGTAAACGCACCGCTGGCAGGAGGCAGACACAGCGGTGTCATTATGGTGGAATTTTACGACAATAGTAATTACAGAGGGAGAAGCAGGTGTAATTATCAAGTCTCCCCACAAAGCAGGTAGCGTCCTCGGTTCCATATTCACGGTGGCAGCACGGCAGTTAAAGAACGAGTTTTCTCAGCCACAGGTTCCAGGGCTTCCTGGGATATCATGAGAAGTGGCCATTCTCCGCCCGGCTTTGCCCTGGTGCCCGTGAGGAATGTTCCTGCCTGGTTTTCAAGATGGGCGTCCGGGCTGAGTGAGCCGTGCGGGTTCAGCGGTGATGAAAGCAAGTAGCTAAGACCTCCCCCCCCAGCCCCCATGGCTGCTGCAGGGAGGTGCCCTTGAAGCTGCATGTTTGGAGCCCGGTCGGCGTGGCTCAGGGGCGTGGCTCAGGGATTGAGCATCGACCTATGTGCCAGGAGGTCATGGTTCGATTCCCGGTCGGGGCACATGCCCGGGTTGCAGGCTCCATCCCCAGTGTGGGGTGTGCAGGAGGCAGCTGATCCATGATTCTCTCTCATCATTGATGTTTCTCTCTCTCTCTCTCTTCCTCTCTGAAATCAATAAAAAAAATATATTATTTTTTAAAAAGCTGCATATTTGGAGATGACATCAGCCAGGAGTCCTGCTCGGAGAGAAAATGTGTTCTGCTCATCCCCTTCTTTCTTTTCTCGCTCCCCTTCCCGTCCAAGGGCCCCTGCAAAGGCGCCCAGGACTGCAGGCCGCTCCCCGAGGCTCAGCCTGACCTGCAGCCGCCGCACAAAATAAAATCAGGGAGGCCCCCTGCGTAAACACCCGCGGCGGCTCTTTATTACCCGAGGATGTGAACTCTGACCCAACCCGAACAAAATTTAATATCCGCCCCCCCCAAAAAATATTTTTAAAAAAATCCATTCTGGGGCTGGAGAGGAGTCGGGGAGTCTGCGAGCCGTAATTTGACGTCTGAATTATTCCGGGGCTAAGACGCAAAGCTATTCACAAGCTTATTTGGAGCCGTGTCAATCAAGACACCGGTTGTGCGGGAAGATGGACTGGGCTCCGGCTTGCAGATGGCTTCCCGGGAGCCAGGGAAGAAAGGGCAGGCAGGCTCCGGTGCGTGGGTTACGTCTTCATTCTTCACGATGGCTTTTTTTTTTTTTCCTTCTCGATCCAGAGTCTACACCTAGGAGCTCGGTGTCCCGGGTCTGCCTGTTCCCACACCTGCAAAACCATCTTAACGTTTATTACACATGATAACCATAAACACCAGACATGGTGTCGAAACGCGCCTCCGTGCATGCCAACGCTCTGATTAAGATTTTAAGCAACGCTTCTAAATTAGACTGTCAGGCCGCCGTCCCCCGCGCGGGGCCGAGGTTCTGATCCG
>NW_005370423.1:415688-434634 GCF_000412655.1 Myotis brandtii
TTTTTTAAAAATATGTTTTTATTTATTTCAGAGAGGAAGGGAGAGGGGGAGAGAGATAGAAATATCAATGATGAGAGAAAATCATTGATCGGCTGCTTCCTGTATGCCCCCCACTGGGGAACAAGCCCACAACCCGGGCATGTGCCCGACCGGGAATCGAACCCCTGACCTCTTGGCTCTTGGGTCGATGCTCAACCGCTGAGGCACACGTGGCCGGGCCATAAGTCCTTTTATAGCTAACAAAATATTGGGCGCCCCAATGCCACAGGTCTCACACTAAAGCATTCACCAGCCGGAGACCCCCACCCCATTCAAACCTCAAGCTAGGGTGCTGGCCTCGCCTTCTCCCTCCCCGACTGTCCCAGGGGAGATGGGCTGGCTCAGCCATGGAGTAACCAGTTAGGCCAGGCATTTGCTCAGGGATTACTGGGCCCTTTCCAGAAAATGATTACCTTGTGTCCAAACCCACCAGGCATGGGAATAGCCCTCCAAATATTTGCTGAGAGTCCCTGACCTTTTCCGTCTGTCCCACAGCCCCGTGGGGCCCGCAGGCTGAGCCCATGCGGGTGACTGGCAGCCCCAGGCTCCTCCCTGCTCCCTCCTCCCAGCCCACGGAGGGGGGGCGGGGGGCTGCCTCTTTGGTATTCAGCCCAGGCCTGGCTGGAAGGGCAGTGCCTTCACTTAATCGCTCAATATTAAACAGGAAACGCCCTGCACTGTCCATGTGGATCCTGCTAAGACCATTAATACCCTGGGTGGCATCACTTTAATTTGTGCTCTCGAAGGCAAACTGCTGTCATAGGAGCCCCGGCTGGGAGGATATTGCGGATATTAAAGATCAGGACGGAGGGGATACCAGCGCTGACCTGCTGCGGAGCCGCTGGAGAGGAGAGCGGAGGGACGCGGAGGGAGGGCCCGGGGCCTTGGGAAGTTCAAAACTGCCCCCAACTCCCCCGAGACAAGATGAACCACCTAACTGGTCCAGAACGCATGGCACGCGGTCCTGGGCAATGTTGGGGTCCTCCCTGCAACAAAACCAGGGGCTCGGGGATCAAGGTCGATGCTGACCGACCAAGAGGCAAATAAGAGACTGGGCAGAGGCTCAGGCAGACACCCCATCCCGTCCAGGGGGCGGGTGAAGGCACGAGGCGGGGGGACGGGGAGGGGGGACGCAGAAGGAGGAGAGAGGACACTCGAGCCCCCGAAAGCAGCTGTAGGAGCCACCCTGTGCCAGGGCCAGGCTGGCCCCGTGAAACTCAGGTCGCCCGGGGAAATTCCAATTTCAAGAAGCCAGGCGTCATTTTAAAAGCTTTATTGAGATGGTCTCTGATAGCTAAAAATTGTACATATTTAAGGTGTACAGCGTGACGTACGGATAGATGTATCCATTGTGAAAAGATGGCAATTCGGCTAAGAGACGCAGCTGCCCGCTTTGCACCCTTACCGTGTGCACGTGTGCCGAAGATTCAAACGAGCGCCCGCCCTCTCAGCGAGGCTCACGAGTGCGATGCAGTATTCACTGCCAATCAATGATTCTCTCTCCTCACTGGTGTTTCTATCTCTCCTTCTTCCTTCCTCTCTAAAATCAATAAAATATATTTTTTAAGAGAGAGCCGCCCTGCATAAGGCCCCAGCCTTCCCCAGAGTGGCCTACATCAGTGACTAGTAGCTGAGGGGTAGAGGCCCAGCACCCTCATCCCTACTCAGGACTAGTCTGAGGGGCCACCCCAGCTTCACAGCTCCTGGGGGGGTTGGCCAAGGCCTTCACGGACACCCCACATTCTCAGGCCATCACATGCCTGGCATGCAGGGGGTCACTTACTTATTTCACAAACCAGGTCCCAGGTGATGACAAGGGTCGAGGCTCCAATCCAGGTGGCATTTCTGCCCAGGAGAGGCCCAGCCTACTCTCGCGGATTCCCTCTCACTAAGACCAGCAGGTCGTGTTATAGACCCGCCCCTCGCTGCCCCCCACTAACAATGAGGAAGTATCGCTCTTTCCCTCAGGCCAGGGCGCAGGTCTCTCCCTAGGGACGTGGGACCCCTGTCTGGCCACCCCGTCCCCACATTGCCCTGCCCGCCCTTGGCCCCATGCGAGTGCCTTGATTTCCTTCCTCTGCACGCAGCTTACAGGGCTGCGGGCGGGCACCTCTCATAACAGGAGGTCAGACGCAGTGAACACCCCCTCCCACACCCCATCACCAGATTCCCTACATTGGCTAGGACATGGCTAAGGGGGAAATATTGGATTTATTTTTATGAGTTAGTCATCACCCGAAGGCCCTTAAGAGGAACCGTGCGAAGTGAATCCATTCAGAAGGTCGGAAGGTCATCGCTAACTTGTAAAAATAAATCCAATATTTTTCACTCTCTTATTAGATTTATATGACGAAGACATCCGGGGGAGGTTTGTTTTGTGAAAAACGCTCATTTTCCAGCGCTCTCCAGCGGAGTATTTCTTCCCAGCCTCGCCCGAACACCCCTCCCAGCCGCGGGCTCTCTGCGGATCATCTCTGGTCTGGTGGCAGCTTCTTGGTTTTTAAAAACATTTTTTTTAAAATGAGCAGCTGAGAGCCCTCACATCTCCCTTCCATCATTTCACCTCCACGGAAGCCAGCACACAGCTTTCTGAGTCTCATCTTGCTCACGTGGAGCTTGGAAGTAAATGAAAATATCTGACGGGTGGTGCTACCAAAAATTGTCTTTTCATCTTAAAAAAAAAAGCAGTAACATAGGATCCAACGGACCCATTGTCACCACTCAAGAAACACACTGTGCTACCCACACACTTGCCTCTCACGTTCCCCGGCTGCATCTCTCTCAGCCCGTGCCTCTCAAACGATAACGAGGGGTCATTGGTGGGGAAAGGCCACCCCCCTGCTTCTCTCTCCTTCCCCACGAGCTCACTTTCTCTAGCAAGAGTGTGACTTTTCACTGCAGCTGTTTTCTGCTCCGGCTTCCAGCTCCCCACCGTATTCGTTTGCAAGGGCCACCATAATGAAGGACCACTGCAGCCTGGGTGGCCGGCAGAATAGAAACCTATTTCCTCCTGTTCTGGGGGCTGGACGTCCAGGATTAGGGTGTCAGCAGGCGCGGTTTCTCCCGAGGCCTCTCTCCTGGGCTTTCGGACGGCCGCCTCCTCGCTGGGGCCACACGTGGTCCTTTTCTCTGTGTGCGCACATATCCGGCATCTGAGTTTCCCCTCGCTGGGGCCACACGTGGTCCTGTTCTCTGTGTGCGCACATATCCGGCATCTGAGTTTCCTCTTTGTAAGGTCGCCAGTCAGATGGGATGCGGGCCCAGGCTGAAGACCTCCTTTTAACATAAGTACCTCTTTAAAGACGCTCCCTCCGCATGCAGTCACATTCTGAGGTCCTGGCATTAGGGCTTCAACGTGTGGGTCTGGGGTGGGGGTGGAATGTAGCCGCTCACACCTCCCAGGATGGACACTAAGCTTTCTTCTGAGGGGGAGGGTCTGTCTTCAGAAGGCTCTTCTGTCCCTTTTGGCCATCCCTGTTCTGCTCTGTGTAAACGAAGTTCTCCAACACTGGTTCCTTGTGGCAGTTTTGTGACATTGACCCCACACAATCAGAGGGCAATGAGCCATGAATCATCTTTAAGGGACGACATCATCAAGGAACCGCCATTCTTGTCATCTCACAGCCGCATTCCACTCTATTGATGTGCCCGTGTCCTTCTCCCAGGTCACCTTCCTCGAACTTCAGAGTCACTTTGGATGGAAAGAGAAGTGACGAGATGCACTATGATTTTCAGCGGGCGGTGATGAGTGGTGGGAACATGGATCGCCCCCGGTGGTTTGTCGTCCGTCCACCTCTCTCTCGAATCTGAAACCTTGGGTTATGGTGGGTTCTTCGCAGGAGAAGAGCCGCCATCTCTGCTCTGAATTTCCAAGACCGCTCTCCAGCCTGTGGTAAGGACCCAGGCCGGCCCGATGGATCCCACTGGGCCGGACACACTTCAGTTCCCCCGGCGAGGACGGGAGCGATCATGTCATCACACGGCTGTCTGGCCTGCCAGCCCTGGCCCCCGTGTCCCATCCCTGCTGAAGGATTCGGTGGAGAGGCCAGAGAACACTGGTCAGGCTGGGCTTGGAGGACAGTGAGTCCTGCTGCTCTACCGTAGCCATGAGCCAGCCCTTTACATTCTCACGGCAAGCTTCAGTTGCTCTTAGGAATGGGTCTCTATGGCAGCCTAGTAAGCTGCTCTCTGAATGCTGTGATCTTACGGGCACTGAAGGGCCCTCCTGCCCCCAGAATATCCACAGTGCCTCAAAACCCCACCACTGCCCAGCTGGTGTGGCTCGGTGGTTGAGCGTTGACCTATGAACCAGGAAGTCATGGTTTGGTTCCCAGTCAGGGCACATGCCCGGGTTGCAGGCTCCACACCTCCCTGCCTTGGGGGGCGTGCGGGAGGCAGCCAATCAATGATTCTCTCTCATCATTAATGTTTCTCTCTCTCTCTCCCTCTCCCTTCCTCTCTGAAATCAATAATATTTATCTATCTATCTATTTATGCAGATAGATGTAGATATAGATATAGATATAGATATAGATATAGATATAGATATAGATATAGATATAGATACAGATATACATATACATATACATCTAGAAAGCTACTCCTTTGATTTATGGAAACATTTCTCAGAGTGAGCTCTGTGGAACACAGGGTTCACATAAGTCAGTGTCTTGGGCGTAAGGAAGAGTTAAGGGAAGGGAGAGAGAATACATTTTTGTTTATACATCATTTCCCCGGATTCTAGCACAAGGCCTGCCCCATGGATGTTCACAGGGATGCTCCATCCATCTGTGTGGAGTGATTAAGTGGCCCGATGAGTCAGGGAAACACCGGAGGACGCCAAGACTGAGTGAGTTTCTAAGTCTGGGCTTTGGTCAACGGGGCACCTTAGGAAATGCCAAGAGAGGGGGCCTCCCTGCAAACACATGGATCAGATCTGATATTCAACACGCAGCTGCCACCAGGTCGAGGCAGCCTTGCCCTGTGGCGGGTGGAGGCGGAGTGGTGCTATAGGCGGAGAGCTACGCAGGCCAGGGAGAAGGACGCAGCAGGCAAGTGGAGGGGTGCCAACCTGACACACATGGCCTTTGGGGTGACTTGAGAAGCGACTGTGGAGACAGGAGACCTGGAGGTTTCAGAAGCCAGGAGGTCACCAAAGCCCATTCGAGGGCATTGCTGATGGAAGATGCTGTCTCCAGGGGGTCCTGGTTCAATGTGCTTTAGTTGCCCGAGGGCTGGGACAGAACAGAGGAGTGGCTGGAGCAAGTCCATGTCCCCGGATCCCCAGCAGAGAGGCAGGTGTCTAGGGCAGTAAGTCTTTTTGGGGGGCAGGGTGGGGGGAGTGGGAGAGGCAGGAAAGTCTTCATGGGGATGGGGACCCAGCTGGGAGCAGAGAAGGGTGAGGAAGGAAAAGAGCCAGTAGAACAGAGCCTTGCAGCCTGGCGGAGCCACAGAGGGGGTGGGGTGGAGCGTTGGGGGCCCCCAGAACCCCTGAAAACAAGTGTTACATGTTATTGTAATAACCAAGCCTGTCTGGGATGACACCAAGTAAACACCACCTCAACCATCAAGGAGCTAAGGCCAGTCTTCTCATTCTGGAGGAGAGAGAGAGAGAGAGAGAGAGAGAGAGAGAGAGAGATGGAGAGAGATAAAGAGACAGAGCGATACAGATAGAGGCAGAGAGATGGAGACAGAAAAAGATCGAGAGATAGAGTGATAGAGAGATTGAGAGATCGAGAGAGACAGAGCAGCTCCCATTTCTCAGAGCTTCAATTTAGCTCTCCCTCCGATGAGCTGCTGGCAGGATGCGCACCAAACAGTGCAATTTAAACCTCAGGAAAGCCGGCCTTCAATAATTCCCCGCTAGGCTCCCGCGTGCGGAAGAGTAAATAACACCACGGCTACGGAGGCTGGGAGCAACCTCGCCAATCCCATCTCCACGCTTATGATCACTCTCCCCATCTTCTGCATCCTCCACCGCCTCCCTCCCGACTGGGGAGCCACTGTCACAAACAGTAATAAACACATCAATCCAGAGGCAAAGAGGTGCGCACCCTGCAGCCCAAACTGCTTAAAGGACGCGCCAGCGGCTGGCGGGACGGAATGGCGGGGCGAGAGCAGAGAGAGAGCCCCCCTCCCAGGGAACGTGTCTCCTGATGGTACCCACCCTCGCAGAGGGGTGCCAGGCCGCACCGGCTCCCTAATAAGTTCCTTGCGGTTTCCAGTGCTAATTATATAGATTCCCACCCCGGTCGAGATCCCGAGCCCCCGGGTTAGTTTGTAAGTCCTCTGTCCCGCCCAAATTTGACAGCTCTGGCTCGGCCTCTGCCTCCCCCCAGATGGAAGGAAACAAGAGAAAAGGTTTGTCTTGGAATGAAGAATTCCTTTCCTTAAAAAAATAAATCCGAACTATAATAACGCCTCTCGAGTTATTACCCTCAGATCCCGCACACGTGCACGGGAGTCGGCAATTATGATGTTCACGGCCCCCAGAGGTTCCCCCCTCCGCCCCCCCCAAATCACAACAAGGAAAAGTTATGCCCGAAAGGGAAACAAAAGCAATTGATGTTTTCCAGTGATCGCCCCGAAATAGCCCAAGATGACTCGCATACCGAAGAGACGAAATCAAATCTTTCACTACCGCTTAAAAAAAAAAACCCTATTACAGATTGCACTTAACCCAGGTGTGTCGGGTTGGCCCGTTCTTATCCGATTGTCAATTAGACCAGGGTGGCCTGTTGGGAGGGAAAAGTGGCTTTTGAAACATGTCTTATTGACGGGGTGTAAATTACCGGCAGCGGATTTGTGAAGCAAATTTGAAGCAGGAGATGCCTTCGGGCAACACTGTATTGATTGCGGATTGGTATTCCGCTGATTTTCAGGTGGAAAATAAATATTGTTTGAGCAGCAATTTAATTAACAAATCCTTGCACACAGGGTAAGAATATTGTGTTGTCTAATACAGGGACTTATGCTTTCTGGTTTTTTTGTGTGGGTTTGTTTTTTTTTTTTTTTTACAATTATCTGATAACTGCTTCGTTACACAGGTAGATTAACTGTCTTTAGTTATCACTCCAAGTCGCCCTGGGAATCCACATAAAGCAGAGTGATGGTTATGGGCACCCCGCTCATTTTTCTTCCGGCTAGAAGTGCCGTGTTCCCTGCTTCTACATGAAATGAGCACACTTCTCTCCGGCACTGGCAAAAACGAGGCGTGCTGCGTTTCGCAGAGCCCTTGTGGGACAACTGGAAGCCAGAGGGAATCGGGAGGCCAGGCCCTCAAGCCAGCTCTGTCCTCAAGTTCTCATGTGACTTTGGGCAGATCACTTCCCTTCTCCCAGCCCCAGGTCCTTCGAGGATCAGCTCGTCCCTAAAGTAATGGTGTCCTGGTGTCCACGAAGCTCTTGGAGGCAGGAGGCCGGATTTGTAGCGTCTGCCCATTCCCCTGGTGTAAATACCCCACTACAGCGGATTTCAAGCTTCCGCTCTGACACAATGGCATGCATAGTTGGAAGGAGATGCCCCCAGCCACCTGGAGCCAGCTCCAGCCGACCACTGCCCCCGGGACACTTTGTAGATCAAGAATTCCATGAGTTTGCAAATGTCACACATCTAAACAGCTCACCAGCTTTCAAAAAATTAATGTAAAATATAAAGGCACATTCACAGGGAGTGAATTCTACCTTTTTTTGATAATTCAGAAGTTATTTCAGAACCTTCCAGGATAACAGGATTATATTGATATATAATGGTGTATATCAATATGTTTTCTCATGAATGGCATTTACAGAATATCCAGCTTTTCTCGTTTTGTTCTTTTAAAGGAAAAAAATAAAAAAAACAAGACAGTAGCAAAATCATCTAATACGGAGATAGCATCCATAACAGGTCTCAAAACCTTCCAAAGAATATTTTTCAAAATACTCTTTTTCCATTCATACAAAAGGGCTCCATGCGCATTAAAGAGAATGCAGGTAAATTCACGAAGGCAAAAGAATAAAAATGTTTAACTCTCTCTGATTGCCTCGCCCAGAGATTAACATATTGCAGCCATTTCCTCTTCCCTCTCCCTGCCTCTGTCTCTCTCTCAAATCAATAAAAATTAAAAAGAGGACATTGAATCCAGACACTAGAGGAAGCAGGATGAGAAACAATGTGAGATAAGGGAAGAATGAATGGAGAGAAAACACAATTGATTAATTAAAAACCATCATCTGAACAGCAGGTTGGATGCTACAGAAAATCAATTTAATGAGGTAAAAGACAAATTCAAGACATTTTCCATTATACACATGGGGAAGTGTGATAGATACCGGTTTATATGACAGAGAAAAATGATCAAAGATGCATTTGGAAAAGGTAAAGGTGGCCGCTAACAGAACAACAGTGGGGTATTCCCTTCTAAATTATACTTTAATAAAAGGAAGAAATTAAACATAATCTATATGTTTCTTTAAAAAGGGAGGAGAGGAAATCATGTGAGCCTTAAAAAAAAAACATACCCAAAATAACGAAAAACCAAACATTACTCTCATAATATATAGATTAAATATTAAATGCAAAACCATTTAATAAATTAGTTAACTATTAAATTGAGGTTCTCAGAGTTTAAAAAAAATAGTATTGTTATTCCTAAAACAAAATGATTCAAGAGTATTAAATAAGGATATAAAAATATGAATAACGTAATAAGATGGATTTAACCTGTACACATCAAATTTGTATTCCCTACAAAGGAAGGTCATATTCTTTCAAATTTTCCATGTCCAAGAATTATCGTTTAGCTTTCAAGGATGACCTTAATAAATGGGAAGGGTTTTTATAGTTCCCGATAGGTGGTCTTAAGACTCAACATTGAGCCAACGATTATGTCCCCCTCATTTTCAAAGTGTTGTGGAAGAAATCTAATAAGAAATCATCTCTAGCTGTTCTAGGAATGCAACCCATGGACACACATTTTAAAGTATCTCCGGAAGCCGCAGCAATAGAGGGGGAAATAATCCAACAGGTGACGAAGGGCCTGGCTGCGGGGGGAGGCACGGAGGACCACTGGGAGGAATCTGCATTCCCAGGGAGCCCAGGAGACCCCCTCAGCATCAGAAGGGCGGGCGGGGACGAGGACGCTCAGGGCAGCCAATAGGGGGCTCCAGTCTAGTTCTCCTTGACTTCCTGGTGACCATCCAGGCGCTGCCGATGAGAGGAATGGCCGCCTGGGTGACCCCTATCTTCCCTTCCTCATCTACTGGCCTCCCTGTGGGCCCCTGGGCGCCGGCCCCTGGCCCGGCGGACTATTAAAGTATTGGGTGGCCAAGTACCCCAGAAAAGCCATCATCCCAGAAAAATACTTTTTCGAAGCATGAATGAGTCACAGTCCTCATATGAAAAACGCAGCATCTTCATTCTCAGATTCAGAAATGTTGAGCTCTTTTTTGAAAGTGAGGCTAATCCAGTTTTCTCGTTTGCTTTTGTTTTTTTGTTTTTGTTTTTCCGGGGGTGGGGGCGGGGGGAATGGGTAGAAACCCTTTTTGAGTTGTTTCCCACATCCCTTGAAGAAAAAGAATAGATTCTAATGTGTCACAAAGCGCTTTGAGAGACACATCATTTCATTTGCTCCTTTGAAGTAGGTGGTCTGGGGCATCATCATGCCCACTTAACAGATGACCGAGGAGAAAACTGAGGCCCAGAGAAGGGAAGTGGCTTGCCCAACGTCACAGAGTGGTGGAGCTGACTTCTGAGCTCAAACCTCCTGACTCTGAGGCCAGCGTTCTTGCTCCTTTGCCCAGAACCTTAAAACCTTGACCTGACCCATGAACACACTTTGTGAAGGAAGAGCCTTGCCCACCATCTCGGGAGCTGAGATGGTGCGAAAAGAGTGAACGGAACTAAGAGGAGCAGCTATTACACATGAACTCTACTGTGGAGAGCTCACCCCCATCGCTGACTCATTCTTCTCTCTAATTAAATTGAGTCCAAGGTGGGGGGTCGGGGGAGGAGATAGGGAGCAGCAGGTTTTGGGGGACCGCACTCATTCCATTCCATTAACAAGGGGTGGGAGCCACTGCTGGGAACACAGGTGAGGACAGTCTATCAATTTGTCCCCCAAAACCTGCTGCTCCCAGTCTATCTAAATTGAGCCGCAGCCCCCACAGCCCCTGCCCTGCCCCTCGCCAGTGAGCCTGCCTCCCTGTCCCTGTGGGAGCCGAGCGGGTGCAGCGGGGCAGCCCATCCCTCAAGCAGAGGCAGCCAGAGTGACTTCACTGTGGAGGAGCCGGGACACGGTGGACAGGGGTCCACGGGAGGGCGGGCGTCTGCCCTCCTAATGCGATGAGGTCCCCGAACCTCCCCCGTGCGACGCGCCCGTGGCCGAGGACAAGGCTCTCTGAACTCTGGAGTTAGTTGGCTTTTTAGTTCGAGGCCTGGCACAGAGATTTATGTTCCTGGTGTGACCACACTCACCATCCATCACGATTAGTTACAATAAAATCTCTCTTCGGGTTTTTAAAAGCCCTTGGAGTTCCATTCCATTATGCAGTTAACACCTCGCAGATGGTCGGGCCATTGTTCAGCCCGGGGCCCCGGGTTTGATCTCGGAAAAGGAGGGCAGGGAGCCAGCGCCTGACCTCCCCCGGGGCCCTCCAGACCCCGAGCCTGGGGCAGAGAGAGAACAAAGACAGGGGCTCCGGGCTCACCCCAAGAACTCAGTGGTCGGGCTGAAAGGAGAGGTTGGACAAAGCAGAGGGGCTTGGGGGACCCGCCTTTTCCTTGGGGGACGTTACCTGGGTGCTCTCTGGTCTCTAGAGTGTCCAGTCTATCTTCTCTGGAACAGGCCAGCCTCTCCCAGGCTGGTCCTACCGCACTCATTCCATTAACAAGGGGCGGGAGCCACTGCTGGGAACACAGGTGACGAGAGGTGAAGGGACAGTCTATCAATTTGTCCCCCAAAACCTGCTGCTCCCTATCTCCTCCCCCGACCCCCCACCTTGGACTCAATAAATGGCACTAGTTGGTAGGTGGGGAATTGTGTTATGCTCCCAGCCGGCCACTTCCCTGCTGCCACTCATCTCCAGAGATGGGCGGTGTGTCCTGTGGGAGGAGCGGCAATCCCCCATTGACAGTGGGTGGGCGGGGCCATGGGGCTTGCGTTAGCCAATGGCTGTGAGAGGGCGTGGCGGGCGGGGGCTATAAGAGCTGCATGTGTTTCTGCCCCTCCTGCTGTTTCCAATCTAGACAACTTAGAAGAGGGTCAAGTGGGGACACGAGGCGAAGAGGCCGCGCCTTCAGGCTGGACCCTCCCAGGTCACACTCGACCAGAAATCACACCCTCAGTCAGCGCAGCTGCCAAGAAAATATATACGTTTCCAAAATCTTCCTTCCCGGCTCAGGTTCCCGAGAAATTATGAAAAGAACATGGATTCGGACGCCAGAGGGGCCTGGGTCTGCACCGCAGCTATCACTTATTGAGGACTGACTAAGTGCCGGGCACAGGGCCAAGGACTTAGCACAGTGATGGCGGACCTATGACACGCGTGTCAGAGGTGAACCGCGAACTCATTTTTTTTGGTTGATCTTTCTTTGTTAAATGGCATTTAAATATATAAAATAAATATCAAAAATAGAAGTCTTTGTTTTACTATGGTTGCAAATATCAAAAAATTTCTATGTGTGACACGGCACCAGAGTTAAGTTAGGGTTTTTCAAAATGCTGGCACGCCGAGCTCAAAAGGTTTGCCATCACTGACTTAGCATGTGGTGTCCCATTTAACAGATAAGGAAACTGAGGCTCAGGAAGGTTGCCCACGTGATACAAGCTCACAAGCAGAGAGAGAGAGAGAGAGAGAGAGAGAGAGAGAATTCCAGCTCAGGCAGTGCGTGTGACTGCAATCAAGACACTCAATCCCTGAGTCCCAGGTACACAACAATGCAGACTAATAATACACACCCCCAAACACCCAGGGCAATGTGTGGCACATAGTAGGCCGCCAGCGGTAGCTCCAGACAGCGAGGAGGCTGCCCTGCCACTGGGCACGATCACTCATTAGAAATAACTGCTCAACGATCAAGCAGCCAGGGTTTCAGAGACTCCGCGCGAGGAGTATCGATCCGCTAACGACCCGCCTAAATCACTAGAAAGCCATCTGCAAACAAAACACCCTTGAGAAATCATCACTTGTCACAGGCTCCTTAACCTTCACGGCCAGCCCAGCGGGGTCAGGCGGCCAACTTCATTCCCTAATGCTGCGGTGCCCGCCCCTCCCCGAGCCTCTGAGCTCCGGGGAACAGCTCAGGGACCGGATGCTAACCTTTGCAGACCCTCCACCTCCCAGCTAAAAAGGAACGGAGCCCAGTGCCGACCCCGGAAAGCTCCAATCAGATGCGTTTTCTCTAAGTCCTAGTAAATGAGAAGGAGGCAGGGTGTTTCCTCTCCCGCTTATCAATGGCAGGATCCGTCCCGGGGATGTGGCCGGGAGGCTGGGGGCACGACAGATCCATCTCATTAGGCGGCAGATGCATCATTCCTCCGGTCCCTGTGCTAAGGGCCTCCCTCTCGCCAACTTCTACTCAATGGCGCATCCTCTGGCCACGCCACCAGGCAGGCAGGGGACGCGAAGGCTTCCCCTGAAACACACGAAGGGTCCCTCTTTGGGGGCCTTACTGCATTTGTTTCCAGTACAGGCTTGGAACTCTGGCTGGAAGCGGGCCAGGAGAGAGAGGACCTGGAGCAGAGATGGAGAAAAGCAACAATGTGGTGACCTCACCATGGGCATCTTCCAGATTCCATGTCACCATCTGCCCAGGACCCTTCTTGGGGCAGAGGCCAGCGGAAGATTTGAAAAAGCAAACCAATGAGATACCACTCCACGCCCCGCAGGACAGCTATAATAAAAAGGACAGCCTGGCCGGTGTGGCTCAGGGGTTGAGCATCGACCTATGAACCAGGAGGTCACAGTTCAATTCCTGGTCGGGGGACAGGCCCGGGTTGTGGGCTCGATCCCCAGTGTGGGGCGTGCAGGAGGCGGCTGATCCATGATTCTCCCTCATCACTGAAGTTTCTGTCTCCCTCTCCCTCTCCCTTCCTCTCTGACATCAATAAAAATTTAAAAAACAACAACAACGTTCTTTGGGAAGATATGTGACCAAAAGAATAAATCCAAATGCATGGTGTGATGCCCTACAAAGTAAGTCATTTAATACTTGACAGGCTTCGTCATCCCCCAAACATGACCTTTCCACACCGTCTTCTCCAGGCGCCCCCCCCCTTGCCCCCGTAGGAAGTGGTTGATCCGAGATCACCATGTGTCTTTTCTGCACCCCCCTGTCCAGTTCATTGTGGGTCTGATTCAAACCGGTGCTGGCAGAATGGCTCGTCTTCCCGGCCTTAATTCCTCCTTCCACCCCCTCACCAGCTGGGAGCCCTCCTGAAAAAACAATAGACTTATAATATGAGCAAAACAAAGGAGTCGGGAATGAGCAGCTCTTGGAGATAAGTAGGTCAAGACACAGTCAATTTCCAAATTTGAAATTGTGTTTGCACACCGTCCCCTTCGCACGGGAGCCCGCTGCGGCCCTGTGGGGGGAAGCCTGTGAAGTTGAAGGTGCCTGAGCGGCTGCTTTATCAGGTAGCCTGGAGTTTACCCTGGAGGTTAAGCAATAAAATGGAAACAAAAATAATTCAGCCGTTTTGCAGTTGGTTTAACCCAGCCGCAGCTCCTTAAATGGCTCTCCCCTTCCCTCCGCAAGCCAGGCTCATAAAGCTACAAGATGCATTTCAAAGCTATGAATTTGCTAAATAGAACTTCATTTCCTCTTCTTATTAGAGGTAATTAAATTTATTAGACGTCAGTAAAAGCCTTGTAAACAGAAAAAAAAATATGAATGCTTATAAAAGTCTGCCCTCTCTTTTCAGCCTAATAATTAAGATGCAACGAGAAAGTCGCTAATAACAGCTCATAATTTATGAGGTGTCACTCAGCCCCAAATCTGAGACACATTGTGCAGGTATCAAACACTGAAATGAAAATAATACCCACCGAACCGCATTATTTATTAAATACATAACCACTCGGAGAAATAAACACATCACACACGGAACCTGATATTTCTGATGGAAACAGTATATACATCATCCCCTGCCTGGGAATATATTACCCATCAAGTCAAATGCTTAAATCAAAGTCACAACTTGTTTAAATGCAAACTGCCCGTGGCAGCCTGGCAAGCCCCACATTTCCACTCGGCGTTCACCTTGATGTCAGTTTTCAAAGCCTGAGTCGCTGTGAAGGTTTCTCAATATTATTCTTTTTAACATGCTCACAGGGAAAGACATCCCCCAGCAAGCATCTGAGAAAGAGAAACAGGAGAGGAGGCAAGGAAAAGGTTCCAGACGGAAGAGCAAGAATCAGGAATTAATGAAAACACTCCCACCCCCACCCCCTCCAGCACGAGAAACTCGAAGCCACCGCAGGCCGGGCCCTGCCCACTGACGGTCTCCAGCCCCTCTCGGAGTCCTTTCCTGCTGCAGTTTACGAATGGACTTTACATCTCTATCCACGGCCCAGCTGACACCAGAGCTCGAGTGCTTTGGCATAAATGGTCATGGAAAGTGTAGACACCCCGCCAAGCATGGCACACACGAGGCCCCCGGCTTCGAGTCTGACATGCTTGTAAGTCCATCGATTCAAAGATGCCCTTGTTTATAAGCCACATCATTATTTGGGGTAGCGCTAAGGGAGAAAAAATTAAACACCGCCAAGTAAACCAGGACATGCCATCATCAGAAGGTGCACCCTGATGCCAGACATTTAAACTGAAAAAAAAGAAGAAAGAAAGAAAGAAAGAAAGAAAGAAAGAAAGAAAGAGAGAGAGAGAAAAAAGGCATTTTAGAATCCACACAATAAAGTCCTTAAAGCGAGATGAGTCAAGATGAACATCAGTCTTGAAACTGTTATCTTGGTTAGAGTGAGTGAATTCCATCTCAATAAAGCTGTCCTTAAAAGTGTTCTTTTGGACACTTCCTGTGAGGAGTCCTAATCCTGGACGGTGAAGAAGGTGGTCTAAGAAAGGCCTCCTTGGGGAGGGTCTGAAGGTGACAGTGAGGAAGGGCCTGAGGGGGTGGAGTGCACCTGAAGGAGGTGTGGGTCTGGGAGAAGCGAGTTCGGCGGAGCGAAGAGCAAGTGCTTAGGCCTGTGGTGGGTGGGTGCTTGGTGCAGGGCAGCCAGAGTACGTGGTGCAGAGGGAGAGGCTGGAGGTAAGAGTGGGGGCTTAGAGGGTCATAGGAGGTGAGAGCAGAGAGGTGACAGCAAAAATAAGTTTTCTCCCCCTCCCCCCCCAAAAAAACACAAAGGTTTCCTCCAAGTTTCCTATGAAGTTGAACAATTAAAAAAATATTTAGAATATTGTTTATAAAAATTGGGGGGTGGGGGGCGGTGCTATCCATCAATTTCACTCCAAACCCCTACCCTGGTGGCTTCTAGAATAGTTGAAGGTTCGGTATGCCTGAGCGTCCCCACAATCTTTGCAGGTGGCCCCGCCCACCAACCCCTTTGCACATCTAGACCGAACGCAGGTCTGTTCAGAGGAGCCGCGTTCCTTAGGCGGCCTCCGCTGAAGGTTGTTTACGGTTTGGGGCTATTGCGAATAAATCTGCTACAATCATTCATGTACAGGTCTTGCGTGCATTTAGGTTTCATTTTTTCGGGGACAAAGGGTCAGGAATGCAATTGCCGGGTCACGTGGGAGCTGCATGTTCGGTTTTATAAGAAACGGCCCAACCACTTCACGTCCCCGCCAGCGATGCCCGCCTGACCCAGTGTCTCCGCGTCCCGACCCGCACGGGATAGTATCAGGGCTTCGAAATTAGCCATCCTCCCAACACTCCTGGGCTTTGTTTGCCTTTCCCTCCTGGCGTATTGGCCACCTGCGCGGCCTCTCTGGACGGGCTTTCCTCCCGCACTGGAACGGATTGTGTTTTTCCAGCTGAGCACCAGGGAAGTCCTGGACTCATGTCTTAAAGCTCTGTGGTAACTTCTCAAAGGAGAGAAGAGCGATTCCTGTTCCCCATCCCCCCACACCCTGGGCTGCACACTCACTGTGTGCAATTTGGGGATGGGACCATGATGCCGTCTTGCTCGTGTGTGCGTGTGCGTGTGCATGTGTGTGTGTGTTTGCTGCCGTGTGTGCCTGTGCGTGTGCGTGTGCGTGTGCATGTGTGTGTGTGTTTGCTGAGCACCTGTATTGAATTGAGTCAGAGGTGTATGATGTGATGCCACAGTCTTAGCAGCCTCATGACCCCAGGCCAGTGGAATCTGCAATTCTTCTTGCCAACCCACGCCCAGTGCCCCCAAGTCCATGGCCACCACACTTGTCCAGTCTTCCCTCAACCTCCGCTGGCCTTTTGCTCTTGGGACTGGACCCCTAGACCGAATGCTATGCAGCTTGGCTGGGCCCTGATCCCACACAAAGGCCTTGCCCACTCTCTTCTGGGGGTGCTTCTTCTGCCCCCCTTTAATCCCACACAGATCAAGACCCCCTTTGGCCCCTGCTGTCGTGCCCCAAACACCAGCTCAGATGCTCAGCTGCCGTATCAGCACCTCCTTGATGGGGTGTCCGTGCGGGCACCCACTGTGCTCGCCCAGTTCTCCCCAGGCCCAGCCATGCTCCCCTGTGTCGCTTGCCTGCTGCTAAGTTGCCCTGAGGCCACGGCCAGCTCACCTAAGACACAGGCCCAGAGCCACGCTACAAAATTGGGTGTGGCTGGAACAAAGGTGAGGAGCCAGTTTGGGGAGATGGAGTTGGAGAGAGAGAGGCTTGGAGTGAAATTCAAACAGCCTGTACGCTGAGGCCAGAAACATCTTCAGGGAAAGGGAGCTGGGCGGATTTTAGAGCTGGGGATGGTGACGGTAGATGGTCACTCTAGCAAACAGACAGCCAATACATGTTTATTGAGCAGCTGTTATGTGCCAGATAAAAGTTAGCTGGATCTATCGCTAGTACGCATTAAGGGATTCGGGGCATATGAAATGTTATTCTGAGGGTTAAGGAGCATAATAAAACGGAAGGAAAGATTTGGTCCTGTGAACTCTGCCATCTGTGACGAGCCCAACAGTAAATATTTTAGGCTCTGTGGGCCTCACAGTCTCTGTCACAACTACTCAAGCCTGCGAAGGCAACCACAGACAGTATGTAAACGAATAAGTGGGGGCCGTGTTCCAATAAAACTTTATTTTATAAAAACAAGCAGTGGGCCGGATTTGACTGTGGGCTGTAATCTGCTGACTCCGGCTCTAGATTTTACTGCTGCTTGACATGCCAGTGTTGGAGTGACGAATCTTGGCCTCTTTGCTTTTAAGATCCTGCCCCATACATTCCAATGGCTTGTTCGGGTCGTCAAAAACCACAAAAATTTTTGTGGACCTTGGTGGCCCAGGGGAAAAAGAATTAACGACACACACTGTTTTCTAGACGAACACAATTTCTCCTCTCTGGGCTGGAATGGGCGGGGGTAGGCCGTTCCTAAAAGCAACCTGGGACCGTCTTCCTCTTCAATATCCGTTAGGTCTATTTGGAAGGTGGGTTTGAGAATGTGTGTATTCTTCCCAAACCTCGGTCTCTACCAGAAACTTGGAATCCGAGGTCTATAATTCACTTTAACGTCATTGTTCCCATCTGGGCTTGAGTTGCCCCATCTGTAAAATGGGTACAACAGACAAAACCTTCTCTTTGGAGCTTTCCTGGTCTCACGCTTTGTTTTAAAATGGGCAAGGGGGCTGAGCCCGGAAGTCCTGGTTAAGAACAGGACTTGCAGGACAAGGACCCTGTGTCCCTGGGACAGAGTCTGGTACAGTTAGGAAGGAATCCCTGAGTGTTGGTTAGAATCCATGCTGGCTGGCTAAGGCAGAAGCATCAAGGCTACCGAGAGTTGGATATACGGCAGCCTCTGTGAGCCTCCTCACCTTTAGCTCATCGCGGGGGCCCTGACGCAGCCGGGCTGCTGCTGCCCTGTTGCTCTGCTAGTCCATGGCTGTCAAATTCACTTTGCTTTTGGCCTCGGCCGGGGCTCCATGCCTTCAGAGAAATTTCCCCAGCGCCTTTCCCTCCAGCTCCGTGGCGGGGATGCCGCCCCCATTCTGCACGCACGCACAGCTCACTTAATGGGCACAGAGGAATGGGAGAAAGCTCGGGAAAAGAAACAAAAATTACAACCCGATCCAGCCTAAACCTTGGGAAATCTACCAGGGTCTGCATCTCTTTAAAAACGATACACAGACATCTCTGGTCGGAGTGAAGCCACGCCGCTCGCCGAGGGCTGGAGACAGCCACTGAGCCTCAGTCATACACAGTTAGTTTCAAACCCGTGGCCCCGCGCGCAGGGCTAAATCAATGTACAGTATATTAAAAACAATCGCCGCGGCCCTCCAACGATCCAGGGGCTTAGCTTTGAATGCATTCAGGCTAATGGGGGCTTTAATGGGTTCTGACAGATCCTTCTATTGATCAAGAGACTTGTATGAAATACGCTGCCTCCTAAACTCTGTTTTGATTTTGAGAAAAGAAAACTAAACGCCCATGGTAAACAGGGCTTGATTGTTCCGCGTTCCCCGAGAGCCCTCTCCGCCTGACCCTGGTGGGGAGCCGCCGACGGGAGGACAATGAGAATCCTATGTACCTGGCATGCTTCTCTCCCGGCTCTAATCAAGGCATAATCAACTGGAAATCTCCGTCTGAAGAGTTGAGAAAAGACTAAACGCCCATGGTAAACAGGGCTTGATTGTTCCGCGTTCCCCGAGAGCCCTCTCCGCCTGACCCTGGTGGGGAGCCGCCGACGGGAGGACAATGAGAATCCTATGTACCTGGCATGCTTCTCTCCCGGCTCTAATCAAGGCATAATCAACTGGAAATCTCCGTCTGAAGA
>NW_005370423.1:443506-446111 GCF_000412655.1 Myotis brandtii
TTCCGTGTTGGGTGAGATAGGAGCGAGGAGCGTTAGCTGCCCCCGGGAAATGGAGTCAGCCTTTCGGTCTCCGAGGTGGGCAGGTTAACTGTGGAAGAGGGAAGTCCCTGTTTGAAAGGGTCCTCGGTGGGGACGGCAGTTTTGCAAAGAAACGGAGGAAGGCGCACTCCCTCCCTCCGTCCGCGTGTCCTGGGCCCAGGTGGACTCGATCAAATGCAGAACACACCTCGGCTAGGTCTGGTAGGGTCCCCAGGGTGCACGGCGTCTGCAGAACTTGACAGAGGCCTTGGCGTTGTTCTTTGAGACTATTCTTGTGCAAGAGGTGTTTGCTTCCCCCAACCCCTGGCTGCCCCTGGCGGCCTCCACCGAGAACCGTGGGCCGCGCCCCTGTCGGACCAGCCTTGTCTGATTAGAAGTGAATGACATGTATGCCAACCCTTCCATCACCCCCACTTCCCCTCCCCAATCAAACTGATTTCACAAAATCAATCCTCTTCCTTCCTGGTGGGTGTGGCTCAGGTGGTTGGAGTGTCATCCTGGACACCAAAAGGTCGAGGGTTTGATTCCTGGTCGGGCACATACGGAGGGAAACCAACTGGTGTTCTCTCTCACATAGACACTTCTCTCTCTCTCTCTCTCTCTCTCTCTCTCCCTCCCTCCCTCTCTAAAATCAATAAACATATACTCAGGTGAGGATTTAAAAAAAAAAAAAAAGCAAGCACTAACTGGTTTGGCTCAGTGGATAGAGCGTTGGCCTACAGACCAAGGGTCCCGGGTTTGATTCTGGTCAAGGGCACGTACCTTGGTTGCAGGCTCCTCCCTGGCCCAGGCCCTGGTTGGAGCATGTGCAGGAGGCAACCAATCGATGTGTTACTCTCACACTGATGTTTCTCTCTGTCTTTCTATCTGCCACTCTCTCTAAAAATCAATGAAAAAGTATACTCAGGTGAGGATGAACAAAACAAGTAAATAAATAAGACAAATCCCCCCAAATGTGGTTTCTACCTGGGAGAGGTGGGCTGCACAGCTGGGGGGGGCGGGGTTCCTGTGGGGGTTCCTCCAGCTTGCAGACCCTCTCCTTGTCTGGGAAGCTGGGAAGGGCAGGCAGGCTGCCTTTGAAACCCCGCACCGCTAAGATGGCCTGTATTTCACCTTTGACCCCTCACGAGACAGCAGAGGCGATTGGCATGGACGGTCACTCACCAAGCGGGTCAGCAGGGCCCCAGCACCCAGGGTCCGGAACCGGGCTGTGCAACGCCCTTGACCCCTCTGTGCCCGTCCATGGGCACCGCCGTCCTCAGCCTGCACTCCCCATCTCTCTGCAGGAAGCCCCTGCACTTACCAGATTAAAATCCACGGCCGCGCCCGGCGCCCAGCACTCATCTGTATTGGTGCCGTGAGGAGTCAGTGGCTTCTGTAGAGTTGATGGATTTTGTCTCCAGGCAAGTGCAGACAGGCACACGCATCCGTATCGGCTGCTATCCATTTAGCCGGGCGCGCGCGGGCCCAGGAGCTATCTCACCTCGATCCCCGCAGGACTGATGAGGAGGAAGAGCGAACAGAGTCGTGAACCCGCCATCAGGGAAGGACCCCGGACCACGTGCTGGGAGTTAATGAATGCGTCCCTCCCCCTGAGAGAGACTGACCCTGGGCCTCCGCCATTCGCAGTTGATCAACAATTGCTGTGCACGGATCATCCATTAGGAGGGGATGGCAAGAATTCTTTTTTAAGCAAATCTAAAGTTGCGATGGGTGACCTAATCCCGCCACGGGAACGGGGGGGAGGGACGAAAGCATCATTTTTCATAGCAGCTCATGGATCAGAAAGGTCCGCCCCATCTGCCTAGACAAACGGGGACGCCGCGAGGCGCAAATGGGGTGGGAATACGGGGTGGGAGCCTATTATTCTGGTACTTCCTACAAGATGTAACAGTCCCAGGAGGCGGGCGTCACCATCCTCCCTGTGACCCAAACAAAGACCGGAGCCCAGAGAGTTCAGGGATCCACTGTCCCAGGAAACTGGATGATGCCTTCGGAGCTCGTCCTGACGCCTGCATGTGCCGGGCGCTGCGGGGCGTGTTCTATGCACATCCACCCATGCACTCCTCCCACAGCCTCAGGTGATAGGTATGTTCCCATCACGCCCATGTTGTGTGTTTGTGTGTGTGTGTGTTTTTCTGGTATGTTTATTATTGATTTCAGAGAGGAAGGGAGAGAGAGAGAAAAACATCAATGATGAGAGAGAATCATGGATCGGCTGCCTCCTGCAGGCCCTCCATTGGGGATCGAGCCCCCATCCCGGGCTTGTGCCCTGACCAGGAATCAAACCGTGACCTCCTGGTTCACAGGTCAATGCTCAGCCTCTGAGCCACGCCAGCCGGGCTATCATGCCCATTTTGTAGACAAGAAAACAAAGGTTTGAGAGGGTGGGTAGCCTTGGGGTCACATGCAGAACCGGGACTCTGCAGCTGGTCGCAGACGTGGCAGAGCGGGGGGCGCAGAGGGGCCGTCTCTAACTGTCGGGGCGGGCCTGGCGGGATGGCTGCGTGGGCTTGGTGCCTCCTGTGGGACCAAGACTGCAGTGTGAGAAGGGGGCACGGGGCTG
>NW_005370423.1:446551-448869 GCF_000412655.1 Myotis brandtii
CTCTCCCGCCCCCACCCGGCCCCCCGAAGCTGCCTGCTTTCTGAAGCCCCACTCATTACAGCACCCCGGGGCCTCCCCTCCCCCGTGCGGTTGTCAACTTGATTTCACCACCGCGCTACCCACGGCTCCCAATGAAAGGTGATTAAAACCACCATTTAATCACCGAGTGACCAAGGCGGCCGGGCTCCGCGGCAGGGCCACTTCCCGCGTTGTCGTCCGCGGGCTCCTCTCCCTCTCGGTCTGTTTGCAGAGCTGCCTTTTCATATAAAAATCCCGTCTTCCCCGGGCCTGCCCCTGACAGGCCTCCAAGATAAACATACTCAGCGTGGCAGGGGGCCACGTGCATGCAATTTGCCGGCGGTAAAAATCAGCCCGAACCAGAGGAGGGGGAGAAGTAGCATTTGGAAACTGTCCCCCGAAACACACACAGAACCTCCTCCGGAACGTGGGGTGCCCCTTCACCAGGGCCTATGGAAGCTCATTTCGAGTGCCCCTCGATTCAGTCAGGGATTAGAAACTTCTTAATAAAATCATTGTTTCCAGCGATGCCGTGACCAGCCAACTCCCCTGGGCGGAGGGTGCAGGGAGAACGGGGTGGGTGTGGCAGCCAGGGTGTGGGGGCTGCCCAGAGGGAGGCACCCCGTCCTGCACTTGGGGGGCTCCCGGGACACCGTCCCCATCTCAGGATCTCCCTCGGGGATGAGGGGCACTCCCGTGACAAAGCCGTGCCTTTGCCCTGGGCCACCTGCTGTCTGAGACCCTGGGAGTCAGGCGGTAGCCAGAGCGATGACCTGCAAGCACAGGAATAGCTCAGCCCCCTCACCCTCCCTGCAGGGAACCAAACCCACACGCTGGTCCGGCCTCTCCCCCTGCACCGCCCCCACTGCCCTCCTGTTCCTCTGCTTCGGCACAGCGGCCCACCCAGCTGTTCCCCGGCTCGGACCCTTCTACCCGCTCCGTCCCCTCACCCAGGGGGTCCCTCCCTGGCACCTACCACACCTTACTCACTTGCTGGTCTATTGTCTGTGCCCCCACTACAGGGTGAGTTCCTATTCCGGTGGCTACATACACCCCCACCCCCACACCTGGCTGGGGGCGGGCGGAGAGGAGCCCTGGAAGGCAGGGACCCGTCTGTGGGTGCCCAGGGCTCCCCCTTACTGAGCTGTGGTGGGGGGAGCGAGGGCTGTCTTCAGAGCACTCTCTCCAGAGAGCGGGGATCAGGCAAGCTTGGCAGGAAGCAGCGGGGATGGTGAGTGGAGGAGGTCCCGGGGACCAGGCTTCCTACTCCCCCGACCCCAGCAGCCCCCTCTGATGCCTCTTGCCCCTCCTCCTCCTCTGCACCTGAACCCCCGGGGAGAGCATCACGCTTACTGACAGCCGACAGCCACCGCTGAGGAAATGTGACTCACCTTTCGGCCTCACGGCCCGCAGTGGTTCCAGCCCTGGCCGCCATCACCTGGTCCACCCACAGGACTTTGCAAACGACCTGCACCTGGGCCCCACCCCGGCCAAGGATGCAGGCCCACCCACCTGCGCACAGGAGGGCATCCTGGAACCCTTCTTGGTCCCTTCCCTCCTCCCGCTGACATTTTTACACAACGTATTGGCACAAGCAGTCCAGGAAGACGGCGTGATAGCAATACACGTGTGTCGGGGTAAGCACTCGACATTTATTTCTCCTACAGGGGTGCAAGCAAGCAGGTGTGGGAGCAGTGACGTGAGGGGAGGAGCAACTCAGGTTTACAATGCATGACGCCAGGGAGCCGCGGGGCACTTGGGGGCTCATGCCCACCTCGGAGCCAGAAGACACTCGGCTCGCTGCCACGCCCGGGGCTGCCAGATCTTCCGGACCCTAAAGAGACAGCACACGCTTTTATTTTATAGGAAATCTCCCGAGTGTTCAAATATCGGCCCTGGTGAAATAGAACAGAGAACCAGCACCGGGGGGTGGGGGGGGGGTGCTACATAAAACCCCTCTGTGCCAGGCCCTGCTCACCGACCCGGTCCCAGGCGCCCTGGGAACCCCGAGGTAGGGCTTGGTGAGTGGAGGGGGTCCCAGGGACCAGGCTTCCTGCTCCCCTCACTGATGCGGACAGGGAGGCTCAAGGACGTCTGGGGTTCCCCCGAGGTCGGAGATGCCCAGTCTCCGGAGAGGAAACCCTGGCTGCTTTGCCTGGCATGACCTTTCCGTGGAGGTGAGCGCCCGGGAACGAACGCATGCGTTGAACCAGCGACGAGGCTCTGATGGGCTAAGCCAGTGGTTCTCAACCTTGGCTGCACATTAGAATCACCTGGGAATCTTTTTAAAATCCTGATTT
>NW_005370423.1:448913-450600 GCF_000412655.1 Myotis brandtii
GATGAGCCCAGAAAATCAGGATTTTAAAAAGATTCCCAGGTGATTCTAATGTGCAGCCAAGGTTGAGAACCACTGGGCTAAGCGCTCCTCGCCTTCCGATCCTGCACACGGTTCCGAGAGAATCACGGGCCGGGGGAGGGGCGAGCTTGTCTCACCATGTCTGGGGGTCACCAAAGGGCAGCAGACAGGTCTCGGCATCACCAGACAAACCTGGCACAAGGAGTGAGGACGGGAGGGGCACGCGTCTCCAGGGGGCCGGCTCACTGGTACATAACGGCTCTAATACTTCGTATTGGGTATTTAACGACATGTCAGAAAGTGTTCCAAGACGTCTGTGGCCAAATAACTTCCCCTTGGGAGCGGGTGCCTTCAGTGTGCCCATTACACAGGTGAGGAAACTGAGGCCCAGCAACGTGCCCCAGGTCACCAGGCTGGTGGAGGGAGTTGTGATTGGGGCCCAGGTTTCAGCCTCGTCTCTCTGAGGCTCCGATGCCATCAACCCCACCTGTCATTATGCGCAAAGTGGGGGGGGGGGCAGAGAAAAGACTGAAAAAGATGTTCTGGGCACTGGCCGGGGCAGCAGTCGGCAGCCACACGTGGCCACTCACCACCCGCCACATGGCTCCCACCCCCAAGGAACTGAATGTTTGGTTGCAACGAACTTCGGATTTAAATGTCAGGAGCCACGCGTGGCTGGCGGCTGCCACACTGGACCCCCGCAGCCTCTGAGCGGTGCGGTGAGGAACCGGGAGGGGCGTCCCTAAGCTCTGTGGTCCCCTGGGCGGCGCTAGTCACTGCCCTTGCTGCTCTGTGGAGGCTTAGGAAGGAGGGAGGTTGGGACTTGGCACAGGCTGGGCTCACCCTGGTCGCTCCCTTGGCCTTGGAGCTGGATGGCTCACATTAGAAATCCAAGTGGGGACAATCGTGGGGGTGGGGGGGAGGTCCTGTTTAATATCAAATCGGGTGATCACACTGGGCCATCTCCAAACACTGGACATCCCAGGGCCCCACTGCCCAGCCGTTTCTAGCTGGGACCCGGGTTCTACCATCTAAAGGCCGCGCCTACCCACACTGCCCGTGGCGGGGATGGGGGAGAGGAGCCAAGAACGGCCTTTCCCTCCTCCCCTTGAGACACACACGCCTCCTAGGGTGTGGGCTCCAGGAGCAGGCCTCTGAGTTCCGAGACGACGTCCGTGAGGTCGAAGGGCAGGGGCATGGCGGGATCCTCCTTCTCCCAGTACGGCCGGCACTCTGGCTTCTGGTCGACGGGTAATGTGCGCGCGATCCGGGACTGGCACCTGGAAGAGGGAGAACAGGCAGTTCATCCGAGGGAGGAAGCGCCCGAGCACCGACCCCCAAGGACCACAGGGGGCGACTCGGCCAAACGCCCCCAAGGCCGTCCTCCGCGGTGGCCGCGGCCGCCGTCACACATGAGCGTGTGAGGCAGGAAGCAGGTGGCTATGTGAAGGGAGGGTCCTTCCTTATGGTGCTGGAACTTCCCTTTTTTTTTTCCCCAATTCCCAGATTTCGATGATTCTCCAGCGGCTCCAGAGAAGCCAGTCGCCAGGGCAAAGCAGTTACTCTGCCTTTCAAGCTGGTGACTTCGTTCTCCACGGGCTCCGCTGTGATGGAACCTGTGTGATTAAGCCATTATCAGATCTGAATGTTTGTGGGATTTCGATGTGTT
>NW_005370423.1:450638-455198 GCF_000412655.1 Myotis brandtii
ACGTCCGAGGGCAGATTACACAATAGGCCAGGCTGGGCCTGACTCCGGGGGAACCGCCCGCCCCGTGAGCCGAGGAGGCCCGCCGAGGAGAGCCGGGCTTACGGGGAGCTATGCAAATAGAGGTTAATATTCATTTCTGCTGATGAGGACGTGGGGAACCGCCACCAAATTAAATTAAGAGGCGAGCAGCAGTTACTCCCCAAGGAGGACCCTTAAATCACGGTTTTTATGAAGTGGATTATTCATCGGTGGTCGGGAAATTAATTAGCGTAGGCGACGGCGGCACCGCCTCGGAGGCAGGAGTCCGGGCGGCTGCCACCCCGCACCCTGGGGGGCAGCAGGCCCGCAGATGTGACGTGGGTCTGGCCCAGACCCGTGTGGCTTTAGCTTTGTTTATCTGGGAGAGAACAGAGGACCAGAGAGAAGGAAACGCAAACTGCAATCAAGAAGGAACAATTGCACCCTGGCTGGTGTGTCCCAATGGGTAGAGCATCCACCCGCAGACTGAAGGGTCCTGGGTTCCATTCCGGTCAAGGGCATGTACGTCGGTTGCAGGCTCGATCCCCGGCCTTGGTCGGGGCTCGTGTGGGAGGTAACTAATCGATGTGTCTTTCCCATCTCTCCCTCTCTCTCTCTCTCTCTCTCTCTCTCCCCCCCCTCCCTCCCTTCCTTCCACTCTGTCTAAAACTCAATGGAAAAATATCCTCAGTGAGGATTAACAACAACAACAAGGATAAATAATTTATACTTTCGGGCCACGTGGCGGTGACATTGGGTGCCCAGAAAAGAAACACGGGTGCTCCCCGACTTAGGAGGGGCTGACGTCCCGTCAAACCCATCATGATCGACAACATTGTAAGTGGAAAACGCCTGGGATCCGCCTAACCTACGGAACGCCCTAGCTCAGCCTGGCCCACCTTAGCTCAGAACACGGCCATGAGCCCCCAGCTGGGCAGGGTCCTCCAACACAAAGCCTATTGCATCACCAAGTGCTGACTAGCTCCTGTAGTGATTTTCATACGCATCCCTTTCGCACCATCATAAAAAAAAAAAATCAGAGGTCAAGCCATCGTAAGTTGGGGACCGCCCGCTCTATGAGTTCTTCTCCCCCCACCCCATGCTCTCTAAACCAATTAAGAAGTGGCCAGGCCACCATTTGTCTTCTGCGCGGGACTGACCACGAAGAGATCGAAGAATGGACCTATTTCCAAGCCTGATGGGAGGGAAGGTTCCTGACTCCGAGACGTCTCCTTCTCTGGGGCATTATCAACGGGGAGGGGGTCACCCCAGGAAAACATACTTCAACTGAACACCTACTTTCCCGTGTGCTTAATTGCGGGGCCGGCATCCCGGGCACTCGATCGCCGCACATGACACACAGCCGCCCATACATCTCCCGCGCTCCGCGCCGGCTGATAATGGCGTCTGTTAACACGCGCTAAGTACTATTATGTAGCACATCACTTCATAAATAATAAGATTAGCTGACCCCGGGGCCCCGAGAAGAGTCGCGTGTGTAAATGTTCTCATTATTTATTTAAAGCAAGAATTAAAGCAACAGAAGCTGCGTCGGACAATCCTCTTAGCATAAATATTAAACTGTTTGCACCGATAAGCCCCGCACGGCACCGGGAACAGAGGGTGCGTTCTGCAGATGCCTTTGCGAGAGTGGGTGTGGGAGACGGTGCCACTCGCCACCGCGGTCCCCAGGGCGCCTCTCCCCAGGGCCAGAGACGGTCTCTAAGTCACATGAAAGCAATGGGAGGAAATTAATACTCGAGGGGAGCCGAGACTAATTACAGAGGAGCTGGGCAGAGCTGTTTAAACGGCACTTTCTTCGCTGCCTGGGAATCAGAGAGGGATCTGCAATGATGCTCAACCAGAGAGGGATGCTCAGTGATACTCAACCAGAGAGGGATGCTCAGTGATGCTCACTCAGAGAGGGATGCTCAGAGAGGGATGCTCAGTGACGCTCACTCAGAGAGGGATGCTCAGTGACGCTCACTCAGAGAGGGATGCTCAATAGGAAGTTACTCCAAACGGAGCACCTCATCCCGCAGCGGGAAAATGGTCGGCGCACACATTAACCTCGTTGGCAGATCAGCCGGCTGTAATGAGTGTTGACCCACCTAGAATATCAGATTTGCAGACAGTCGGTAGGGGTGCTTTCTCACCTGTCAATGGGTTCTGCCCCACAGCGGGAAAATGGTCGGCGCACACATTAACCCAGTTGGCAGATCAGCCGACTGTAATGAGTGTTGACCCACCTAGAATATCAGGATGTTTGCCGACAGTCAGTAGGGGTGCTTTCTCACCTGTCAATGGGTTCTGCCCCTCCCCTGGAGAAAGTGCGAGAGATATCACAGCCTGCTGCAGAGGTCTGCGGAGGCCGCGGTGCACACGCCTCCCCAGCCCACGGGCTGTGATGGGCCGGCCATGCTCCCCCACTCGTGGAGACTTCCCGCCCCGCCCGCCGAGTGGATGCGGATGGCCCCCTTGCCACACCAGAATGCTGACAGAGTGCAGCGTGGGCCGAGCTCGTCTGGGTGTGAAAGCGTGGAACACTGGCTTAGGTTTTGGGTTCAAATAATGTTCCTACTTGGGACAAATTACCCGGGAAACGAGAGCGTGCCGGTGTCTTCCACACGGACCTTCACGGGACAATAAGCCAGTGTGATTGGCCAGGACGAGAGGACCTTTCTGGAGAGAGGGACACACTGTGCCCAGGGTTCCCGAGGAGAGCAGATCATTCCAAACCCGGCTAAACAGCAAGCAAGTCATAGGTCCCCCTTTCGACCATGTCCTCTCACCTCCCATCTTAAAGGAAAACCTTCTTTTTAATGCTTCGGGTTAGCGAATAAACGTGAATCTACTCCGGGAGCCCTGTTCCTTTCCTGAAGCAAAGGAAAAATAATACAGACTCATGCTCTTTCTAGTCAAACAACTCCATAAGTCACCCCCCCTCACCCCCTCACCCTGCAAACTCTCGCTGCTTAGGAATGGTTCTCCCTGAAGGATCGGCCTAGTGACGTCACGGGAAACGGTTGACAGGTGTCCTGTGGGTGCCCCCTGCGCAGACTGCCCGGAGGGTCCCCTCCCCGGCACAGGTGTCACTCCCGGGGGCCGCTGCCCTCGGATCTCCCCCGGGGCCACACTTAGATCCGGATGGCCAGGGCCGCGGCTACATTAGTGGACAGTGGCCGCCCTGCTGGGATTAACCACTTTAGCTGAAGTGTGTGTTAATTAGGGGTATGCAAGCCGTCGATAGGAGGTTAATGCAGAGGTCAAGGGAGAAACTCCTTCCCTCCTTGCATCACTTCACAGACGGGGTGACGAACGCCGGGCTCCGTGGTTCTTAATCGATAGGTTTTATAGTAATGCGCTGGCCATCGATTTTAAGAAAACACGTACGGTCTTCCTCCTCGTCCCTAAATGTTGCCGCAAATAAAGAAGGACAGGTAATACCCACATCACTCTCGAGGAGGCCATGAAGGAAGGTGTCAGGAGCAATGGGTCCCGCTACAAGATTCGTCGGGGGTGAGGGGGAAGCAACTTAAAAAAAAAAAAGTACAAAGAAACTAGACCTTGATGGAGAACTATTACAAGCGCGGGCCGCCGAGGAGGCAAGAGGAATGAACCCCTAAGAGGGAATTCTTTCAGGGAAGGAAGAGAGCAACCCTTGATGAGAAGGATGACGACATTTTGCGCGCTGTTTAAACGCCTCCAAGGGTCTTAGCACACGGCACAGGTTCATTCGGTCCTCACCATAACCTGAGAGAGACGGGAGGGAGGTATCGGATCCCCGTTCGGGGTGAGGGCTGCCTCCCCCACGGTCAATCCTTGGGAAGTGGGAGAGAGGGCGGGGCCAGACCCTGGGCATCTGAATGGCTGCCCTCCCCACTGGCCCCCCCATTTCCAGGGAATCCCATTTGGTCTCAAATGGGCCCTGTGCCTGCCGCATAGCTCCTCTGGCCAAGTTAGATCTTCAGGAGATTCCAAACCACGTCAGGGGAAAACAGGAAAGCTTTTTATTTCCCTTCACATTTCTACAACAACTATGATTATGGCCAACGACCGATGACACGTTTTCTTACATAATCATCTAGAGCAGCGGTTCTCAACCTGTGGGCCGCGACCCCTTTGGGGGTCGAACGACCCTTTCACAGGTGTCGCCTAAGACCATTGGAAAACACACACATAATTACATATTGTTTTTGTGATGAATCACTATGCTTTCATTATGTTCAATTTGTCACAATGAAATTGGGGGTCACCACCACATGAGGAACTGTATTAAAGGGTCGCGGCATTAGGAAGGTTGAGAACCACTGTACTAGAGTCCACAGGAATAAGAGATACACGTTCATCGTTTACGACCATAAACTGCCCCGGCTGGTGTGAGTCTAGGCATCCTGTCCCGCCCAGCAATGCCGATGGTGGAAGGTGAGGATGTTTCACATCACGTGGCATCTAATTCCCGACAGCACCTCCATTTCGGCGGACGCCAGCTCGGGGTCGGCTCTCGCAAAGGATCCGGCCCACGGCACAGGCCTCCGGAGT
>NW_005370423.1:455603-464633 GCF_000412655.1 Myotis brandtii
GTCTGCGGCGGCTCGGACGGGCGCTTTCGGTGCGGCCGGGTTGGGTTCCCCGGCTCACAAAGCTATGGAACCGCGGCCGAAACGGGCTGGACAAAAGATATACGATTTCAAAGCGGTCTAGGGTAACGTTCCTTGCCAGGGAATAGAATGAGCTCATTATTTTTAAAGGGCAACAATGAAAACAAACACTTTGGAGGAAAATGTATTCCGCCCGTGCCTCGGCTGCTGGGAGGGGAGGCGGGCAGGCGTAGGGCTTAATGAGCGATATGGATGCTGTACCTGCGACAGGGCAGACGGTCCAATTTGATGCAATTACTGGAACCAAATCCCCACCGGGTAATCGCGAGCCCTCCTCTCGGCCTCAGAATACGGCCTCTCCGGGGTCCTCTGTCAGCACAGCACCCCACAAAGGAGCGTGATGGACAAAAGATAACCCTTCCCAAACTCCAGGACTTCCTTGTTGCCTGAAACTTAAGTCAGGTTCGCAGGAGACGGTCTCAAACTTCAGAAGGATTCCAGAATAACTTAACCATCCGAAATTCAAGGCAGCTGTGGTGTTGTTGTTTTTTTCAGATGCACCATTATGTTATTTAAAAACATTTCTTCTTACAAAAAAGACTTTAAATTTTAAAAAAAATAATTTTTATTGATTTTAGAGAGGAAGGGAGAGAGAAACATCAATGATGAGAGAGAATCATTGATTGGCTGCCGCCTGCCCGCCCCACACTGGGGATCGAGCCCACGACCCACACAACCTGTGACCTCCTGGTTCATAGGTCGATGCTCAATCACTGAGCCACGCCGGCCGGGCTGAAGATTTTCATTTTTTAAAATATATTTTATTGATTTTTTTACAGAGAGGAAGGGAGAGGGATAGATAGTTAGAAACATCGATGAGAGAGAAACATCGATCAGCTGCCTCCTGCACACTCCCTACTGAGGATGTGCCTGCATCCAAGGTACATGCCCTTGACCGGAATTGAACCTGGGACCCTTGAGTCCGCAGGCTGACGCTCTATCCACTGAGCCAAACCGGTTAGGGCGAAGATTTTAATTTTTGACTGTTTGGTTCAATGCCACTTACTCAGACTCAGGTAATGAGAGTCACGTCGGTAATGCACAGTCGTGGAAATGAGAGGGAAGAGGCGACACCACTGGCTTCCAGCATCTAGGAACTTCGTAACCCGTGGAAGGAGCGGGTGTCACGGAGAACACCTAGAGCCTGTTTTCTACAAAGGATTTTCTCCCGTAAAGTCAACGACAGACAGACAGACTGCCACGGCAGCATCACCCACTCCTGCTCCTGAGGGATGAGCAAAGGACAAGGGCTTACGAGCAAAGGGCCAGCTGCTCTCACGCTGGAATGCCCCCTGGAGTTGTGAGCTGGGAGATAAATCTGAGTTGATGCCTTTCCCCTCCGCCCCCATCTGCTCAACTGACAGTCTCTTCCCACTGTACTGCTGTTTTTAGAAATACTTCCGTGTGCTCTGCTTAACTGTTTTTTAAAAATATGGTTTTATGTATTTTCGAGAGAGAGAGGAAGGGAGAGGGAGAGACAGAAACATCAACGAGAAACATCAGTATTGATCGGCTGCCTCCTGCACGGCCCCTGCTGGGGGTCGAGCCCACAACACGGGCATGTGCCCCGACTAGGAATCCAACCAGAGACCTCTTGGTGCCTGAGTGGACGCCCAACCGCTGAGCCGCCGACCAGCCGGCCGGGCTGCTTAACTGGCTTTTGGACGCCGAGGAAATCTCCCAAGTTCATTTGAACCTTCTCCAGAGCGGGAGGCTGCTGGGCCTTTGTCTCTCTCCTCCTCTGGGAGCGCGTTCGCTAACACAGTGGGAAACTCAGGGCAGCCCCATCCCAACGGCGGGGAAGTCCACATTCGGAATCGGGGCCAAAATAAAATGCCCGTTTGTCGAGGACATGCCGGTCTTCCGCTGAGTGCAAGCCGTGCACCGATTTCAAAGCTGAGTAAAAGTCAAGGTTCTGCATGTCCCCGGCATCTGCCCGGTCCCTGCCCCTGATTCTGGGACCTTCTCTCTTTCCCGTGTCCCACTGGTC
The DNA here is from genome assembly GCF_000412655.1 of Myotis brandtii. Taxonomy (NCBI): domain Eukaryota; kingdom Metazoa; phylum Chordata; class Mammalia; order Chiroptera; family Vespertilionidae; genus Myotis; species Myotis brandtii. Next base: position 457,672 of record NW_005370423.1, read on the forward strand.
ACTTGGCTCCAGTCCTGCTGGCTCCTCTGCTCTTCCTCAAACAGGCAGAGAGCAGAGAGCACGCTCAGGCATCAGCGTCTCTGTGTCTTTCACCTGGAACGCTTTCCCCCTCGTCTATCCCCGTGGCTTCTCCCCATCCTTCCGGTCACCGCTTCCCCACGACCCAATCCCTGAGGCCTCCCTTGAGTAAGATAACAACATAGGCCCGGCCGGCGTGGCTCAGTGGTTGAGCCTCAACCTATGAACCAGGAGGTCACGGTTTGATTCCCGGTCAGGGCACATGCCCGGGTTGCGGGCTCGATACCCAGTAGGGGGCGTGCAGGAGGCAGCCGATCAATGACTCTCTCTCATCATGGATGTTTCTATCTCCCTCTCCCTTCCTCTCTGAAATCAATTAAAACATTTTAAAAAATAAAATAAAATGGGAACCTATGGAAGGGCTGTGTAGGGAGCGAAAGCCTCGAACGTTTCTAGGAATGAGGTCATTTGAGAAGGTGAACTTCTAAGCTCAACCAACACAGGGTCTCGGGGGATGAAGCAGACACATCCTCCTGAAGACTCTCCCCTGCCTGGCGGCCGTGCCCCAGGGGCTGAGAGGAGGGAAGGCTCTGAACCTGGTCGCCCGGTGCCTTTGACTCTCTGCCCCCCTTGGCACTGGAAGAGAAGAGACGAAAGCGCTCCAGGCCTCACTGGGCTCCCGAGTTCACCCGATGGGTATCTATCTGCACAGCTCAGCTGCCATGCAATGGACGCTGCTCCTTTTCTTCCCGGGGCCGTGGGTTCCGCTGGGGAGGGCAGGTAATCCTAGACGCTGAGAGCCACGGCCGGCCGGGCGGGCCCCTGGGCCAGTGCTGGCCTCGGGTCTAAGATGACTTGGTTTGAAAGGCTTTTTTAAAAACTGCACTTTGCTAGATCGCAGACCCAGTTCTGCCGCCCTCCCACGGAAGTCCAGGCCGGGCCGCTAGCGATGTAGCCCGTGGACAAAGCCCGTCGGTGCCTTGGACGGGAGGGACGCGTTGCTTGAGAGACGCCTTAGGGTTGCCGCGCGGCCTCCAAACTGTGGGTTAACTGGTGGGTTTATCCGTTAATCATCGCACGGACAGCTTTCCCATCTCTGAGGACAGCTCCGGGTGAGAGACAAGCCGTTATCCGTTCATTACTTACAGTGCGTACCCCTGGCCCTCCCCGGGCGGGTGCAAAGACTCACGCTTCGGGGCTCGGGAAGCTTGGGCCTGTCGTTCCCTCGCTGTCTGGGGTGATTCCCATCCTCCCAGCACCAGCGTTTGCTGGTGGGGTGACCTTGGGGAGGGCCCTGAAGGGGCACTGTGCCCCTGTCACGCGGAGGCAGCCCCAGAGCCCGGGTTCCATCCGGGAAACGCAGCGTGAGCCAGCGCCGGCCGCCTCGGCCCTCCCCGGGCGGGTGCAAAGACTCACGCTTTGGGAAGCTTGGGCCTGTCGTTCCCTCGCTGTCTGGGGTGATTCGCATCCTCCCAGCACCAGCGTTTGCTCGTGGGGTGACCTTGGGGAGGGCCCTGAAGGGGCACTGTGCCCCTGTCACGCGGAGGCAGCCCCAGAACCCGGGTTCCATCCAGGAAACGCAGCGTGTGCCAGCGTTGGCCGCCTGGTCTTGGAGCCGCTGGCCCAGGAAGAAGGCTTTTTCCGTCGAGAAAAAATGAGCGAGGCTGTGTCCTCGCCGTGTGCCAAGGAGAGGCGCAGACTGGAGTGTCCATCTGCGCAGGGCAAGCACCCTGGGCCCTTCTGCGGATCCCAGCTGCCTTCTCATTCGCCAAAACTCAGGCGGCCACCAGGAATGAAAGGACAACGTCTGCGTGTGCAAAAGGTCGAGACGGAGTTCGTCTGGGAACGAGAGGCCTGTGGCAGGTCACCTTCCGGCCTGTTTTATTCTTAATTGTTACAGAGAAGTTCATAGTAGAGAATCTACCAGAGTTTAGTATTATTTCCCACAATGCAACACGTAGGTTGCTTCCAGTTTTTCAAATCATGAGCAGTTATGCACGATGTCATTATCTATGTGGGTCTGAGGTGGTTCCCGTCATTGGTTTTACAGCATGCTGGCATTTGCAAATACCGTGTTGGGAAGGTTTACACTGACCCGATAGCTCAAACTACTTCTTTAGTGTGTAATTCTAACAAGCCACGTCTCCCTTCTGAGGGTAAGGACAAAAACAGTTAGGAGACACGGGCATCCTACGTGCCCCACGAATAAGTAGACGCTCCCAATGGCTGTGAGTTTCATGTTGGGGGTGGGGTGGGGCGGGGGATGGTGAGCAGCTGTCGGAAACACCCAAGTAGCCCTAGCCGGTTTGGCTCAGTGGATAGAGTATCAGCCTTCGGACTGAAGGGTCCCGGGTTCGATTCCGGTCAAGGGCATGTACCTTGGTTGCGGGCACATCCCCAGTAGGGAATGTGCAGGAGGCAGCTGGTTGATGTTTCTCTCTCATCGATGTTTCTAACTCTCTATCCTTCTCCCTTCCTCTCTCTAAAAAAATCAAAATATATTAAAAAAAAAAAGAAATGCCCAAGTAAAGCTTGTAATGCTTCAAAAACAAAAACAAAAAAGCTTGTAATGCAACAACATGGTTATGGCGAGTTTCTTGTGACACAGACTCCGTTATACCGAAGGTCAGACCGTGTCACCTGAGCTGTGACCACCTGTCAGGGAAGCCCCACCCCTATGCTGGCTTCCTCCTATGTGGAAATAAGTAGACGCTCCCAATGGCTGTGACTTCCATATTGGGGGTGGGGTGGGGCGGGGGATGGTGAGCAGCTATCAGAAATGCCCAAGTAAAGCTTGTAATGATTAAAAAAAAAAAAAAAGCTTGTAATGCAACAACATGGTTATGGCGAGTTTCTTGTGACATAGACTCCGTAGGTCAGACCGTGTCACCTGAGCTGTGACCACCTGTCGGGGAAGCCCCACCCCTATGCTGGCTTCCTCCTATGTGGCCCCTGCATGTTCTCTGTTTGCCCTCCCTGCTAAGACTCGTTTTTTAGAGAGGTGTTCCTGATGACGTCAGTGAAGGTTTTCCAGGAAGGGCAAGCATACATGGATGGTCTTAATCACCACGTCTCGGCCTCTTACAAATGTCATAGAAGGAGGCAGGAAACTCTTCGAAAGGATCCAAAAGGTTTGCCAGAAGGGCTGAGGGGAAGCCCCGTGAAAAGTGTCACTGGGGATCTCAGACACTTTCCTCCCTGAAGACTGGGAGTGGACAGGGGCCCAGATGCCCCCCAGTCTCCTCGGGGGTGTCTCTACCGTCTGATCTCATGAGTAGAAGCTCAGAGCGGACACGCCCAGTGTCAAGTAAAGATGCTGGAACGTTTTTTTAAAACCATACTAATTACTGTTCGGTTAAGGGAACAACTCAACGTTGGGTGACGAGTGTTGTCAAGTAGAGAGAGAGGTTCTGCACCGGTGAAAACCAAGAACCGAGGACGGCACCTGCATGGAATGACCCTCCGGAGTGCGTGAAGCAAGGTCTGAGATGGGGGGTTAGAGGTCAAGGAGGACTTTGCCAAGTTTAAAATTTTCTATCTGTGCAAAACTTGTGTAATTCAAGGTAGATAATGATATTAACTGATGGAGAAGGAAACAAAATACTAGCTGGGGATGGGACTCAGTCCTCCCAGAATATAACTGTTTTCAGTTCTAATGTTTTTGGCTACCAGTCGGAATTCTGGGAACTCAGTGATTAGTCCATTCTGGCTCCGGCAACACAGCACTTAGACGTCACGTCGGTAAGACAATTCTTGTGCACCTCGGGGTGAGTTTATAACTACCAACCCAGTAAAGGTAGGGTCACCCGAGGCCTGGAGGAGGAGAAGGGGGTTCTTTCTCACCTTCACCAATTTCCCGCCATCCCCTGAAACCCAAGGCTGGCAGGGGAGGAGTGACAATAAGAGGATGAAGCCGATACTTAAACACCTGAGCTTTGTAAAACGTCTTTCATCTACGCGTCTCTTAATCCTACCAGACCTGAGGCCCTGAACCTAACTGTCCCCTATACCTGGGCTCCTGAGAAAAAACCAACATGATATAGAAAAATGTTAGTTACATGCAAACAAGTGGTTAGAATAAGATGGAACTTGGAGACATTGTAGAAAATAGGTCTACCTTTCATCTAGCGCCAATATTCCACCTTTGTGTGGAAATTACTGAAAAATCGGTACAGCGGTCTGGTAGGGTTAAAAAGCTGTCCAAGCAACAAAGATGCAAAGTGGAAACAGATGTTTTTCTACCAAAAAGGCTCTCGGGAATGGTGTTGGCTACTCAGGGTTGCTCTCTAAGGAGCTGCACCAACCCTTCTCCTTGTCCACCGTCACAGCCCCTGGCGTGTTTCTCCGCCCTCTGGGCACACGGGCTCCAACAGGGCCTGGCCACCCAGCCTGGGTCCCCAGCGGGCCCTGAGGACGGGGACGCGGGCTCTCGGACTCAGCTCAGCTATGGGGTCCCTGCCCAGCAGGCCTGGAAGAGCTTATACTGAAGCAGGCGTGAGGTCATTTTCTTTAAATTTTTTTTTTTTTTTTTTTTTTTTTTTTTTTTTTTTTTTTTTTTTTTTTTTTTTTTTTTTTTTTTTTTTTTTTTTTCCAGAAAGAACCACTGATCAGCTGCCTCCTGCACGCCCCACACTGGGGATCGAGCCCGCAACCGGGCACATGCCCTTGATCAGAATCAAACCTGGGACCCTTCAGTCTGCAGGCCGATGCTCTAGACCAGTGATGGTGAACCTATGACACGCGTGTCAGAGGTGACACGCGAACTCATTTTTTTGGTTGATTTTTCTTTGTTAAATGGCATTTAAATATATAAAATAAATACCAAAAATATAAGTCTTTGTTTTACTATGGTTGCAAATATCAAAAAATTTCTATATGTGACCACGGCACCAAGTTGAGTTAGGGTTTTTCAAAATGCTGGTACGCCGAGCTCAAAAGGTTCGCCATCACTGGTCTAGACACAAACAAGCCATGGTGAGAATGGCATTTTCTTCCACGGCTGACTCTGTTTTTTTGCTTTTAGGGGGAGAGCAGGCTCCTGGAACTCCTCGGAGATGCCGAGGGTCTTGGGAACACGAGGTCCCCCCCTCCGGTTCACCACCCTCCCCTAATAAGCTTTGCTTTTAGGCACCTTGGTTGCGAAAGGCATTTAACCTTAATTCCATTTGACTTCAATTGTGTCCAAATTACTGTAAAAAGGAAGAAGACAACAAGCTGTAAATATGAGGAGAGACAGAAAATCATTGAGAATCCTGCCTTTATGAATATTTGATGAAGAAAGGTTAGATCCATGGCTGGTAAATTATAAGAAATTATGTCCATCAGGTGACTCCGTCAGCCAAGGTTAATACAGATGGGCCGGGACTTAGTTGGGATGACAACGCAGATTAAAAAAGATCTGTCCCATCCTCCCTGCAATTAGTTTCTTTCTCTCCCATTATTAGTGAAATAGGGTTGATCGTTAGGAATATGGCGAAATTACTACTCGGTGAAATCGTTCTGTTGTGCAGGCCGGCGTTGCGTTTTCACAATAAATTTTTCATCTCTGCTCATCTCGCCCTTAATTGTGCAGTCGCCGTGGGCAGGATCCAATTATTAACTCTTTTGGTCCTGCCATGCCCTGGCCATGGAGTGCGCCGATTAGAAGCGGGCGGCCTGGACGGATACGCGGGTCCCCTGCTTCATTTGGTGCGAGCAGAAAAATGGTCATTTTCTGCTCAAGGAACAGCTCCAGTCAAGCGTGAATGGTATATAATTGTGGGGTAGGACTGTGCCCGGGTTAAAGAAACTCCTTGGGGCTCCCATGAGGAACCTCATCTCTCAGGTGTTTAGGATTCGTTTTTCACTCTAAAAATAAAAAATCTGAATGAGGCTCCACGTTCTGGGGTTGGAGGCTGTGCTGTCCTTGTTTTGCAAAGGGGATTAAAGGCGCCACCCTGCCTGCTCCGTACGAGGCGGAGAACGCGACGGGTGTCGAGCACGGTAACCTGGGATGCAGAATAGACAGACACACAGACCCCACTGAGGGCAGAGTTTACCCACATGGTAGCTGGGGTCTCCAAGGACACCTTCATGCCCTTTCTTTCTTTTTAATTTTTTTAAATTATTTTTTTATTGATTTCAGAGAGGCAGGGAGAGGGAGAGACAGAAACATCAACGATGAGAGAGAACCATGGATGGGCTGCACGCCCCCTACTGGGGATCGAGCCCAGAACCCTGGGCATGTGCCCGGACCGGGAATCAAACCGTGACCTCCCGGTTCATAGGTCGACGTTCAACCACTGAGCTACACGGGCCGGGCCCTTTAATCCCTTTCAACAAGGCTGAAGAGCTCAGAGACTCGGGCCAGAGAGAGGGTAGGATGAGTAACAACTTAAAGACGGCGGATCAGAGGGATCTGTTTCCAGCTATTCCAGACTGGGCTTGAAATGTGCAACGTACACACAGACTTCAAGGACGTGGGGCTGGGTCGTTCATCATCACTGTCCTCCTTCTAGAAAACTCCTCGGCCCTGGCCTCAGGCCACCCTTCCTCTTGATACCCAACATGTCAGGAATCATATACCTTTCATAAAGTTGCTTTGGATTTTTTTTTTTTTAAATGACGGATATGGCTGATGGAATGTTTAACGATGGGTATGGGACAAGGTCCATGGCAAATTGGGCTTTTGCCATGGATGGCATGGGAAGGAGGGGAGGAAGAAGGGAATGGAGTGTACTCACAACAGAACACGAAATTAAACAAATAAAAATCTAGCCTGGCTGGGCATAGCTCAGCAGTTGAGCATCGACCTATGAACCAGCAGGTCATGGTTTAATTCCCAGGCAGGGCACATGCCTGGGTGTGGGCGGATGAAGCTGCTGCGAGGGAAGCCTGGGTCCCGGGTGCCCGAGGGAAGCTGGTGCCAGCAGCTGGGGGAAGGAAGGCCTACCCTTGCACCACGA
>NW_005370423.1:467518-472695 GCF_000412655.1 Myotis brandtii
GGCAAATTGGGCTTTTGCCATGGATGGCATGGGAAGGAGGGGAAGAGGAAGAGAATGGAGTGTACTCACAACAGAACACGAAATTAAACAAATAAAAATCTAGCCTGGCTGGGCATAGCTCAGCAGTTGAGCATCGACCTATGAACCAGCAGGTCATGGTTTAATTCCCAGGCAGGGCACATGCCTGGGTGTGGGCTGGATCCCCAGTGTGGGGCGTGCAGGAAGCAGCCAATCCATGATTCTCTCTCGTCATTGATGTTTCTCTCTCTTTCTCTCTCCCTCTCCCTTCCTCTCTGAAGTCAATTTAAAAAATCCATAATAATAAAAGCGCAATATGCTAATTAGACCGGATGTCCTTCCAGATGTCCTTCCGGACGATCTTCAGGATGAAGCTGGGGCTGTGAGGGAAGCCCGGGTCACGGGTGCCCGAGGGAAGCTGGTGCCAGCAGCTGGGGGAAGGAAGGCCTACCCTTGCACGAATTTCATGCATCGGGCCTCTAGTATATTGTAAAAAAATAAAATAAAAATCTAAACATGTAAATGGAATACATGCGAAGATATCAAGAGACCCTAGAGGCCCGATGCAGAAGACAAGGTGTGTGTTTTTCCAGTCCACAGTGAGGCTGGGAACGAGGGACGGCTGGGGAAATGGGGTCGGGCAGGGCTCCGTGTGACGGCCGAGAGGATGATCGGAGTGGCGTGCCTGTGGCCGCTGCAGCGTGGCAGCAGGGTCTGAGCGAGGTCCTCGGAGAGCTCCCCCCGCAGAAGCCTCGCTCTGCCCGCACTTAGGGCCATCCCAGAGCAGGAGCCTTAGCACACAGGGGAGCCTGCTGGGTTCTCAGGTCGACTGATCGATAGCATGGGCGGTCTTTCTGCCTAAAAGCATGGGGGAGCCGTGAGAGAGGCACCGGAGGGGGCAGGACCTTGGCCAGCACATTACCTGGGACCTCTGGCTGCTGCCCGGGGCCCTGGAGGCACAGGGCGCTTCTTCCCAAGGCCTGGCATTTTCTGCCCCAGTGATTCTGAGCTGCTCGCATCGAGACCATGGCCTCCCCGATTAGGAACGGGCGCAGGTGACCTCTGCGCGGGGCACAGACCCAGTCTCCACGGCGCCGGCAGCAGCAGCTCCGGGCGTGTGGGACCCCCTCCCCGCAGACCTCCGGCTCCCCCCACCCCTGCCCCGGGCTCTGTAAATCTCAGCTGTGTCTGCAACCTGGCTGGACCCAGTGGGATGCAAATGGCTTCTCCGTGTCCCGGGAGGGCTCCTGAGACGTGAGCCACCCGAGGAGTCCTGTCCCCTCTGTGTGACCTGCACCTGGCGGCCGGCTCTCCACTCACTGAATTTAATGCTCCAGAAAGCAACCGGATTGCATGGCGGAGGGTGACGCTGACTCGGAGAGACAAGGAGAGTACGGTGTTCATGTCCCCGGGCCTGTAACGGAGCGTCGCCCGGGGCCGCACGGAGCCCAGCTCATCGAACCTGCGCCGAACATGCTCTCGGGAGTCCGGGCAGCTCCCCCAAACCGCCCCTTTGGGTGTAGCAAGCGAGAGGCCAGCCCCCCAAATATCAGAAGGAAGCCTGCATCTAGAACACATGTGCAGCCACCACAGACGGTCGAGGGAAGGGGACTCGGGACCCGCTGTGCGCCAGTTCGTCTATTTCATTGTCGTAACTCGCACGCAATCACCTCAAGTTTTGGGGTTCGGGGTTCAATAACTCGGGCAAGGACACGGAGCCGGTCACAGGAGAGAATGGGACTCAAATCCAGGCCTGCGGGCTCCAACCCCCTTCCCAGGACTCTGCGTCCCATCCGGGCTGCCTCACTCCCAGCCACGGAGCAAAGGACAGCTCGTCGAATGCAGTGGACGCCACACATGAAATGTCCACCCCCTGAAAACGACTCCCGAAGTGCCCAGAAGAAGAAGGCTGGGCCGTGGCCCACGGTGGAAGGCACGCAGGCAGGTGTTTGTTCTGCTCTCGGACAGGGGACGGGGACAGGGGACAGGATAGGGGGGGTTTAAACACGGGCCTTCGAGAGGGAACATGGGGGACTTACTAGGACACAGATCCCTGCATCCATGTCTGTCCCGACACCGGGCTCTCTGGCCACGGCAAGGCCAAGGCTCTCTACAGCGGGCGGAGATGGCAGCCCGCCGGGCGGGGCCGTCACCATCGCGAGGACTGTTAAATGAAACCCCGGGGACAGTCTCCCTGCAGATAAAGAGCGTGCTTTCTCCTTGTGCCATCAAAGGGGCACAGAAAACCTCAGGCTTTCGGCTTTCCAGACAACATAATGAGATCAGAGATTTTGCTTGCAAAGAAATTAACTTTCGGTTAATTAATGAAAGTAACCTTAAACAGTGGGCGTGCTGCCAAGGACCGGGAGGGACCCTGGGATACGGGGGAGGATGCTGCTTGTAAATTTGATCTCAAATTCTTGAGATGAACAAATAAAAGTCTTATCTGTAATAAAGTCTGCTGCAAATGCTTTCTTTTCGCCCATAATTTTCTGTTCCATTTAGAGAGAAGATTTAATTAGATGTTGGTGAAACACCAGTTATTTAATAATACCCTTAATAAAAATCTAATCTACGGAACATAGAAACCACGGTAACATAATCACAATTTCAAAAATACATTTCAGAGTGCCCGCTCCTTTATACCGGGAAGGAAATATAGGTACGGGACGTGTTGCCTTCCACTCCACGTAAGGACGGAGAAAGCAAACCCAATGAAAACAGCAGCTACCACACAGCCACCCTCTCTTCCTTCTCATCGAGTTTGTCTTTAGAGCAGTGGTTCTCAACCTTCTGGCCCTTTAAATACAGTTGCTCATGTTGTGACCCAACCATAAAATCATTTTCGTTGCTACTTCATCACTGTAATGTTGCTACTGTTGTGAATCGTCATGTAAATATCTGATAGGCAGGATGGTCTTAGGCGACCCCTGTGAAAGGGTCGTTCGACTGCCAAAGGGGTCGTGGCCCACAGGTTGAGAACCGCTGCTTTAGAGGTTTTCGCTCGTCAGTTGCAACCAAAATGGGGCCTTGAACCTGGAAGGAGGGAAGAAGAACCCCTCCCACCTGATCAAATTTTTAAACGGAAAATTGCTTATCATCAGAAATGGACGCTTAAGGATTCCTAACATTGCATGAGAAACAATAGGGCCCTGACATCTGTGAAATCTAACCCCGATTTTCCCTTGGAGACGATCGATCGGCAAACCCTGTACCGGAGACATGGCTCTCCCCTAACTTCATGGGAGTACGGAACCGTCGGAGGAGCCTAATAAATTCACGGATCCCGCGTGACCCGGAGCGCAGAGGAAGACGATGTTAAGGGCGTTTTGAGTTGTTCTGACTCCTCCTCTTCTCACGTCTTCACCAATTCAGCTTTCGGGGACTGGGCTCCCCGAGCCCCAGCTCCACTCAGCATGGCGATTCTTTGAGGTCGTGTTTCCTACATACACGTTTGGTGTAGGTGGAGGTGCTGGTCCCCATGGGAAGCTCGCTCCTAAGGTTCTGGCCTCTTCAGCAAGATTCAGTGGAACTGGGACCCAAATGGGGTGAAACAGCCCTGGCTGGCTTGGCTCAGTGGTTAGAACGTCGGCCTGCGGACTGAAGGGTCCCGGGTTCGATTCCGGTCAAGGGCACAGGCCCGGGTTGCGGGCTTGATCCCTGGCCTTGGTCAGGGCAACGTGTGGGAAGCAACCAATCGATGTGTCACTCTCAGATGGATGTTTCTCTCTCTCTCTGTCTCTCGGGGGTGAAACAGCCCTGGCTGGCTTGGCTCAGTGGGTAGAGCGTCGGCCTGCGGACTGAAGGGTCCCGGGTTCGATTCCGGTCAAGGGCACAGGCCCGGGTTGCGGGCTTGATCCCTGGCCTTGGTCAGGGCAACGTGTGGGAAGCAACCAATCGATGTGTCACTCTCAGATGGATGTTTCTCTCTCTCTCTGTCTCTCCCTCTCCCCTCCACTCTCCCTAAAAATCAATGGAAAAATATCCTCGCTGAGGATTAACAATAACAACAACAAAAGTGTAACAACGTGTGTGAAACACCCAGGCTTCCTGGAGGGAGCTGAGCAGTGTGGACGGAGCGTTGCCACCCCTGACTCAACAGTCCAGACCGGGTTTCTCTGGGCCACGCCCCTTTGCTGAGTTCCCCTGCCCCTTCGTGATTTAGGGAGAAGAATCGGATCGCAGCCATTTCTCTGATGAACAGAGCGGGGGCGGGTAACCCAGCTCAGGCCTCTTGGTGCAGCTGAGAGTCAGTCCCCGAAGTGCCGGCAGCTTGGCCACCGTGGCCGAGACCCCGAGCGCTGGCATCCGAGGGAGGCCTGACAACAAAATTCGTCTCAAGAACAGTGAGATCATCTGGACTTCTGAGTGCCATCTCTGGATTCCTTTTGATTTTCTTGATCGATTCGTTGAAAATGATCAATGGACCACTAAAGAATACATTTCAACGTACTTTAAATATTCAAATTCAGTCAAATATTTTATGGAGAAAGATAAAATGTTCCCCTAATAAATAAAAACGTTACCCAGAGTAGTTGGTAAAACGTTTCGCTGTTTTAAATCTTAAACAGTAACGTCAAGTGGTCCCACGGTTCGGTGGCTGAGGCATCCCTGCTGTTGTGTCTTTGTCTTAATCACCGTCCATCGCTGCTGATCTCCAATCCGCAGTCTCAATGCAGGACGGCGTGGCACCGTCGTGGCTGAAGACACGGACCGCACGCAAAGAGAGCTCAGCCGATTCCCTGTGGTCATGAACTTCCTCTGGAAATGAATAGGTGTGGTTCAGGGTGTGTGTGCCAGTTGCTGACTGCATGGATGCAATGTTTACTAAAGGGTCTGTTACTATAATGTGTTCATTTGTAACATATGTGTATATATACATATACATATATATGTATATATATGTGTATATATATATATGTAAACTTCAGGATTAATTCAGAAATTGTATAGAAATTAGACTAACAAAAGATTTTTTAAAAATACATTTTTTATTGATTTCAGAGAGGAAAGGAGAGGGAGAGAGAGATAGGAACATCAATGATGAGAGAGAATCGTGGATCAGCTGCCTCCTGCACGCTCCCCACAGGAGATCGAGCCTGCAACCTGAGCATGTGCCCTGACTGGGAATCGAACTGTGACCTCCTGGTTCATAGGTC
>NW_005370423.1:472953-474928 GCF_000412655.1 Myotis brandtii
GCCCCACCTTTGTACATCACATCACGGCCCAGCTCTTATCTCGATTTTGACTCTTTTATTGTCAAGACACCCTTGTCTGGTTTCCTGACCCCTTTGGTCCAGCACTTTGTATGAGTCTTTGATCTTCTCTTCCCAAATCCATTCATCTGGACTCTTGATCCAACTGCCTGCCATTGCGGCCTCCAGACCCGACTGGCCTCTTCCTTCCGACACAGCTCTCAATACCCAACTCCTCGCCGACCTGCGCCCTCGCTCTGTGCCTTTCGCAGCTCCCTGTCCTTTGCCTTCGATGATTTCCGGGGACGCGAACACCGCCTGCCTGACCCGGCGAGCTCTCCTTCTTGTCTGGCTGAACTGCGGCCCAAACTCCATGCCGTCCCGCCGCTCCCGATCTCAGGGCCGTGATCACAGGAGCCTCGTGTTGACGTGGGCGGCAGCGTGGTGGCTGGGGATGCGCCCTTGGCCTTGAGCAGGACACACTGGTGATGCTGGAGAAACCGCCCAAGGGAAAGAATGAGCTGCACACGCAGCCAAGCTCACCCATGTCGAGGCCAAAGCAGGGGACCACTCACTCTGCAGGCGCTGGGCTTGGTCTGGGGTCTGCAGCCTTATTGGACTCCACGCTGGTCTACGGGGCTCCCAAAGGTGGCTTCGGCCATCATGATGTCCCTGTCCCAGGACAGTGTATTGCCCGGGAGCAGAATGTGTGGTCTTTAGTTCTCAGACGTCAATAAAACCAGCTGGCAGCGTGAGGGCTTTCTCCGGGGCAGTCTAATGCAGAGCCCTTATCTTATCCAGGCACAACCGGAGCCTTCAACATCCCCGGAATCTGCAAATCAATCCGGACTTTCAAGATCTTTTTTTTTTTTGAGAGGCGCCTCAGGCAGCCTGGGGTTCCTTTATATGTGATGATGATGATGGTGCTCGTTCACTTTATCGGTTAATCACATGTGTCGATAACCACACGGGCCAGCGAAATGCTTCTGCTTTTGCTTAAAAACTCGACCGAGTATTATATGAAACAAGAGCTCTCAAAGAGGGTGGTGGCTGTGCCCATCACTCTGGAAGCTCAAGACAGAGGTTCAATATTTAATTCTAAAGCCCGAGCATCCGATATTAACACGGTGCCCTGACTCGTTTGCAGCGAGGAATAATAACCCAGCCCTCCTCCCGGTCTCTAATGAAATAACACGAAAGAGGCACTTCAAGGCGGGCCAGGCCAGGCTAACTAAGGATCGCATCCTGTTTATTTAGCCCTTCACATCTGACAAAGTCAGGATTCAATCACACGCGTGCCTTGACTCCTCATGGTAATTTATACGCATGTAATCTAGGCATTGCATATATGTATTCATATCTACATGTGTGTACACGTATATGCATAAACGCACAATATATGTGTACATGAAATGCACAGAACATGGTTTCAAGGGGGAGGGTTTAGATCGCTGTGTTCGAAGCGCAGCATTCAAATGGTTTTCTGTTCTTCTTTCCCGTACCTGCCCGCTGTGTGCAATGCGGATGCTGCCCGCTTCTGCGTAGCTGTTCTGTGGGCCTAGGACGCTGCTTCACAAAACCTGGGCCGCCTCCCGGGGCTTTATAACGCGACCCCTTTATTCTCCCTGAGAGGAGAGAGGCAGGTTAATCGTCTATTGACTCCTCGGTCTTATTACCAACAGAGAGCTGTGCCTTTGCGAAATTTCCCGCTTTTTAGTTACCTAACAAACATCCATCAGCAGGAGGTGCAGATAAAGATCGAAAGATTAAGCTTTGTCACTCAAATGATAATTAAAAAGAGTCTTTTAAACACACTGTAAATACACAGGAGCCATCATAAAGCCATCACCACCCGGCCGGGGGCTCAGCGCCTGCATCCCAGCGGATGGATTTTCAGGCCCAGGGATATTGATGTTAAGTCCTGCTTGTCTGGGAAAATTGTCATTAACTGTCCCAAGCCTGCACTCAACCCGCAGCC
>NW_005370423.1:484056-491898 GCF_000412655.1 Myotis brandtii
CACACGGCAGACAAGTGGGATTTGGAATGAGCAGTTTAATATGCATTTCATGCGACCCTTTTCTATTCCCCTCCAATATATTATTCCAAGTACTTAACTAAAAACAACAAGAAATCAAGATTCTGCTGGCCTGCATTTAAGAAACCGTTTTGCATCCGGGAGAGATGTAGGAGAGAAAGCAGCTTCGTTTCTTCTAAGATGTTCATTTAGGACGCATCACAAAAAGACACCCGAGCCCGTGAGGACCAGAAGTGAGCGGTAGCATCACCTTTCATCAGAAGAGAGGCAATCTTATTAGGATGTCACGCATTGTTAAACGGGCAGAATCCCTCTGTATATTCCAATTAGTGCAACCATTTACTGGCACAGACACTGCAGAGAAAACCATCTTCTTAAAAAAGAAAAAAAAACACACCACACAAACAAAACAGTCCTTCCCGCTGGGAGCGAATCCTTTGTTTGACAATTCAGAGAATGTTATTTAGAGATTTTAATTGCTCAGTTGATCTGTGGCCGGATCGCAATGATCAAAACAATACCGTTATTGGGTTTGGGTTTTTTTTTTGACAACTGTAATAAAATGCCGGTGGTGTCCCGGGAGGGTTACAGCGAGCTGGATTGACGCTGTCAGATTCTTTCTCATATCTCTCTTTTAGCGGAGGCCGAGTGGCCATTTTTTTTTTAAAGTACATTAATGACATGGCCATCAGTAGCAGATATTGCGAACAGAACTCAATGTCTACATGTAAAATCCAACCTGGTGATCTAGAACAATGGAATCTGATTACCCACGGAAAGGGGCCACAATTCCTAATTAAGAAGAAAAAAAAATATGCAAATCAGTGAGAAAAAGCCAACCATCCCTATAAAAGCGGGCAAGAGACATGGACAAATATTTCACCAGAGAAACAGAAATAGGCATTTCACTATAAGAAAATACTCCTACCTCCCCAGCAATCAAAAGAATGTAAATGAAATCAGGAAGATACTGTTTTCCTACTCGACCAAATTGGAACAGTTCACACGCGCGCGCGCACACACACACACACACGCACACACGCACGCATGCATACACACACACACACACACACACACACACACACTTTCCAGGGCTGCGAAGGTGGAGGGCAGCAGGCACGTGCCCACAGACAGCTGGGGGACCCGCTATGATTGGTTCAACCTTCAGGAAGAACATTTTGGCATGTTAAAAATGCGCATACCCTTTAACCCGGTGATCCCGTTGTCTAAGAGGCTGTCCGACAGGGATGCACACACATTCTTCAGACCCAGACAGTCACCCCAGCGTGTTACATAAGGAAAAAAGAGGCAACGACCTAGATGTGAGATACTAGGAGGAAAGTTAAATAAATACAGCCTATCAATAGAAGGGAATTCTCTTTCTATGAACAATCGTGTTCCAGGGAATACCGAAAGCTATGAAAAACTGCTCATGATGCAGTAGGGAAAGGAGGCATGTTATAAAGTGTTCCACCCCACGCCCTGGCCGGTGTGGCTCGCTGGTTAGAGCATCGGCCCGTGCATCGAAGGGTCGCAGGTTCCATTCCTGGTCAGGTCAGGGGCATGTACCTGGGTTAGAGGTTGGATCCCCAGCCCTGGTGTGGGAGGCAACCAATCGATGTTTTCTCTCTCATATCAATGTTTCTCTCCCTCCCTCCCTCCCTTCCTCCCTCCCATTCTATCTAAAAATCAATGGATAAAGCAAAAAAAATAAAATAAAATAAAATAAAATGTTACAACCCAAGTTTTGCTTTAAAAGGTACGAAAAAGATGGGAAGGCAACACCCTATGGGGTCCACAGGGGTTACCTCATGGGGCAGCATGACAGGAGCCCTCCATGTTTATGCTTCTCCGAGGTTCCCTCAGAGCACAGGTGGCTTGTTCATGTAAAACACACCCACTGAAAAGGCAAGGACAGAAATACTGAGCCTGAAAGATCTTTCCTGCCATATTTTCTAGATGAGTTACCTTATGAAAAGGTACATTAGGATCTAAATAAGTTCCTTTTTAAAAAAAATTAATCCTCACCTGAGCATATTTTTTCTATTGCTTTCAGAGAAAGTGGAAGGGAGGGAGGGAGGGAGAGAAAGAAAGAGAGAGAGAGAGAGAGGAGAGTCACATGGGTTGGTTTTTTCGGGGCCGGGGATCGAGCCTGCAACCGAGGGTACCTGCCCTGATCAGACTCGAACCTGAGGGGGGTCAAGGGTGGGGGGGCAATGGGGGGATAAGGACACATACGGAATACCTTAATCAATAAAGAAAAAAAAAAGAATCGAACCTGAGACCCTTTCATCCGAGGGCTGGTGCTCTAACCACTGAGCAAGCATCTAGGGCGAGTTCTTTCTTTTCTTTTGGAGAAGAATCTGGGACACCTAAGCAACGACAAATTTCACAGAAATGGAGAAATAAGGCATTTAAACCAGTTTCCGAGGGGACACCGGCAGCGAGGCTGTCAGGCCCCAGGCCCGAGAGGAGAGTTTGCTCGGAATGGAGGACGCCCAACACATGGGATCTGTTGCCAAGGGAACAGGAGCACTTGGCTTGGCACAGACAACTGGCGATGAATAAACTCGAACAGGAGTGGCACAAACCAGCCCTGAATTTGCACTCAATTTTGGCGTTAAAGTGCTCTAAAACGGGGAGATTCTTATTTTGAGAGTTCCTCCCAGCAGCCTCCAGAGCAGCCTCCAGCTCCCCCCCCCCCCCCCCCCCCCCCCCTGAGACACACAGGGCAGGACTTTCCAACTTCCTTCCTCAGGGGCTACAGAGAGGCCACTGGCCTCAAGGGGACCACTCGCACCACTGACAACCAGGCCGTGCTGGACCTTGACGATGAAGTCCATCATGACCTCGCCTAAGTGAGAGGTCCCAAAGTCTCAGGGCTTTTGAACTTGCTTCCCAAAGAGTGCGCACAGAAAGACATCACCGTCTCTAACCTCAGCTGCTTCCGGTCCAGCATCCCTGCTTCTTCTTGTTTGTTTGTTTTTGTTTGTTTTTCTGTTCCACTCGATTCCATTTGGGGAGAGAGACATCCCGACCCTTGAGAAGGCCAGGTGCTCCGGCTTATCTGAAGGATGGGGCGGCAGAGAATGCACGGGGGAGGCCATGGGGCACGTGTGAGAGGAAGGAAAAGGCATGACTGGCGGGTCAACGATTACTGGCTGGTGAATTGAGCCTCTACTAGGTGCTGAGCGCTTGCGTTATCTCCTTGGATGCCGCTTACCCTAGAACACCAAACTCCATCCTCAGAACGTCCTCCTCTCCTCAGACTCCGGCCGGAATCACTCTGTGGCTATCAGTACTAAGGAACAGGTCGAAACACAAAGTTTAAGAGCTCGTTTGGCCACAGGCTTCTTCCTGTTTCACACGAGGGGGTGCTGTCGAGACACACCCAGCCGCAGGGAAAACAGCAGCCCGCTCCTGTGTCTGAGCTGGGCAGACGGGGGGCTCCCCTCACACAGGAAGCCATGGAGGCACCTGCCCCCGGTTCCGGCGAGGAGGCGGATCCACAAGGGTGGTGGGGGTACAGAGCCACTGCCTACAGCGTGAGTGACGGCAGTTAACGGCCTGTCGCTGCATCATGCCTGGCACTTAGATTTCGGGGGCGGGGGGTGCTTTTGTTGCGAAGGTGTGGTCAGGGGTTGAGCATCGACCAATGAACCAGGAGGCCATGGTTCGATCCCCAGTGTGGGGCGTGCAAGAGGCGATGATTCGCTCTCATCATTGAAGTTTCTCTCTCTCTCTCTCTCTCTCTCTCTCTCTCCCTCTCTTCCTTCCTCTCTGAAATCAATAAAAAAATATATATTTAAAAGAAAAACACACATGTCCAAATTCAGACGCAGAGCAGAGCCCTCCTTCCCCTCCCCCCTGCAGGTGCCCCTGACGGCTCGCTCAGTGGCCAAGGAGAACTGGAAGGGATGCTTCATGCGGGAGATGCCCACCGAGCCGCCGCGGATGCCTCATTAGAGCGCAGGAGGCTCCCGCCAGCCGGGGCGCTGGCTGCCGGCTGCCTGGGGTCTGCATCTGCAGCCCTGACAGGCGGTCCCGGCTGCTGCCTCCCGCCCAAGCCCAAGTCCATGATCCACTGCAGTCAGTCGATAGGATAATGGAAGGAATCGATAGGAAAGATTTTTAGAAGGTCTTAATTAAAGAAACACTTGCAGATACAAATGATGTCTTCAATCTATTGATAGTGCCAAGGTGAAGGGTTAAGCACAAACAAAACCATCAACTTTATTCTGCCTGCACGCCTTCCACGAGAGAACAGCCCGGCCAGCCTGCGGGCCCCGGGGGTCGGCCCATTCATCAGCCCCCTGTCAATTCCACGGCCACGCTGCAGGGGAAAGCGAGGCTGTGAGCAAAAATTTTAATTACTAAACAGCGGCTCGAAACGGCAATGAAAAGCAGACGTGCGCGGGGGCCCCGCCCAATCTGGTCTCCCTCTGCCCTCCCTCTGTCCCTAAAATCGGGGCAGCATTCCCCATAAAGAAACGTCCGGCAGACAGACGCCCTCCCTCCGGAAGTGCTGTGCAGAACTGGAATAATTAAAGAAAGCCTCGATGGATGGATCCCGCTGGGGCAGGGGACGTCGTCTCCAGCGGGCCTGACACTCACACGCGTGGCATCAATATCTCTGATTCCCTGGACGGTGCTGCTCTGGGTACTGGTTTAAAGAGACATCCATCTGGGACGTCAGCATCTGTCCGATGAACCCTCAACAATCGATGTCCAGGATGGCCGTTCCACGCAGGCACCCCATCGGCCCGCTCCCCTGGTCTGACTGGCTGAACCGAAAGTCCTCATCGCCGCCAGCGTGGTCCCCGGCGGTCAGGCGGGGTGGGCGGACCGAAAGGGGCCGAGATGACAGAACCCATTTCCGCCCGGAGAACGGAAAGGATGCGGGAACGAAACGCAGGAGACGGGGTCCCCTTCTAAACGTCCTGGACACGCACATCCTAAAACGACCTGCTCCGTAAACATCATCCCCCTTCAAAGCTACCCCCCGCCCCCCCCCCCTCGTGCAGTGTGCAGCCTCCATTCCCTCCGCTGCTGCCCAACAGGTTCTGGTCCCGATCCTGACAGCTCTGGTAATTTTCTGCTTTTTTGGGTTCCTCGCCTGGGATTTCCGTCGGAGCTACAGGCAACAGGAGGCCCGCGCTCGCTCGGTTCTCCTCTTGTTAGTGTTTACGCGCAGCTCCTCCGCGCCCTTCTGCTCCCGGCTCCCTGACACTGATGTCTGACACGCTAGCAGGCAGACGAGAGGCCCAAGTTTCTCTCGCTGCTCTTTGCCGCTTTCAAATAAATTGGCCTGCAATTGGCTGCCGCGGAGCCACGATGTTTTCAGTGCGTAACTCGGGGTGACAGGTACGCCCCTCATGATGCCAGCGTCTGGCCTGCCTTCTGATCTCAGCTTTTCTTCACTGCAGTTCTCTCTCTCTCCCTCTCCCTCTCCCTCTTTCTCTCTCTCTCTCCCGGGAAGAGTCCGTCCTGAGAGGCTGTGGAGCCTGGACAGTTGTGAGATGTGCTGTGTGGGCTGATGGTTGGTGGGCTGATTGCTGTCCATCTCCTGGGTACGGCTCTCGGCAGCCCCTCGTGCCAAGTTTGAGTCCAATTAAAGGACGATGAGAGGTAGCATGATTCCATTAGCTGGCACTGTCACATCTCAGAAGTTCAGTGGCCTGCAAAATGCTCGCCGTCTCTCATTAAGCCGGCTCCGGCCGCAGTGTGAAGCCTCTCATTTGGCTGCGTTTCATTCTCGGTGTGCAGCCCTGAAGACGGCTGCCGGCGGGAGGAATCCCGGGCCCGCGTGGGGGCCGTCCGTGGGGGGAGGAAGTGTCCGGACCACACAAATGGAAGACACTCCCCGACAGCAGAACTGACTCCATAACAACAACGAGATGACATTTTTCTGGTCACGTTTTCTAGCATTTGTTTGTTGTTGTCATTATTGTTGTTAATCCTCACCTCAGGGTATTTTTCCATTGATTTTAAGAGAGAGTGGGAGGGAGGGGGGAGAAGGAGAGAGAGACACATCGATTGGTTGCTTCCCACACGTGCCCTGACCAGGCCCGGATGGAGCCTGCAACCGAGGTACGTGCCCTTGACCAGAACGGAAACCGGGACCCTTCAGTCTGCAGGCTGATGCGCTATCCACTGAGCTAACAGGCTAGGGCGCTAGCATTTCTTTGGATGAATTCTTGCATTTTCTTTGGGGGGGGGGTACATTCTATGCTAAGGAGCTATCAGTATGGTGACCCTACTTTCAGAACCATAAATAGAGACCTCTAATTTTCTTTCCTGATTCATTTATTTAAAAATCCTTCCAAAAAAATGAAAACAAAATTATATTTAGATACACACTTAAGAATGAGCTGCCTTTAATCAAGCAGTGCTATTTGAAATCAGAGACCTGCCATGTATTAGATACTGGATAGGTCTCCACGGAGCCCCAGTTGGGCTTAAAGAGAAAAACAAGTCACCGCGCTGTGGACTCGGCAGGCTCCCTCCCATCCTGGCTCCGGGGCGATGAGGACATTGCTGTCCGGGCGCCAGGAACGGCGGTCACCACGTACTGATTGCTCACTGAACGCCAGGCATTACGTGAGGAGCTGACCTATCCTGTCTTGTGTAATCCTCTCCATAACCCATTCTCCAGATGGGGAGAGTGAGGTGCAAGGGAACGTTAAGTAACTTGCCCAAAGTCATCGCTGGCAAGAGAAAGAGCTCGGAGTCGAACCCGGGCCTGTCTGGTTCCAAGCCCTTCTTCCTAACCGGTGTGCCCTCTGTGATGGGGGTAAAGAAAACCCCCACTGGGTTCACAGAACAAACACCGGCAGGTGCCCGGCGACGGGAGGGATGTCAGTCCGGCCTCCCTGAGAGCAGATACGAGCCTGGCCGGTGAGTCCATTTCGGCCTTGCCGGATGCATTCTCTTGGGAGGATTGGAATGTGCTGCAGTTCCAATCCCTCCACTAACCTTTCCATTTTTTTAAAATAACACATAGAAATAGAATTATTTTTCTAATAAAAAAAAATTATAAAAATATAGAAATGCCCAAATAAGAAAATATCATTAACCTGGAATCCCACCACGCAGATACAATCCCTCATGGTGCAGAGTCTCTATTGCATTTGTTTTTGTTTGTTTGTTTGTTTATAAAACTGATGATTTCAAGTACTAGTTGCTCCCTGTTGGGCGTTTTACGCAATGAATACGCAGACCCATCCAGCCAGGAGCCGCGCCCTTCCTATGGGTAGAGGCGACTACAGTCACTGGGTGGGGGCCGCTCCCTGAACGGTAAACCCCTGGTTCTCTTAAACACGCGGCCATCTCAACAGAGACTCCGTGGAGGCAAAACACAGAACTTTTTTTAGGCCCCGGTGGCGAGAACAGCCCCAGCCGGCTGAGGGGCGAAGGCCAGAGAGGACCCGTGTGTCCAGCTCTGAATCTCAGGGGCTTAAAGTGTAATCAGAGTCCCTCCCACCAGCTCAGGGACCCACGGATGTTCTAGCAGTGCTGGGGAGGGGGAAAAAAAGGCAGAAAAAGCCCAACCTAAAACTGAATGGATCCGTGTAATTATGTATTCGTAAGAGAGAAAAAAACGCTTTCATTTTCCTGAGTGATTTTTGTTTTGTTTTTTGAAACATATATGGTTGCTATTCTTGGTTGGACGATGGAAACGCTACCTGGGCCGGCAGCCGCCCCGGCGGGTTTACAGCGTGGGGCTGCGGCTCTTCGCCTGGCCCCGGAAAGGTGTGATGAGCACAATCTGAAATCAATATCAGGGAACAGTTACTGCATCTCAATATTATTTGCCGAGATGGG
>NW_005370423.1:491960-500386 GCF_000412655.1 Myotis brandtii
CGACCAATCCCCGCGGTAAAGTAGCAGCGATGATAAAATCAATATTATTAAATAAAAAGTTAGCGCTGCTATTGAACTCTCCCCTGATCTTGGCAGTGCCCGGCTGGAAACCCAGGGGGCTGTTTTCCAATCTCTTTAGGGGCAGACGTGTAGGATCGTAAACATCGGCCAACTGTGAGGGCAAGAATCGGGGGGCGGAAGGGATTGTTCACATGGGAACCAAGCCCTGGGGACCCCTGAATCAGAGGGCCAGGTACCTGTCGCCTCGCTCGGAGACCGCCATCCCCCCCCTCCCCCCCAGCCCCCGAGGTGAGCCTGCTTTCTCAGGGCCACGAAAGGCTCTGTCATTTATACCTGGACCTGGCTCCTCTGTCCTTGAGGGTGACAGAGGCCCGGGCTGGCTCGGGGCTCCCCAGGAAACGCGAAAGGCCCACCCTGCCACCCTTTCAAACCTCGGGATTTGGAGATGCACCAGGAAAAATAAAAAATGGATTGAAGAGGAAAAGAAATGTAGAAAGGACAAAACAAGGATGCTCCAATAGCGGAGGGTGACTGGCCCGGGTCAGGCCGGAGGACCGTGGGGAAGGAAGCTGTGGAAAGGCAAGAATGGGCTCTTGGCTGCTGGTGTGGGGTGGCTCGAGGGGCAGGCGGAAGGTGGCACGGGGCCGGTATTGGAAAAGGTAAATTTAGAATAAAGCGAGCCCAGCCATGATGCCTACGAAAGCGCTCCCTGCTTCTATCTGGAGGAGGGAAGATGAGGAGGAAGGAAAAAAAAAATAGAAAGAATGTGTTAAATCAGTGGTTCTCAACCTTGGCTGCACATTAGAATCACCTGGGAATCTTTTTAAAATCCTGATTTCTGGGCCTCATCCTCCGGAAATTCTGCTTCTTTGTTACTAAGGTCGTGGCCCCAACCCATCACAAAGAAATAGAATTTCCGGAGGATGAGGCCCAGACATCAGGATTTTGAAAAGATTCCCAGGTGATTCTAATGTGCAGCAAAGGTTGAGAACCACCGTAAACGGAGTGACAACCCCTGGGCAGCGAGGTGGTGTCTGAGGCTCTGACCTGCATTTCAACGCGGGGCCGCTCAGACTTTTGAAGGGCCTAAAAGTTGGCTGTCTTGTTTGCATTTCATAGGAACTACCGGGGAGGGTACGCAGGGCCTTGGGTGAATTCCTTAGCATACAGATCAGGCAGCCAGGAAGGCTGAGGAGGCCTCTCTGCGCCAAAGTGGGGGGGGAAAGCTCATCTGTAAATAACCCTCCAATCTGGCGCTTTCCCCTGCAAATACTACGCGGGACATTAGGCACAACGGGCTTCCGGGGACACCCGGCTCGCGGGGAGCCGTCTTTATGTCTGCTGGCATCTGTGGGTAGTGATAGGGGCTGACTGTTCGCATAACCGACGTAAAATTTATGTGTGTGCGCCCCGAAACGGCCACCCGCCGCCAGCCAGCTGGGGGCTGAAGCGGAGCACAGGCGGGTTTATGGGCGCCGCGTAAACTACCCGTGGCCATAAAGACGGAGCGGGTTTATGCGTTTAGGAAATCGCTATAATTAAGGATAATTCATAATGGCCGCCTCTCCACTCCCCGGCTTCATTTAGACTCCATTTCTTGGAGCCGTAAACACGTGAGCGGCTCTCTTCGGCACAGACGCCGCATTCAACCTGTTCCTGTCGGCTGGTTTCTGCTTGTGTTTTCATCATCATCATTAAAGAAAAAAAAAAGCATTAGTAGATAAGACTATAAAAAGCACCAGGGTTGGGAATACATTAGCAAGAAAAGCAAAGGCGGGATGGTGTGTGTGTTTTTAACTACTCAAAAAAAAAAAGAAAGAAAAGAAAAGAAAGAGTAACCTCTCCTTCCAGAGGTAAAACAATTAAAAATAAATAATCCTTTTAGAGGTACTAACCGAACGCTCACTGACAAACCCGGGGAGAGAGAAAGTGACAGGGCAGTAACATTAATGAAGGCCAAAGAAATATGAGTGCGACCTCGCTACAGTATTTCCATTTAACTGTGCATGTAATTAAAGCCTGACCTTTGCAGATGCGAGCTGGGGTGTGCGGGGGCTTCCCCCGTGAGCCCAGCGCGGGCCTCGGGGAGGGCGGGGTCTACGTGCGGCCTCCTGCCTTCCACGCCTGCTCCGAGGGATGGCTGCGTGTCCTCTCCGTCCCCTCAGGCGGGGACCCCTTTCCCGCTGCCCTTTAGGCCCCCCGGCACCCTCCCTGCCCACATCCACTCCCCATCTCTGTGTTTCAGCCCATGCACTTGGCCAATGCTCAGGGCGTGAGTCAGCAAAAGGCAGCGAGCCGGGCCGGTGGGGGTCCGCTCTGCTGAGCCCTCCCTGGCCTGGTCTGAGCAGCCGCCCAAGGGGACCCCCGGTCCTGAGTGCTCCCCCAGGGAACTGCACCCTGACTGAATCCTCACCCGAGGGTATTTTCCATCGATTCTTAGGGAGAGTGGAAGAGAGAGGGAGACAGAGAGAAACACTGATGTGAGAGAAACACATCCATTGGCTGCCTCCTGCACGCGCCCCCGGCCAGGGCCCGGGCCAGGGAGGAGCCTGCAGCCGAGGTACGTGCCCTTGAATGGAACTGAACCTGGGACACTTTGGTCTGCAGGCCGACGCTCATTCCACCGAGCCACACCAGCTGGGGCCATTTCACACATTTTTATGGACAAATTGTGGTGTTCGGTGTCCTGACCAGGACGCTGGCATACACACGGACCAGGGACAACCGGAAGAAGAATGGTGACACGTCAAAGCGCAATTCAGCCATCACTACCCGCAGCACCCACCAACCCTGTACAGCGCCCGCCGACCGTGACCACTGTGACCATCCAATGGGAACAGGCGGCCGGGAGCTGGCCAGCCTCCAGGAGAGTCTGTGCCCTCAGAGTGAGGCGACCGCAGCCGGGAGAGGCCCCGAGAAGCAGCGTGACCCTGGCTCCCAAGTTCATAAAGAGCCACAGCTCCAGCTGGCTGTGTGCTCACCTGTGGCCCCGGGGTGGCGAGCGCTCACCCTCCTCCCTATTCATGGACGGGCTTATCTAACCAGGTGTGCGCGGGGCGATTTACATCCCGCTGCACGGCCACCTCGGCAAAATACAGAGCCAAGGCTGTGGGTTGTAAGAGCGCGCTGGGTCGCAGAATGAGGGAGTGAGTGGGGTCGGGCAGTGGGCTGGCCCTCCCCCCCCACCCCACACACACCCAGCCTGCACCCCCACTCTCACCCCCAGCCCAGCCTTCAGACTGAAGGTATTAGCCCCAAATGAGGAACATATTTGTCAGGAAAATCTTTTATTCTTTGAAAATAGAGTTTCCTCTAGGAGTCAAAGTTCACAAGGACATTTACCATGCCGGTGCACAAATTGACATCTTTAATAAGGGCTTCTGGAAACTTTGGAATTGAAATCATGGCTAGAATGCCAGGGTCAAAACGTGTCAAACTAAGAACCTAGGGTCCAAAAAAAAAAAAAAGATGTTTTCATTATAGCTCAATCGCTTAAAACCTTTTTAGCGCCGCCCCCACCCTCCACCAAAAAAAATTATAAACGGAAATGAAGAATCTTAAAACCAACAGGCGGGTCCCAGGGTTTTCCACAGAAGGACCTGTTGCCAGGGCTGCCTAGAAGGGACAAGGGGTGTCTGCAGACGCAGCCCGCCAACAGGAGCAGCAGGAGCCGCCGGAGCGGCAGGCCACGGCGGCAGCAGCGTTGCCAGCAGGAGTGGTTCAAGCTACCCATAACCATTTTGGAGGAAACAGTTCCAGAAGCATACGCTGCCCTGCGCTGAGCTCCTGTGAGTAAACTTAGCAGGTAAGTATCGCTGAGATGGATGAAGGGCAATTCCACTCACGGTAAAGCGAAGACATGCCCCTGCCCGGCCCGCCCCTTGCCTGGTGCCCCGCAGCGGTGGGGGCTCCGCAGGCATCTTTTGCTCAGGATCACAACTCGGAGTCATCGGACTTGCAGATGGGGACCCCTGTTGGCATGAAAAAGATCCCAGGGAAGATGGGAACTCCACAAGGGCTCTCTTCACCCAAGAGGCCTGCACTTCCCAATACAGGGGCACGACATCCCCAGTTCCATGTCCCAAAGAGACATACAGAGCAATGACATCCCCCTCCTGCCTGCCCCGCACACGCCCTCTTCTCCGAAGGCCTAACCCTCCCCAAAGCGCGGCTCCAGGTCGGCCTCCTGGCACACGGCGGGGGGCGCACACACGCCTCCCTCCCGCCGCCTGCCTGTGTCGCCGTCCATCTCTCTGCTGACAAGGCTCCGTGTTGGGCAGGGCTCCCCATCCTTCATGAGGATCTATCTGTCACTGCAGGTGAGTGGTGGCACTCGGCTGATCCCAGCCACTTTCACAGTTACTTATCTGTCTTTATGGATTCATCCTGTGTGTCAAGCCGGCGCATAACAGCATTACTGTCAGGGTGACAAAACTGTCCCCAGAGTGCCACCAATGATTCTCTCTCCCGCTGGCTGCTGGCGGGGGAGGGCAGGGGCCGCCTCAGCCCTCTCCAGCCCTCGCCCGGCTCAGCGCCTCCTCCTGTGGGGAGAGGTGGCTAATATGGGGCCCGGGGGACAGCAGCTTGCGTGATCTCTAAAGATTATAAAGAAAGAAAAGCGGGGGGGTGCCTCAGCCCTCTCCAGCCCTCCTCCTGTGGGGAGAGATGGCTAATATGGGGCCGGGGGGACAGCAGCTTTCGTGATCTCTAAAGATTATAAAGAAAGAAAAGAGGGGGGAGGGACAGGGCCAGTGTTAACCTCAGCGCTTCCTGCAAGGCACCCGAGCTCCAGTCCCCTGCGCCCAGGTGAGGCGCCCAGGTGTGTCACACCCATCACTGAGCAAGCCGGAGAGTGGCTCCCCCTTCCCCTTCAGCTCCCAAGGCCGGGCTCCCTCCCAGCCTCCCCAGCGCACACACATCCACGGTGAAGGGACCAGGGGCTGGTAACTGCCCATTGTTGTTGTTTTTTAAAATATATTCTTACTGATTTCAGAGAGGAAGGGAGAGATAGAAACGCCAATGAAGAGAGAGAATCATTGATTAGCTGCCTCCTGCACACTCCCTACTGGGGATCGAGCCCACAACCCCGGGCATGTGCCCTTGACTGGAATCGAACCCAGGACCCTTCAGTCCGCAGGCCAATGCTCTATCCACTGAGCCACACCAGGTAGGTGGCTGCCCATTGTTAACTGCCCAGCCCGCGCACCTGATCCACGGGGCCAGCCGAGGTGGGCACGGCGTCATTTTCAGAGCAGAAGCATTCACGGGGACTCCCCATAAGTAAGAACCTCCAGGGTCCCATGGGCTTGCCAAGTGCTGTGAGATGATTTTCGTGAGTTGACGGCTTCGAAAATAACATCTCATTTCTTTTCTGTCTTTAAATGGGGCCCCGGTCCCACTTCCCTCCACGGACCTCCATCCAAATGGAATTTGGTGGCAACGAGGCGCCTGTGGCCATGCTGCATGGAAGGAAGGCGGCCGCTTTCCCTTCCTTCTAATCCCACAACAACATGCCAACATGGAGGCATCGCGGGAAACACGGGGTGTTTATTGCCGCCGGGAACTTGCTGGAGGATCGTGCATCGAGACATGCTCGTCCTGCCTGGCCAGTGTGGCTCAGCGGTTGAGCATCTACCCAGGAACCAGGAGGTCAGGGTTTGATTCCCGGTCAGGGCACAGGCCCGGGTTGCGGGCTTGATCCCCAGTGTGGGGCGTGCAGGAGGCAGCCGATCCATGATTCTCTCTCATCATGGATGTTTCTCTCTCTCCCCCTTCCTCTCTGAAATCAATAAAAACAGATTTTTTGAAAAAAGACACGCTCGGCCTAAATCAGGTCCACCCTCCTTTCGCTGGTCAGCCCGGAGGGAGTGACCTTCGAACGCCGCTCAACAGGTGCGCAGGCCCCTCCAACGTCAAGGTCCCTGGGGCACACAGATGCTCACCAGGGCGTCCATGGTCTGTCTGGGGGCTTCGATGAAGTGTCAGAAAAACAGACCCTCAACAAGACACTGCTCCCCGGGGATGGGGTCAGGGATGGAGTCTGGTTGGGAGACTGTATTCTCCCTCGGAAAGGTCAGCTGGAATACAAGTGCCGGCGTGCGGGGCGCACCCACGCGGACGTGCGCCCCAGTCCAGGCCAGCCCCCCACTCTGCTTTGTTCTTATCCCAAGGAGCACTCGTGCTGTCTGAGGGTTGTGTGTGTGTGTGTGTGTGTATGTGTGTGTGTGTTTTGTTTTTAAATAGGTTCAATCTGATTTCTGACACTGGAAAAACAAACCTAAAAGCAATTTAGAAAACACCTGCCCGTGAAGTCAGATGGCAGAATCCCGCGAGCTCCTCTGGAAATCTGTGACCTCAGAGGCTGACATGGTTTGATGGGAAATTTAATGTAATGGGCTGCGAAAGCCGAGAGGCCTGTTGTCAGCGATGAAGGCTGAGAGTTAGCAGAATTAATAACACTGTACAATGCAAGGGCCCTCCAGGGACGCGGCTGCCGAGCCGGGCCGTGGGGAGGACGGACTTCTGAAGTCATCTCACCGTGACATTCTGTCGTCGCCGCTAAACGGAAATAAAAAAAAAAAACCCCACCGCAGCGCCACATGTCTCTTTGTGTGTCCTCCCCTCACCTAATAGAGAGCAATCACGCCCCACCCAGGCGGGGAGGGGCCCCTCCTCGGGGGATCCCCGGAGCTCCCTCTTGAACCTCTAAACGCAGTAAGAATAAATGCAAGTGGGAAGTCTGTTTAGCGGAGGGAGGAGAGCCAGGCGGGGGCCGAGGCCCATCCAAAGCCAATAAATCTCAATGCTTCCGTGGGAGAGGGAAATGGTTATCTCATGATCGCAGTGCCAGGGCGAAACCTCCTCCGAGCCAGAGTATTTGGGTCGATGATTTATGTCCGGGAGGGATCGCTATTTAGCGAAATGGCAGATAATGATGAATAGAAAGGGAATGTGAAGAGCGGCGAGGGAGTGGCGCGCTGCAGCCGGAACGGAGCGGCGGATACACCGCTCTGAAGCGCAGGCCGCAGATGATGGCCATGACCCTGAAGCCGACATGGACGCCTGGGAGTGAGATACAGACGAGCCCCTCAGATCTCTGAAGTGACTGCTGTCTGATGTTTCTAGAGCACTGGCCCCAGGCGCCTGCTAGGTTTTCTCGAAAGCATGCTTTGGGGCTACGGAGGGGGTGTCACACGGACCGGGCTCGGAGCTGCGTTCATTGGATTCGGATCCCAGCACAGCTCCCTCGTTGTTAGGCCTCGAGTAGGTTCCTTACGCTTCTGGAATCTCAGTCTCCCCACCTGTAAAATGGAGGCGATGGTATTGACCTCTTAGGTTTGCTGGAGGGGTTCAAGGAAGGGCTCCATGGGGAGAGCGGCCGTGGTCCTCGGCCCAGAAGGAACACTATGTAAATGTTAGCTCTGATGATGAGTTGGGGGCCAGCCACACAGAGAACTGTCTATGACTGTCATTGTTCTCCAAACTTCATCCGCTGGGTCTTCCCGCCGAATCCAGAGTCGGATTTGGGGAGAGGCGCGCTCTAAGTGGGAAATCTGCGGACTCCTGCTGGGGTGGAGGCCAACGGTTACCAAGAGCACCTTTCCTTTCCTTTTCTCTTTTCTTAAAAAATATATTTTTATTGATTTCAGAGAGGAAGGGAGAGGGTGAGAGAAAGAAACATCAATGATAAGAGAGGATCATGGATTGGCTGCCTCCTGCACACTCCCTACTGGGGATCGAGCCCACAACCCGGGCATGTGCCCTTGACCTGAATCGAACCTGGGGCCCTTCAGTCCGCAGGCCGATGCTCTATCCGCTGAGCCAAACCGGCTGGCTCAGGAGCACATTTTCTGATCTGCCCACCATCCCTGCCCTTATGTCTCATGGCCTAGGAACTGGTCCCATGATCACGTGGGAAGGGGAATCGGGAACAAAAGAAATTATTCATGGAGTTCCAGCGGAAAGACAGTCTATTTTGAAAATAAACAGAACTGAATTTTGGGCGCCTTTGAATAAAAGATAAGTTGACGGCACACAGAATGTCAAAATGGAATGGAAGGGAGATGTGTGTTTTTTTAAGCGCTGTTTTCTGCACCGAAGCACAACACACACACAAAACACACACACACACAGATATACAAAAAACCCCACAAAACTAATTATAGTTTTAAACGTCCAAAACGGCATGTCCACCGAAAGCCGATGCTCATTAGTACTCGTGATTAACTTTACAACTGTCAACTCGAGCAGCACGCGGGCTGACAGATCGCGAGGGGCTCGGGGGCCGCTAATAAACCCGGACATAACAGCGTGACACACAGATGCACAGAAAGGATGCAGGTGATAAAGAAATGTCGACATCAGATCTAATTATCCCGGCCACGGCCAACTGCCGCGGGGACCCG
>NW_005370423.1:500418-510901 GCF_000412655.1 Myotis brandtii
GCGCGAGCACCGCCGCCTGCGACCCGGCTTGTACAGCCCCTGTCGGGGCAGGGGAGGACCACATCCAACAGGAAATGATGAGTGCCGTGACCCCTCTGACTCAGAAACCCGGTGATGGGTCTGGGCTCCGCAAGGCAGAGTGGATCACCCCCTCACGGCACGGGCTGGGGCTGGGGCTGGGGCTGGGATGATCGATGACATTTTTATCAGGCACTTTCTCAGGGATGTCACCAGGAGGGAAAATAAAGGCCCCGCCAAGAGACGACGGGGTGAATTATGCAACTGTAATTGCCGATCATAACCTGATAGGAGTCGAAATTGCTCTGTTTTCATATTGAGATGGCGTAAAATTGCTGGCAAATGCCCCGGCCCCTTAACGCGGGCTAGATGAGTCTAATATTCTGATCATTTTTCACTCGGCGGCGGCAAGGTAAATCCGGCATCCCTCCGCACAGCCTCGGTGGCCCAGGGCAATCGAGGGGCCCAATTTTACCCCGGAATGGAGCACATCGGTGTAAATGACGATTTTTCATATTTTCTGCATGCATAAGAAGATGAAACATCTTTATCATCTGTGGTGTCTGGCTGAGCTTATACAAAATATTAGTTTATCTCCCCGACTGCGGTTCATTCCATAAGCGAGACACATAGATCTGAAGGACAGGCAATATCCCACGTATAAAACAAGTCCATCTTTTATGCAGTCTCATTTCACAAGGTCTCCTATTTAACACAACAACCACCGCCACAAACATAGACACCACGGAGAGGAGTGATTCTTTTTTTAAAGGGGAAGAGTATAAAAAGAAAAACAAAAAAAAAAAACCAAAACAAAGGCCCTAGACACAACCAGGTGCCCCGCCTCTCTCCTGTCCGTGCGCGGGAGGCGGGGAAAAGCCAACAATCGCGGTGTCTGTCCTGCATAGACTATCCCCCTTTTCCCACTGAAACGGGTCACACAGCAAGACGGTGGTGGCGGCACTATATTGCTTTTCTGCGGCCGACGGAAGCAGCACGTGTCGCCCTGGCCTTTGGGCTCAGTGGACAGAGCGTCGGCCTGTGGACTGAAGGGTCCCAGGTTTGATTCCAGTCGGGGTACATAGCTCGGGTGCAGGCTGGACACCCAGTAGGGGCCGTGCAGGTGCTGTCTCCCTTCCTTCCTGGCGTCATCTCTAAACCAGGACAGTATTATTGGGGCTCCTGGGTGCCCGGTCCTGTTCCTTCCGGTTCCTGTCCTGCCCCCTAGAGGGCGGAGGACCCCAGCCCAGCTTCTTCACGGCAAAGGGAATTTCCCCTCTAAACTCCGTCCCTGATCCCCAGGCCCTAGGTGGGCCACACACCGCCATCCGTGTGCGGGGCGAGCTCCGTGCAGCCCGGAGGATGAGGCCCTGGGAATGGGGCCACTAATGAACCGGGCGTTAGAAGGGCCCTTACAGCCGGGTCCCTCTGGGGATGTGCTCCTCCCGCTGACATTTGACCGACCATCCATGTTTGAGGGCTTTATCGGCTGATGTCTGTCTTCCCAGCTTTTCCTGGAACTGTCCTGTTAGAGGGCCCAATGCGGGAGTCACTTCCTGCCGCGTCCGGCCTCACGCCACGGCCTTGAAACCATTTGTGCACCTGCTGAGAGTCCAGGCATCACGATAAAGCTCACGGCTTTTTGTCCCAAATCATCAAGTTATTCGTTTCCAATCAAAACACCCCAAGGTAGTAGGTGCTAGTGACAGAGAGACCAGGCGGGGGTAACGAAAACGGGCAGACTGGGAAGAGCCACTCAAACGCGGTTGGCTTCAGCGTGGGGCGCTCCGACCATCTTCTCTCTCCACTCGTGGCCGGCCAGTCCCAGAATGAATTGATGCTGAGCGAGCAGTGCTGGGCCACATTGGCTAGAGGTGTCTGGAGCTAAGCGGAGCTAAGCTGAGGGCACCGTTTGGAAAAGGGTTTGCTGTGATGTATCTGTGCATTGGGATGAGAGGAGGCTGCAGAAGGGGCCACTTTGGGGGTTTCAGGGCCCCCCTCTCCAGCTCGGTTGTTTCTACGCCCACAGCACGTACATGGATAGTACTTCTGTGCTCTGTTTACACACCCATCCCGTGACCTGGGCTGGAAGCCTCTGGGAGCAGGGTCATGCCTTGTTTGTCTGGGTTTCCCCCGCACCCGGCACAGTGCCGGGCAGAGTGGGCACCCAACCAATGCTTAGGGGATGAGTAAGTGAATGCAGAGGTACATGGAAATGACCCCCCACCCAAAACTAGGGGCTTAACACTGCGAACATGATGACCTCCCATTTCTGTGGGTCAGAAGTTAGGAGTCGAGTGCCCTGGTCGGGGTCTCTCACAAGAACGCAATCAATGTGCCCGGCTGGCGTGGCTCAGGGGTTGAGCGCTGACCTATGACCCAGGAGGTCATGGTTTGATTTCCGGTCAGTGCACATGCCTGGGTGGCGGGTTCCATCCCCAGTGTGGGACGTGCAGGAGGCAGCCCATCCATGATTCTCTCATCGTTGATGTTCCTCTCTCTCTCCCTCTCCCTTCCTCTCTGAAATCAATAAAAATATATCTTAAAAAAACTTAGAGTGATAGAAAAGCACGAGGAGAAGTTTTTCTCTCTGTTTTTCTGGTGTTGCAATCCGAGCCCCGGTGTCTTCCTTCCTAGGGGGTCTTTATTGCAGTGCAACGCACGCGACAGCATTAAGAATTCCGATCGGCGGTAAACCAGCGGACCCCTCGGCCGAGGGGATGCGGCTCTGTCCGTGTCACGTCACCCGGCTTTCCTTCTGGCACACCCTCCCTTTATAAAGATCGGGGTTTCCGCACTGATGGCGGAGTGGCTCCGTGCCGGGTGATGACTCCCAGGACCTCCGCAGACTCCCAGGCCCGGCTCCTGGCGCAGGGAAGGCGGCCCCTTAACGCAGCTCCGTATCTGGATCAAGGTCTCTGACTGCGTTTCCTCTCACTGTGGCTCGTCTGGGTTCCAGAGGCTAACGCGGTCCATGAAATCTCGGGGTTCCGGGGTGCTACTTAGTCTGCGGAGTCTCTGAACCCAGCCGCGTCCAATGAGACGGATACTACGCTGTCCTTGGCGTCTATTTCCGGAACCGAGCCGGACGCCCCAGCTCTCCCCGCCGTGCATTTCCCTCTGCGTTTGGGGGAAAGAACGCCCGAGTCCCGCTGGCATCGGCTTCGTCGTCAAGTGTCAAAGCAGGAGAAGGAGCGCCTATATCCCTGGGGCTGGTCCATCGGCCACCTACTCTTATTTTACGTAGTGAGAGAGCAAGGACGCCTGGTCTTTCTTTACCTTGAGCCCTAACTTTCCCCTCGGCCGTCCCTGTGATTACAAGCACCTTACACGCTTCCTTCATGACCGACTCACCGGCACGCTGAAATGGGACCTAGTCCATCTGCTGGTCTTGTCTTTTCCTGTATCACCCCTTCCAGAGACTTCATTCCGAGACCGTTGCTAAGCAACCCTACATCATAGCCGCCAGCCACCAATGACTAATTGTCCCCAGCACTTTAGCCAGGCAAATCGGGAGCGCCCGTGACCATGGCGAGTAGTGTGGCGGCCAGCAGCACCCCCAGAGGTCTGTCCGGGCGGTGGAGACAGGGACACTGATGGATAACAAGACGTCCAGTCTCATGCCCAGCGAATGGCGCGGCCGTAAGCCCACCCGCCGGGCGCTGTGCTCCGCTCCTGCTCAGGATCTAAGTGGGAGGGACGGGTGGGAACACCTGGACGCGGGCACCCAGGAGAACGTGGCTCCGGGCGTGTCACCCGGGAGCTCACCTCCCTCCCTGGCGGCACCGCCCCATTTCTAGTTCCTACTGGAATCGAGGATCTACTGGTAATCGAATTTCAGCCTCAATTTTACGGTGAGTGTAATGGAGTTAATTTCTCTAATGCCAGCGGTTCACGGGAGGGTCCCCCGTGGCCGCGCGGCCCTGGGATCCGAGCAGCTGTCGGAGGGGCCGCTAAGGAATTCCTTATTAGCTGAGACGCAACCAGGCAGAAAACTCATTACACAGTGCTAAATAGACTTAATCACGTCCATTAGAGAAAAATGGCCCCGATAATGACAACAAATAACGAAACTGCAGAAAGTGTTCAAGGAAAAACACACACACACACACACACACACACACACACACGTCCCCTCCCCACAGCGTCTAAGAGCACACGGACGGGAGCCCCGAGAGACCAGAGAGAAACCCCCGCACGCGGCTTCGTGCCCACGGAGACCCCGGCCGCCAGGTAGGCGGAGCTGACTCACGTTGCCTGTGACAAGGACAAACGTACCTTTCAAACATGGCCTTGCTGGTTTGGTTGATGTACCATTTTAATCAGAAGGACACCCTCGGAGGGCAAATGTTCTGTCTGCAGACTGGTTCTCGGGCGGGGGGCGGGGGCGGTGGTGCTGGGGTGCTGGGCAGGGAGCGCTGTCCGGGAGCCCACAGTGCAAACTCGGTGAGACAAACACAGACCGACTAGCCCGGGGGCACCCCGACTTCCCTGGAGCCTGATGAACGCTCAGAGCCCAAGGCGTCTTTTACTCCATCCCCCGATCTAAGTCCCTGAGTGGGGGGACCTCTGCCGTCCCAGCCGGGGAATCCACATGGGGATCCCCAGAGTGAACTGACCTCACTCGGGGAGAGAAACTGCCGGGACCAGGGAGCGAGCGCCGCCGGGCTTCTGGGCACAAGGCCACAGGACCCAGGTGACGTCGGGCGCAGACTCAGCAGGAGGTGATCCCTGGAAACCTGCGCACGTCTGTGGACACGTCACGGTCGACCGAGATGGAGCTATGGGACTTCGGGGAGAGAGAGCGCTTTTGTAAAAAAACATTTTTATTTATTTATTTTTATTTTTAAATATGTTTTTATTGATTTCAGAGAGGAAGGAAGAGAGATGAAAACATCAATGATGAGAGAGAATCATGGATTGGATGCCTCCTGCATGCCCTCCACTGGGGATCGAGCCCGCAACCTGGGCATGTGGCCTGACTGGGAATTGAACCGTGACCTCCTGGTTCATAAGTCGACGCTCAAACTCTGAGCCACGCCAGCCGGGCCCAGCCAAGCTCTTTCCCCCATTTTCAACTATAAGAATTCTAACGGGTGCAGCACGCCCACTGGCAACCCTGGTGGTTCCCGGGGACTCTGGGGAGGAACGGACAGGCAGGACCAAGCGACTGCAGGGGGAAGACCTGGGCCGGGGAGCCGCTGACTTTGTGTTTGGCACCTGCCTGCCTGCTGCAGGCCAGATGCCCTGGGAGTGCGCACGTCCGACCCCGGGCCACCTCGGGGCGATCGCCGGGCACTGCGCTCAGAGTCGGGTCGGCAGCTCAGAGGGCCCGGGAGGCCCGGCCCCAACCAGCCAGCAGCTGCACCGAGTTTCATCCCATATCATTTTTACTGAAAAGAAAACCATACAGATTTAATCAGCTCTTCATATGGAAATATTTAACTTTCTTTTTTTCCCCGTGGAGTTGTTTGATATTATTGTTTTAAGAGTCAGGATTACGGGGGGGGAAAAAAATCAAGACGTGTGATAGTGGTGGGCACGGAATAGCATCCATTCTTGGCAAGGACACGAGTCTCCTTTCCAGGAGACGCACGTTTAAATGCCCTGGCATCTCCGTCAATTGCCTGGCTCGATGCAGAACATATTACACGCCCGTGAGCGTGAAGCGGAGGACGGAGCGACCCATCGCGCACAGCCCGCGGCCCGGTCGGGGCGGGACGCTGTTATCGGCCAGAGTGCAATGCTCTCAGGAAAGTAAGCTCCTGCGGCCGACAAGTGTAGGGAGGGCTCCCTTTTGGCAGCCAAACCTCTGAGGTTTCATTTGCTCTTTCGCCTTCAAAGATGTTATCGGACAACCTCGCTCCGGGACGCTTAGTCTCTGAAACCCTCTGATGTGGACCTCGCTCCCATATATACCGAGTAAAGGAGCCACGGCCTCTCTCGGCGGCCGTAAAGTGTAAAACACCTCTTAAAAGAGACGTTCTTTGTTTCCCGGCCAAGGGTGCAGGAGTCGGAAGACTCGGCCTTTTAAAAGCATCATTTTAAAACGCTGCGTTAAAGAAAATGAAGTAGCGACGCGATCTACGGAGCGATTTAAAAATGAGGAATGCTTTGGAGACCACGCGGGCATTCTCAAGTGCAAAAGTGACGCAAGCTGTAGTAGGCCAAGGCCCAGAACATTCCATCCCGGAAATGGGCCGTCGGGAGCCCAGGGGGGAGGAACATATAGGGCCCGGTCACCAACCGCGTTGGGAGGACGCGCCCATTTGAGGACCAGAGGACCGCCCGTCCCCTGTGCCGGTGGGTGATGAGGGAGGGTCCGCCTTGAAGCCTGGCCCGCCCACAGCCCGGACAGCCTTCCCCAGCCTCAGCCTCACATCCTTAGAAACTTGTAACCCTGAGATACGCGCAGAGCAATGACGGCCATGCAGTTATCGAATCCACAGCCAGGTTAATTCGCCTCCCCGCCATTTCGCTTTATGCCGGGGGCATCTACTGGCTGAGTGCCACGCTCACCTCCCAGGCTCCCAGCCCTCACACGTGCCCGAGACGGTGCCAATGGTGAGCAACTGACAGGAGGAGTTCGTTGGAACCCAAGGCACAAAAGACTTTGGCAACGTTATGGATAATGCTTTTTCTTTTAGAGGAAAAAGACACCCCAAGTCTGTGGTGCAATCGGGGAGCTGCAGCTGTCTCTCTCCCGATAACCAAGTGCTCGCGGCGCCATTTCCCCGGAAACGGTCACGTGGCGCGTTTCCCTCCGGTCGGCGCTGGTGTTTCTGTCCCTTCCCATCGACACCGACGGCATTTTTTCGGTTGTCTCTCGAGCAAATAAATCAGAAAGCTAATAGCCCTGTTGATTTGTCGAAGCTTGGTTTTTTTCTTTTTTCTTTAGAGAAGAAAAATAAAGAATCGCTTTAAAGGGAGAAAAACTGATGGTGGCGTGTGAACTCCAGCGTGGTTTCAGGCTGCGGCCATGCCAACTGTTAGGGAAAAAACGAGAAACTCCACTGCAGCCTAAGTAATAAAATCTTCTTTTAAAGCACAAATACTGTGCAGGGAAGAAACAGAAACCCTGGCGCGGGGACAGGGAAGGTGGGGGTGGCGTGAAGTAAAACACGGACCGGAGCGCGGAGATGCGTGGCCGTGGCCGGGCACTGAGTAATCCGTCCCCAGAGCAGTGTGTGCATGACCCGGGACCTCCTCTTCCTCTACCCCATCAGCCCGAGGACCTGAGAAGTGTGTACGTCTCTCTCTGAAGCTCTCTTCACTGGGATTCGCGTGACAAAACCTTTATCACCACTGTGCTCTTCCGAGGAGGCGGCCCCGGAGATGGGAGAAGGGCAGTTAGAAGATGCTCATGAGCATGGCAGCCTGTCTACCGCAAGCCCTGGCAGGGACAGACAGGGTGGGGGAGGAGACACGGAGAAGACACATCGGCTGTGCGTTTGCCAACACGCTGCCGTCCGTCCCCAAACCAGAGAGAGCTGGGCATTTAACACCCGAGTCTCCTACCTGGATGGCTGGGTCTTAGAATTGACAAATAATTGACTTCCCTTAAAATCAGGGTCAAAGCTGCCTGAGGTACCACCCTGGTGAGGAGGACACTAGGCCCACTGTTCCCGGCGGCCGGGAGGGTCCTGTCCGCCCCCCGGGTCCCCTCCGGGTGACGCCAACAAAAGGCAGCAGTTGAATGCAGAGAAGGGCCCGGTGGGAAGAGCTGGGATCCTGTGACAGGCATTCACCAGCCGGATTGTTCTCACACAATCGCTCAGTATCTCCGGTGACGGCCGGACTCGGGAGGGGGATCCGGGTGTCTGCCAGGTACTGCTCTGACGCCAAGAACCGAGAACCGGCGAGCTGGAGGCCGGAGGCCACGCCAAATGCCTCTTCCCTACTTCAGGCTCTTCGGGAAAACGCCGCCCTCCGGGTGCAGGGCGGACTCCTGGGCCGAGCGGGCACCGCCAAGGGGCAGGGCCCTGACCATGAGCATCCAGCGGTTTCTACCCCCACCCGCCTGCCTCTTTCCTTTTCCTAAAATTCTGCCCCAGGGGAGGTAAAAGGCAGCCGCTGCCTCCACTGGCCCCAGCCACCCCCTCAACACTCCAATGAATTAAATGCAAAGATACAAAGACGTGTATTTCATTTCAGCTGGTGTTTCCCCAAGCCCTCCCACCACCGGGCTATATGTAAACATTACCCCCCCCCCCACACACACACACACACACCACTGTGGATTTAACTGTATTCCTAATTGAAAATGAAAATTAATTTGCTGTTGATCAATTCCAGGTGGTAGATCGGCCTGAAATGGTAGCAGCGTGTGTGTTTTTTTTCCTCAGTGACCACACGCCAGTGCCCATAAACACCCATGAGCGCGTGTGTCACCAGCGCCCACGGGCGGCCGACGCCTCCTCCTCCTCCTCCTCGTACAAGCTCTTCCAGGGCCTCTCTTCCCTTCGCTGATTGGCACCATTCAATTTTTTAATGAAAAGATTTACAAAAGTGACGAGACGCGTGCAAATAAACTGCTGACAGACTCGCGAGCTAAGTGCGTGATTACGGCTGTGGGACTACAGATGTTGAACAATGGTGGCTCGCTTCGGGATGCACGCGGGCATCACAAATCAGCCGGCATCTGGTTTCTTTATCGAAGTACCTTTCTTACGGTTTGGACCTTAATTTTTTACAGTTGACAGCAGTGTTATTTCAGGAGAAAGAGAGAGAAGAAGAAAAAAAATCTCCATGCACTTTAATTAATTGTGGAGAAATTACATGGTCCTTCAACCGTGTAGTTTGTCATCAGCGCACATTAGAGATTTATATTAGATGTTTCTCCACAGTGTCAGGAATAATTAAAAGGGGGTAGGAAATGATGCCAACCAGCAATGCTTTACATCAGTGGTGAAAGTTTTATATTTATTACAGCCAAACAATTTTTAGAAGAAGATGTCAACTCCGAGGCTCGCCTGCGCGCAGAATACATATCAGGCGGGCGAGCGCCAGGGCTGCCGGGAGAATGCGAGGGCTCGTGTTTAATCCATCAGGCCGGCCAGAACCGGGATGGCGTGCCAGAGTTATTAATGACGTGGCGTCCCCTCTTCTCATAAACACGTTCACCCAAAACAATAAGGAACATATGCTTTCTTCTTTTTCCCTGAAATGCGCCTCATCCAGTGGCTCCTTCTGATCCTAATAAGAACAGAAGTGCCAACTATATGCAAGTCTAGCTCTTTTTTTCTTTTCTCAATGAATTGGTGCCACACTTATGGCTCAGACAGCATTGGTGGAATTGCTCAGTAAGAAGATATCAGGATGGCCTCGCCCGTATGGCTCAGTGGTTGAGCGCCTATAAAACACGGTGCAATTCCCAGTCAGGGCACATGCCCACGTTGCAGGCTCGATCCCCAGAGTGGGGCGTGCAAGAGGCAGCCCATCAATGGTTCTCTCTCACCACTGATGTTTTTATCTCTCTCTCTCTCCCTCTCCCTTGTCACTGATGTTTTTATCTCTCTCCCTTCCCCTTCCTCTCTGAAATCAATATTTAAAAAAAAGATATCAGGATGGCTTTTTAAAAAAAAATTTTTTTTCATTGCTTTCAGAGAGGAAGGGAGAGGGAGAGAGATATCAGGATGGCTTTTTAAAAAAATATATATTTTCATTGCTTTCAGAGAGGGAGAGGGAGAGAGAGACACAAACATCAGTGATGAGAGTCATTGATCGGCTGCCTCCTGCACGCCCCCCACCGGGGACCCAGCCCACAACCCAGGCATGTGCCCTTGACCAGAATCGAACCTGGGACCCTTCAGTCCACAGGCCGATGCCCTATCCACTGAGCCAAATGGCTAGGGCAGGATGGCTTTTGACTCCCCAGGGCACATGGTTGGTTACAGCATCCCTGCAGGAGTCCTCTGGGGAGGAGGCCACGCCCAGACAACAGCCAATGGAACGGTGATCTGGGAACCGGGACTCTCAGCTTCCTATTCCTGCTGCCGGTGAGCACACTTGGAACGTGACTCTTTTATCTTTTCCGGAGATCAGAGCCACGCGACCTTTGGAAAGCAGAGGTCACCAAGAAGCTCCCAGGGACATTCCGGCACCCGCATCACAGGAACCAGTCATCGGGGGCGTGGGTCCTCTGGTTTGTGCTCCCAGCGGAGCAGGTGGCCTGCCGGGTCCTCTGCGCCCCGGGCAGCACATTGCAGGGGGCGACTGGACGCCCTCCCCCTTTGCCGAGTGTCTCGCCGGGGAGGCGGGGCTGGCAGTGATCCCCGAGTAGGTGATGCCTGTCACTTCGAATTTATTAGCCGCCTGCCCCGGATATTTTCATAATTTCCACTTCGCTGGCGTGGCCTCAGAGGAGGAGGCATCCTGGGAACCGCAGCCTCGGCACAGCCCCGCCTCTGCCCCGTGTGGGCGCCCGACCGGGCTCCTCTCCTCGGGGCCCGTGGGTCTACGGCGG
>NW_005370423.1:510994-540519 GCF_000412655.1 Myotis brandtii
GGGGGTTGGGGGGGGGCCTCCTCCCCGAGACCTTCGTGAGCTGTGGAAATGGTGATGGAGTCCGCCACGCAGGGCTCACGGAACCGCCAGGCGGGTCCAGGAGGGGGCGTCTGCTTCAAGTTTCCCGAGCTTTTTCTACATCAAGTAGTAATTCCCTTAATCATGCCCACACTTCCGTAACCATGTTCCTGAATTAAGTTTACGGGGTGCTTTACAATGTCCAAAGCACTTTTGTAACTATTATTTCATTTGACTAATCCTTGTATCACTCAACATCAAGGAGAGAAACCGCAGCGCGTTCTCCCTCAATCCGAAATGGAGCACACATCTTAGGCGCACTGCTCCTCGGTGGATGGCGTGGAAAAGTCCGCGCTGAGCTTTCTAAAGTGCTTTCTGTACTTCAAATACAATCGAAATTTCTTCCTGTGGCCCCGCCTTCCTCCCTGTGGCCCCGCCTTTCTTTCTGCTGTTCCTAGGTGCTGCCACTCCCTCTGAACATTGCTCCCCAATCCTCCTGTTCATCGGAGACAGCAAGCCCGTCCCCACCTCTGGGACTTGGCACTCCCGGTCCCTCTGCCTGGGACGCTAACTCACTCCGCCTCTTGGTGTGGCTGTCTCCTTGTCTTTCAGATCTCAGCTCAAATGTCACGGCCCAGAGAAGCTATCTCTGACCTCTCTACCTGGTATTACCCACCCTGCCACCTCCATTTCCTAGTTTGCTACCGGAAATGATCCTATTTATGTATTTATTTGACAGGGGTCTCTCCCATTCGAATGTAAGCTCCAAGAGAATTTGGGAATATTAAAAGTTCAGGATAGCTTTTTCTATGGGCTTAGATGCATCTACAATTGGTTTCAAATAATCGGTGTGTGAAATTGTTCTTTAATCCAGTAGACAGTCTCTAATCCGGTGAGTATAACTGGGATTTTTACCATATAAGTGGTTTTTTTCTTCAACTCATTTGGATTTCAAAGCCACCAATGGAACCCCTCTTTTGGGATGATCCTAATGGAATTAACCAAATTCAAAGAGATGTGAACTTAAAACCAGGATCACTGGAAAGAAAAGAATATTAATAAAAGGTCAAACCACCCTTCCTGTGTTCCTAAAAGGGTTATTTTAAGGTCAGGTTTTTTTTCACTGTTAGTGTTAAAGCAGTTCACTCAACCCGTACCTCCATCTGAACTCCGATTTGAACTGAAGTTTGCAGAGGTTCAGACAAACCCCTGCTAAATGCAGCTGCAGATTGGAGCAGCCAAGTGCTGCTGTGGCCAAGGCTGGAATCACCGGCTCAGCCACACTCCCGCCTCCCACGGCAGGTGCCGATGGCAGTCCGGCACACCAGGACTGGCCAGGGCCAGAAGAAGGAAGTTGAAATGAGAACAGGCGGATTTGAACCCAATATAGGCAACAAATTCCTACAGGAAGGGAGAGTCCCATAAGTGACTAGAGAAATGATACAAATCTCTGGAGAGAGTACGAGTAGGATAAATCCACTGACACCTGCACTTCTTCAGGACTATGACTGGCTCATCTGTATAGCTGATAGTATCTAATAGACTAAGTGCTCAGATACATGCTCATCTGCACAGCTCCTGATAGTATCTAATAGACTAAGTGCTCAGATACATGCAGTGAGTGAGTCTGGACGACACGCTACCTTGAGGGCAGGGCCATGTCTCTCTAGTTTTCCACTGTCTGCTCAGTGCTCAGGACAGTGAGAGCTGCTCCCCAAACAATCATGTCCCTTATTTCACTGGTGTACAGCCAAAAGGACTCTTAGGTAGCAGTCATCATTAGGGTCCTCTGTATTACCACATGTCTATACCTCTTGGTAAATTTTTTAATAAAATTTTTGATATATTTTTATTGATTTCAGAGAGGAAGGGAGGGGGGAGAGAGAGAGAGACATCAATAATGAGAGAGAGTCATTGATTGGCTGTCTCCTCCACATCCCCTACTGGGGATTGAGTCCACAACCCGGGCATGTGCCCTGACTGGAATCAAACCGTGACCTCCTGGTTCATAGGTCGATGCTCACCCACTGAGCCCTATGGGCTGGGCTCTAGGTAATTTTATAAGGACAAAACAAAGCAGTATTACTAGCTCCATCTTTGGAAGACAAACTGAGGCAATGAGCTTGTAAAAACCCAAATACACACAGAAATGTCCTGGCTGAGCTAGAACTCAATCCGAGGATTCCTGCTTAGCATGAAGACTCTATTTGTTGGTTACTTCTGACCCTACAAGTGAATTTCTGTTTGTGCGGGAAACCATGATAAGGAGCCAGAGCTCACGGAAAACTTCCTTGTTTTCAGAAATGAACTCACTTCTGGACGAGCTTGGAGTTCTAAGCAAATAGAGGCCGAGGGACTTAGTTTCTGACCCTCTGATCTATGGTTATGACCCAGGGAGTCCTCTTTGCCCTCAATTCCAAAGCCCTGGATTCCCAGCCCCAAGAAGTGGGGTCCGGTCTTTGGGTCGTTCCCCCTTAGTCCAGCCCAAATGAAGGCCCTCTTATGCATGCAGAGATGGTAACAGAGATAGGCCCTGTGGACGCTGGGAGCTTGGTCCGGAAAAAATGTTTAAAATATTCAAGAGCCAAATATTAGATTAGGACTAATCCGGTCAATTCAGAAGACTGAGGGGCACCGAGAACCCTCATCGAGGACAGACAGCTGAAAACATGAGCTTTTTCTCTGTTTTGTTTTTTTGTTTTGC
Source organism: Myotis brandtii (assembly GCF_000412655.1). Taxonomy (NCBI): domain Eukaryota; kingdom Metazoa; phylum Chordata; class Mammalia; order Chiroptera; family Vespertilionidae; genus Myotis; species Myotis brandtii. Next base: position 513,717 of record NW_005370423.1, read on the forward strand.
CTCAATCCACTGACCTATCTGAAGGTGGAATCTATCAGGTATTTAAGCACAGACCTGAGACATTTCCTCCGCTCCTCAGGGGAAGGAGGCGAGGAGGAATTGGTTCCAGATGAGATGGTGGGATCTCCGTTGTGTTTCTAAATTAAAGCTCTGCAGCCCCTGATGTGATCACTTTGTTTGCTCATGACACCATCTCCACCACCACCAACAGCAGCAACAAAATCCCATCCCCAACGACAAAGACATCAGAAAGGAACTCAACACACACCCAACACCTAGGGATCCTATATAATAAAACCCTAATATGCAAATAGACCGAACGGCAGAACAACCGGCAGAATGACTGGTGGAATGACCAGTCACTATGACATGCACTGACCACCAGGGGAGAGGCTCAATGCAGGAGCTGCCCCCTGGTGGTCAGTGTGCTCCTACAAGGGGAGTGCCGCTCAGCCAGAAGCCGGGCTCATGGCTCCACTGCAGGTGGGCGGTAAGGAGTGAGGGGTCCCAGACTGCAAGAGCCCCAGACTGCAAGAGGGATGTCTGACTGCCGGCTTAGGCCCGATCCCCAGGGGGACTGGGCCTAAGCATGCAGGCAGACATCCCCCGAGGGTTCCTGTACTGCAAGAGGGCGTAGGCCCAGCTAAGGGGACCTCCTCCCGTGCACAAATTTCGTGCACCAGGCCTCTAGTCAATGTATAATTGAGGTTTGATTTTTAAAAAATATATATTTTTATTGATTTCAGAGAGGAAGGGAGAGGGAGAGAAAGATAAAAACATCAGTGATGACAGAGAATCATGGATCAGCTGACTGCCTCCTGCACGCCCCACCCTGGGGATTGAGCCTGCAAGCCGGGCGTGTGCCCTGACCGGGAATCTCCTAAGATCTCCTGTTTCATAGGTCGACGCTCAGCCACTGAGCCACGCCAGTTGGGCGAGGTTTGATTTAGGAAGAAAAAAGTGAGGGCGAGATCCAAAAGCCTCTGACAATTCCAGTTATTGAGTTTAAGAGCGCAAACCTAAGAAACAGAAAAAAAAATTCCCAAGGTTCCCCGTAAGAGGCAGGAAGCTGCTTTGTCGAAGACCCCGGAGAGGCCTTGCACCACGCAAGGATAATCACCCGCGATTGAGTGTTCTCCAGTGGCCTCGGCATGACAAACCACATGGTTCCCAGGGAGCCCTTAAAGCCCGCATGTCAACTCAGGGTTATGGATTAGACCTCTTCATCCTTCTCCACTCAACATACCTTAAAGCCCCTACTCTCCCAGGCCTGTTCTAGAGGCATCTAGCAAGAGACTCTTGAAAAGTCACAATCAGATATAGTTACAGGACGTCTAGTGAAGACTCTGCAGTCATCCGAGACCCCCCATGTGTTGCCAGGAGCCAGACTTGGGGCCAGAAACTCGGCGGCCCCACGGAGATGAAGGTGAGGCCTTCGAGGGGTCTCACCCCACTGCCTGGATGTGAGTGGCTCTGTGGTCCTGGAAACGTCACCTGATGTTTCCATGGTGACGCCCTGTTGTTGATACCTATCAAGTACCGCTCCGGCTCCTTATCTTGCAAGTTTGTATTAAGGAGCACATTCAAATCAAAGCGGAGGATTTGACTAAAGAGAATATCTGTTTTACAGCAAAAATAACAACACTGACACATCTGATCCTGCTGAACATTAGTCACTTTGGGACCCGAGTTCTTTCAAACCACAAGGAGAAAATATCTTGGAATCGACTGTGCATTTTCTGAACTGGATGGTTGCAGGAACCCCAGAAAATGAGATGCGAAGGGAGCGTGCCAGACTCTACGTCTTGACCATTATTTTGGAAGGGATTTGCGCTCCCAGTTACGTTTTGCTGCTGATTCAATGTGCTTCGTTCCCTCGGCACACAGGGCCCATGGGGGCTGGTAACCTCATATACTTCGCTGTGGACACCAGCTTATCAAAAATGCATTCAAGTCCGGCCGGCGGGGCTCAGTGGTTGAGTGTCGACCCGTGAACCAGGAGGTCACGGTTCGATTCCCAGTCAGGGCACATGCCCGGGTTTCGGGCTCCATCCCCAGTAGGGGGCGTGCAGGAGTCGGCTGATAGATGTTTCTCTCCCTCCCTCTCCTTTCTCTCTCAAATCAATAAAAACATCTATATATATTTTTAAAAAGGTACAGGGTTTTCTGCTCCATTTCTCCTCCGTCTTCAAACTGGAGGGTGTTGCCCCAGAGACTTGCCAGCTTTGCAGTCTCAGCTCCATACAGTGGCCGAAGATGACACAGGCTTTGTCATCTCCCTGGGGAGAAACACTAGTTCTTCAGACAGAAGTATCTCTTTAACCAGCTTAAAAAAAAAATGTCTGGAACTGACTGGCTCTTGGCAATGTGCCAGTTTCTGAAAGCCAAGGTGATGGGGAAACCTTTTAACCTGAAGAGGAGCAAGGAGGGAATCCGGCCGTCAGTGGGTGAGGGCGTGGAGCGAGCCCTTCACGGGCCAGCCCCGCAAGCAAACAGTCAAGAGGATGAGTAACGCACCACGAAACATCAAAGTCACTAAAAAACCGTGGGCATCTTTCTCTAACTGGCTTTGCACTTGATGTATGAATACGGCTGGGGTCACCGAGTGGGCGCCGAGATCCACCTTTGGTGGGAATGTTTCACAGTTGCCCCCCCCGGGACAATGGCAAGGCTGAGCCTCCTTGCACTGTAGGTCTTTTGGAGCTACTTTCTAGTACAAACCTCCCTGTACCCCTAAAAGCACTGGAGCACACAACCCCTCCCCCCAATGTCCCTTCACTTCCAAGTTTGAAGTCAGAGCATCACCATTGCCTCCCTCCTTCCTCTTCTTCATCCCCATCAGGGATAGGTTGTGAGGTTCTCTCAGGCGAGAAGGCCTCTGAAACTCACACTTCCCTCCTGCTCTCACTGCTCTGCCTGGCGCAGGGCCAGGCGACTCAGTCCAGAACACTGCTTTCCTCCAAATTCCCTCCTTCAAGCAAAACAACCCAAATCCATTGCACACCCTGCCACCAGACTACCCTCCCCGAAAATATCTCAGCACCCTCGCCTGGGGCTTTGGAGACCTTCCAAAGCTCCCCACAGCCCAGCCACCTTTGAGTGCCTCACACATAATTGGTCTAAGCTTCTCGAACTTTCTGTCTCAGCCGGGTAGCCTAACCCACTGGCCCTGATCTATCCCATCTTATTCCCGACCTCACAGTGAATTCTATCAATAGCATGGCCTCTTCCCATCCACCTGTCTTCTTCTTCTTTTTTTTTTTTAAATGTTTTTATTGATTTTAGGGCATGACCTCTTCCCATCCATCTGTCTTCTTCTTCTTTTTTTAAAATGTTTTTATTGATTTTAGAGAGAGAGAAAGAGAGAGAGAGAGACCAAAACATTGATGGCAGAGAAATATCAACATCGATTGGCTGGGAGAGAGAGAGAGATCGAGATCGAAACATTGATGGCAGAGAAATATCAACATCGATTGGCTGCCTCCTGCACGCCCCCGGGCATGTGCTTGGACTGGGAATCGAACCTGCGACCTCCTGGTACACGGGTGGTAAGAGAAGAACTAAAGCCGGGCCCAGGGCGAGGATCTTCTCCAGGAACCGTCTTTGTTCGGGAGCTGCTGCGTGTTCAGAGTGAAAGTGAATGGACAGGCACAGCAGCTGGAGCGCCTAACCTCATTGCACCTGCCGTCTACCCGGGGGACTCTCCACCATGCCCGCGACTCCATCACCCAGCTACCCGCTCTCCACGTGAGGCTGGTGCTCACGGAGCGAGGCTCGCGATGTCCTGTGAAACTGAGACGTGGTCACTTCCAACCTGCTGGCCACACGGACGGCCGACGCGAGTTTCCCCGCCTGCTTCTCATGCAGAGATGGGCACCCCAAGAGGGAGCCGGATCCTCGGGACCCCAGTTTCTTCGGGGCGTCCCCAGATTCCAGAACGGTGTGCCAGACCACCATGGACGGAGGTACTGGTGCTGTTGTGTATTTAATTTTAACAGGATGATGTATCGTTCATATCGATTAACCCTGAGTGGATGGTACTAGGAGACATTTTTAAGGTATTTTTTTAGACTCTTCTGGAATTTCCCACGCTTTCTATCATGAGGAAATAGGATCTTCCTACTAATAAAAATGTAGGGAGGGAAAGGAAGAAAACTTGATGAAAGATGCCTCCATCAAAGGACCCGCCCTTAACTTCCCCCGGCAGTGGATTCATGACGCCCTTGTAAAGCGCGCAGGGAAACATTATTTCAGGATTTTACCCCGGAACTTCAAACACTGTGTACAATAGATGTTCATCTACAAAGAGCCTTCATTTATATGATCACATGGAACCAACGTACAAGCTACGCTGTGGATTGGTCCCAGGATCGCGCCACTCCATCAAGTCGGGGACAGACCCTAGCGGCGGCGGCGGCGGCCTGTCGTGACCAGTAACGTCAGAAAATAGACGATGTGTTTCTTTCTCTGGCCACCATCTGCAAGTGACACCATCCTCACACTTGAGCCCATCACTCCGCTGGGCACACCCTGTCCCCAGATCTGTTGATCACCTGAGGGGGTTCACAGAGTGGACTCCACCCAACGCATTCTAGGAATAGGCGGGAGGGGATGGGGAGCCCCACCTGAGGCGGCTGTCGGTGGATGACAGATTAGACAAATCTGGTCGCTCCATCAAAATGTCCGTCTCCAGCCTTGATTAGGAAGCCGACTGAGTGCTGATGAATTCACAAGGGTGCGGGCCCCAAATACAAAACAAACTCCCCAAGTTGCTAGTAAACTCCACAGTACCCGAGGGGTGAGGGCGGCACTTGAGAGGGGGGGTGAGGCTCCTGCACCTTTTGTTTGTTTGTTTTGTGGTTGTTTTTGTTAATCCTCACCCTAGGATATTTTCCCATTGATTTTTAGGGAGAGTAGAAGAGAGAGGGAAAAGACAGACAGACACATCGACTGGCTGCCTCCAGCAGGCGCCCCTACCAGGGCCCGGGCTGGGGAGGAGTCTGCAACCAAGGTATGTGCCCTTGACCGGAATCGAACCAGGGACCCCAGGCCGATGCTCTATCCACTGAGCCAAACCGGCTAGGGCTATACGCATCTTTTCATTACATAAAGAGACTGTTGGGGGAGAACCCAGCCCGGATACAAAAACCAAGAGGCATTTGAGACGAGAAATATCCTGAGAACAATATACTGCAAACAAGAGACCTCGGGGGCACCTGCTGCCTTTCCAGAGAGGGGTGCGTTGCCCCCCACTTTGGCAGCAGCCCACATACTGGGGCCAGAGGCAGGAGGGAACACGCAGGCCGGTTTCAATGCTGCCCCCCAACCCCTTCCTCTCCTCATCTCTGGGATGAAGATGTCCGTGCACAGGAACAGCCAGGGACCTAACCGCTAGGAATGTTGAGAACGTGGGTTGTTTTTTGTTGTGGTTATTGTGGGGGATGGGAGGGAGGAGGAGGGGGAGGACGGAAGGGAGGAGCAGTTTGTTGTTCTGTTGTCTTAAGAAACGGCATCCAAATGAGCCTTAAAAAAAATATTTTCCTTTCTTGTCCTTGGAGCTTTGTCTGAAGCGAAGACATACGTTCAAGGTTTAGTTTAAGTCACTTAGTGACTAAATGACCCAGGAAAATGAAAACGGGAATATAACTCATCCCCTAATCAGGCTGGCCCATCAGCTCGGACCTGAACACAGCAGTCTGTCTGTCTGTCCATTCACAGCGCTGCCAACCCCCCAAATTCAGCTGTGGTGGTTTTGGGGAGTTGGAGGGGACACAGTAAGAGGATGCCAAGTCCCCGAAATCCCGTGTCATTTTAGACGGTACCATTATGTTACACCAACCTTATGATTTCACCCAAAGCCTCATGTCCTACCATCCTGTTTTTCTTCAGCCAGAGTTAACCTTTGGGTGACTTCTCCCTCTGTCTCTCTCTCTCTCTCTCTCTCTCTCTCTCATAACTACCCTCTCTGCTAATCAATTGTGCATTGCAGATGGGGTCAGGGAAACCGACTTCCTCCTTTGATAGCTTCCAATGTTTCTACTCCTGGGGATAAAAGTGCTTTCAATGGAGTTATATTCGAGGGAAATCAATAGATGATTACCGCGAAGATTCCTATCGATTGCCCTGTTGCATTGCAAAAAGGCGCAAGAAAAATGGCCCGGACCTCTGCTAATCAATTGTGCATTGCAGATGGGGTCAGGGAAACCGACTTCCTCCTTTGATAGCTTCCAATGTTTCTACTCCTGGGGATAAAAGTGCTTTCAATGGAGTTATATTCGAGGGAAATCAATAGATGATTACCGCGAAGATTCCTATCGATTGCCCTGTTGCATTGCAAAAAGGCGCAAGAAAAATGGCCCGGACCACTTTCCTTCCATGCCGACGCCACACGCTGTGCGGTGAGTGTCTGGGGCGATGGGAAAATGTGGGGACTTTATGGAATGACCCAGAGTTTTCATCATCCGATCCACCGACTGCTCTCTCTCTACCCAGGAAGACGCTGCGTTGCTGCTCTCCTGGCTTCCTGTCCATGACCCTGGCCGGCCCCAGGGCGGCTCACAGAGCTGAGGACTGTCTGTTTCAGACTCCGCGGCTGTGCCCGACAGTGCTGGTCGCCTGCCTGCCATCCGTCCTCCTCTTCTCCCTCCTGTACAGAACCCTGACCCTGCGGCCACGTGCCCAGCTGAAAAACATTTCTCAGTTTCCTTTATTTTATTGACTTATTTTTTATCCTCACCCGAGGATATTTTTGTCCATTGATTTTTAGAGAGAGTAGGAGGGAGGGGCAAGGGGGAGAGACAGAGGGAGCGAAACATCGATGTGAGAGAGACACATGGATTGGCTGCCTCCCGCACACACCCGAACTGGGGGCCGGGTCTTGAACCTGCAACCCAGGTACATGCCCCTTGGTCTGCAGGCCAATGCTCTGAACAGTGGGGCTCAGTTTCCTTTCTGGAGAAGCGCGACTAAGTTTTGGAGAATGGGGAGCAAGCCTAAGCCGGCACTCAGACATCCTTAGCGCTGCCGCAGAGGCAGGAGAGGGTCCCGCCACCACCGCTGCACTGGCCAACCGTGAGCCCAGCTTCTGGCTGAGTGGCGCTCCCCCTGCGGGAGCGCACTGACCACCAGGGGGCACCTCCTGCATTGAGCGCCTGCCCCTTGGTGATCAGTGCATGTCATAGCGACTGGTCCTTCCACCGTTCGGTCGATTTGCATATTAGCCTTTTATTATATAGCAAAGGATGATCCACGGGTGAGCACCAGCCTCCCCTACCTCAGACGGGAAATAACGAGGTTCAGATGCAGTTTCCTTTATTTTATTGACAGAATGACCCCAGGCAGAGAGGTTAACCTGCCCGGGGTCGTTCAGTGTGTGAATGCTACTGTGATTAAACTGTGTATCCCCCGACATTGCTGGTGGCAATATAAACCATCTGACTGGTCCAGGAACCTATTTTGGTAAAGTAAGACAACAAGCCACCCAAACATTTGCACCTCTTACCTAATAATTACACTTCTAATAATAGTCTCCAGAGAAACCATCAAAACAAAACAACACCTGAAGAGATTTTTTTTTTAATTGCAGCATTATTCATAATAGTGAAACTAAGGGGCCCCAACTTTTCAATAATGGGGAATGATTCAATAAAACACAGTATATAAATTTAATGTATTATTAGCATAATTATTAATTTATCAAGCAACATGGGAAACACTTGGGTATTAAATAAAAAAAGCAGTCAACAATTATAGATAAAATACAGTATGTAAACTTAATGAGTTATTATTGCCGATAAAATGCGTTATGACATGACGAAGCAACACGGGAAACACCTGGGTATTAACTTTTTTAAAAAGCAGAATACAAACTTGTATGGAGTCAACAACGGCACCTAAACTAGACAATGTGTTCCTATGGCCGAGGGCTGGAAAATGCAAATGGCTGCCTCACGAGAGTGGGGCTGTGGATAAGATCTCGCTCCCCGTTTCTCCCTCTTCCATTTTCTAAATTTCAAAGAGGAGTAGGAGAGTGGGGCTGTGGAGATCTCCCTCCCAGTTTCTCCCTCTTCCATTTTCTAAATTTCAAAGAGGAGGGAAAGGGGAGCAGAAAAACGCTCTCACGCAAGGAAGAGAGCCGGCACCAAGTTCTCTCGGCCCCAGCGTGCTGTGCGCCCGGGCCCGCCTCCTCCCCCAGCACCCAGGGCTCTTTACCAGTCAGGGCAGATGAAGTTCGGCTGCTCAGGAGGGTAAATAAGATTAGCGATGGGCTCCAGGTCGCCCACTCCTGGAGGTCGGCGAGTGTGAGATTATTATCCTTGTGAGGAGAGCAGCGAAACAGCATTAAGGAATAAATTAATGAAAAAGGTAGAAGATTATTCGAACTAAAGCCCTAATCAGTTTAGAGATTTCACTCAATGGCTGCGCGGGCCATCAGTCAAGTTCACCAAACCAATACGTTTGTTTTCCTAAGTAATTCCAGGGGATCTCCCTCTCTGGCTTCACAGACAGCCCGTCTGAGCAAAGGCAGGAGTAAAGCGACCCCGGTTTGCTGCTACACCTCGTACAGAACGCACCGAGGCGTGGAGGCGAACGCTGCTGAAACGGCCAAGTGCGCTATTCATCCCAGATGCGTAATGGCCGGCCCTGCTCGGCTTCTGATTCCAAATTGAACATCACTCTCTATCCATTCAGAGGCACCGCATTCGCCGACGTGCAAACCGCATCTTTTATTAAATAAACACAAACTGGGAGATAATGACATACATTTGTTTTCATTACGAGCAGGAACGCGATATTCCTCCCAGGCTTACGGCATTAGCATTTCTTGCCACGTTCCCCGTGCCTTTGAACTTTCTGAAAAGCTACATCTGTTGGCTCCCGTGTATACAGCGGGAAGTTGCCGAGTGAATTAAGTTTTAATATAAATTGCTTTGTTCGCTATTAAGATTGATGTCGGACACACTGTACTGGAAGTTGCAAACGGCAATTACAATCCGTAGCAATTATCTCTGGTTGTTAATAGCACAAGATAGCGCGTCACTTTCTACCAAGTGTATAATTTATCACCGGCGGTTTGTTGGGTTTCTTTCTTGCTTTTTTTTTTTTTTTTTTTTTTTGGCGTGAACTCTTGCGGTATTCCAAATGTATAATCTTGTTGTATTTATTTCCCAGCGGCCCAACAAAATGCACAGCAAGTGCTGACGAGAACAAACTAGAAAGCTCTGCTATTGACAAGCCGTCACTTGAGCGGTAATGAACACGCTGCCTCCACTTTCACCTCCAGCGGCCGGCAGCTCTAATTTATGATAAAGCAGAGAGAGGCGACCTCCATGTTTATTAGACCCTCAGTGCTGTTTCAAATAAAGTAATTAGAAGGTCAAGGGACAGGTCTGGAACGCCAAGCACAAATGCAACCCTTCTGTACCGACATTTAAAAAAAAAAAAGACCCGTGTGTTCAAAGAGCATTTTATCCATCTTTCTTCTCCAGAGCAGGCAAGTCTTTTTATTTTTTTTTTTAATCCGACCGTAACCAATCAGAACCGGCGGCAGCTCCATTCTTTCTCTCCCTAATTTGCTCCATATGCGCACCGAGCCGCACACCTTCACAGAACATGACTGACGAGGCCAAAAGCAAAACCTGTTTGCTCCCCGCTGTACACCGAGGACAGGTGATTAGGAATCTTTTTTTTTTTAAATAAGGAAAACTCAATAGGTGAAAAAATGAAACGGGTCCGGAGAAATCCTAGTAATGGAACAGCCCCCCAATAAAGAACCTTAAAAATCTATTTCAAAACATTTTACTTCTTTTTTTCTTGAAGAAACAACGGAGGCTGCCCAGCCAGTGTGGCTCGGTGATTGAGTGTCAACCCAGGAACCAAGAGGTCACCAGTTCGAGTCCGGGTCAGGGCACATGCCCGGGTTTCGGGCTCTATCCGCCATGGGGAGGGGAGGGGGCAGGAGGCAGCCTGTCAATGATGTTTCTCTCTCATTGATGTTTCTATCTCTCTCTAAAAATCAATAAAAGCATTTAAAAAAAAAAAAAAAAAGGAAACAGCAGAGGAAAAGGAGCCGGCCCGGAAGAGAATTGCCCTGCGAAGGCCTTTTATTTTCCGTGGGGGCAGGGGTGGGCAAACTTTTTGACTCGAGGGCCACAATGGGTTCTTAAACTGGACCGGAGGGCCGGAACAAAAGCATGGATGGAGTGTTTGTGTGAACTAATATAAATTCAAAGTAAACATCATTAATGATGTTTCTCTCTCATTGATGTTTCTATCTCTCTCTAAAAATCAATAAAAGCATTTAAAAAAAAAAAGGAAACAGCAGAGGAAAAGGAGCCGACCCGGAAGAGAATTGCACTGCGAAGGCCTTTTATTTTCCGTGGGGATAGAAGCAAGGCCTGTCTGTAGCCGACTCTTCCAAACCCCTCTCCTGGCCCCTAAGGAGAGGAAGGAGAGGGAGGAGGGAAGAAAGAGGAGATGCAGAAGGAAGCAGAGAGGGAAGGAGGGAAGGTGGGGGAGGGGGGGAAGAGGCCAACCCAGAACTCCGCCAGCTAATGATGCCAGTCCTTTCCCGGTGCCGTAGCCTAATGCATTCCTCTGACCACCTCTTTTGGGTGGTCATGGTCCAACAGCCTTTCCGAAATAGCACTGCGGTGGCTAGTTTTTGCTACGAGTCATTCTCACCTCTGTCGGTTCAAATAGTCGGTGTAATTACACTTGATTATATAAGTGGAGGAAATGTACGTAATGTCGTCATTAGGACGTGTAATTCGGTTATAAAAACACTTACGAAACCATAAAGCAAGAAGTATGGGTTTGTTTTGGTTTTTTCTTTGTTTGTTTTTTGGTCTGCACCCAGGTAACACCTGAAGTAATGATCCCATGGGTGGTGAGAAGTGGGCATATTTGCCCCTCGTCTGTCTGGGTGCAGGGACAGGCAGCTTGGATCCACAGTGACCCCGGTGATAATCCGGTGCCAAATAATATTTCCGACTCGGGCTATTACGAAAGAGACATCACCTGTAACGCTAGGATCCACCGTGGACCTGAAATGCAAAACGGTGCTGAACTCCGGAGGCCTCGGGAACAGCAAGTATCCAGGCTGCTTTCTTCAACCTAGGGCAGTGATGACGGACCTATGACACCCGTATCAGAGGTGACACGCGAACTCATTTTTTTGGTTGATTTTTCTTTGTTAAATGGCATTTAAATATATAAAATAAATATCAAAAATAGAAGTCTTTGTTTTACTATGGTGGCAAATATCAAAAAATTTCTATATGTGACACGGCACCAGAGTTAAGTTAGCGTTTTTCAAAATGCTGACACGCCGAGCTCAAAAGGTTCGCCATCACTGACCCAGGGCCACGTTTGCTTCTGTCGTTGCCTTGACATTTTTTTTTCCTTATTTATTTTACACTGAAATGCAATGTTCCCACTGATTTGTACAACACATGGGAAAGTCGATGTTGAAATAAACTAGATCATTTTCAAAATACTCGGAGGCAGGAATTTCAACCTCAAACCGTCCCCCCACCCCCACCCCACTTCTTTCCAGGTCTCTCCCAGCAGATATTCATAAGCAGTGAAATGGTCAAAATGCTGGAAGAAGATGCGCCAGCCTGAGGAACCCAGGCTGCAAACCTGGGTCTCGGTGGAAGCCCTGACCACAGCACTACCACGTGTCAGATCTCCACCAATAGGAAGCCTCCTACCTCTTCCCCAAGAGACCTACCTTCCACGGGTATAAAAGGCGGGGGCTTCCCAGTCTCTGTCTTAGGAACTGAAAGGAAACACCCAGGCACTGGCAGCGCTTGCATGTATTTGCGTAGCTCCATGCCGTGCATCCACGGTTCCTAAAGATGGTGAATGGCTCTGGGAGTGTCCCAGAGGCTGGAGGAAGGAGCCCCTGGTGCCAGGGGGAGGCGCTGTTGGTTCCCTCCCCTTCCTTGCTCATGGAGCCAATGTCTTATCCAGCGATTCCGCACTGGGAGAAAACCCGCCTGGAGGCCAGCTCAGAAGTCAATCTTGGTGAACAGGCCAATCATGGCGTTTCCATCCCCTTGCCCGTCTTTGGCTGCGGGATGGACAGCTGACCCAGAACCGGGAAATGAGCCCCGAGAGGGGCTGTCGGGTGGGGGTTTCGAGGAAGGAGCCAGGAGGAGAGTCCATCCCCTGCCCCCTCTGTGGCTCCTCCATCTGGAAGGGACGCCCGGAGCCAGCGTGAGGGGAAAGGTCACTGCAGCGGAGCTTTGAAGAGGTCCTCCATGAAGTCATGGGGCCTGTGATCCTATCGCACCTACAGCTGTCCGACCCCTGAGCTTCCCGTCAGGCGAGCTAATGAGCCCCTGAGTCAGAGCGGAATCCGATCATGTGCCCATGTGCCCCTTGGGGAGGGGCAGCGTCCACGCTGTGAGCTATGCTGCAAGCACGCCCACACATTCGCCTTCACATCCCGGCACTGATATGTCACACTGGCGTCTGCGTAGATGACGGGTGGGGATTTAAAAACGCACACAGTCCTTTTGGAGAGCAGTCTGTCCATACATGATCAAGAGTGGCAAAGAAGTGGGTAAGTTTTGATCCAGGATTGCACTTGGGGCAATTTATCTCAGGGAAAAGAATCCAAAATGTGAGGAACTATATATATATATTCTGCATGTAGTGCGAGTATCATGCATCCGTTAAAAATGATCAGAAACTGTTAGTAAAGTAAGACAGTTGTTATGACAAGTGAAAAAGAGAATATCATAATAGTAACACCAAAACAGCAGCAACAAAACTCGATGTGTGTGTATGTTTAAAGGCTCAAAATAACAGTGTCAACCATACAAATAAAGTAAAAAAAAGAAAAAAAGGAACCACACACACACAAAAATATTAATAATAAAATAAAAGCTCAAAATAAAATCTACCAAAAAATGGTAGTTGGTGTCCTGGTGGGAGATTAGGGGTGAGTTATTTTTCCTGTCATTTCTTTCCCAAGTTTCCTACCGAGGAAAAGTCTATATATTTAAAGTCTCCGCCCTGCCTTACTCGACGGCTTGGTCAAGTCTGCGGACGATGCTGATTGGAAGTGTCTAGGGAGGGAGCCGGGCCGGGCTAGCCTGGGGAGGAGACCGAGGCAGAGGCAGGAACCCCATTGGAGCCAGGACTTCTTCCCAACCAGTTGGCCTTTTCTTTAAGTCCCGATTCTTCTTTCCTTTCGTTTTTTTTTTAAGGAGATGAGGATGCCCGATTTGGGTTGGGTGGACAGGAACCGCTAACAAATACGCCACGGTGAGCGAGCACATCAGCACCGCCAGGCCCACGGGGACGGTTCCCAGGTCTCAAGAAGAAAGAGAGAACGCCACCTGCTTGGGTGCAAGGGCTGCGCTTCCCCACACATGTGCCTGGAAGCGCAGAAGGGTGCAAGGTGGGGGCCGGGGAACATGAGAGCCGCCCGTGAAATAAAAGCTGGGGCACGGCGCTTCTTCCGATCTAAGCCAGCAATGGCACTGCCCACAGCGTCCCCGAGCAGCTCGCAATATTCCGCATAATTAAGAGGGATTGTTGGCATCGGAGGGACCCTCACTGTTCTGCAGATGAACTGCTCACTTCATTGCTAACGACTGCCCGATTTCTTTAGACTAATTGGTGCAATCTACATTTCTGCAGCCAAGATGAAGTATCAGCTTGATTCGGTGTCGATAAAAAATTGATGGATGCTTCTGACTGCTACTTCCAACAACACACGGATTATTACGACTGTAATTACCATAAATGGCCAAACATGGGCGAGTGGTGATTACGCATCTAATTCCGTCCTGAGGCTTTGATGGCATAAACCACTCGGGCTCTACGCCCATGATTTACGGCATCATCACAGGCCCGGAGAGGACCACCCTTGGGTGCGCGCCACTCATTATCTGACCAATGAGGCGCTGGCTTGGCCCCACACGGAACAAGGAATCCAGGCTGACTTCTTAGAGAAGCCCGGGTGAAATGTGTCAGTCACTGGCTTGAGAAGGAGACGTGTGCCTGCCACCATCTTTCTCTTTGTTCCTGGAGGTGATGGCCATGTTTTGTTCCGACATGCACAGGGGCTGGGTGTCTCCATGTCACACCTACCAAGCCAGGTGCCAGGGATGCTGTGAACAGCTCGGTCCCTGCCAGCCAAGCACCACCAGGGTGCCGTCAGCAGGCGGCGAGAGAAGGTTATGCACCTTGCATGTCCCCACCTGGCGGGGCCCACGCACGCCCTAGACCTGCCGAGGTGCCCCGCTTGGGGTCGGGGGTGGGGGGTGAGGGGGAGGACAGGGAGGAGGGCAAGGAGGCGGAGTCTGTTGTTATTTTTGAGGAGTGCTTTTAAGGGGTGCAGAACAGCGGGTGATGCGATGCAACACATAAAACAGACACATCCCGGCGGCTGCGGAGACAGCTCCAGTTGGGACTGCAAAATGCAACACCCCGAAGTCAAGGTGGGCAACCCAAGGGCCAAGCAGCGAAGGTGAGGGCTGGTGGCAACTGGGCCAGAGCGATCCCCTCTAAAATGGGCAGCTACCCACGGCTGCCTGTGGATTGCTGCCAGGTGGAAGGGGTCCTGGTTTCCTGTTTTGTTTTGTTTTGTGTTTCAAGCGAAGTCAGATGTCTTCATTTGTGATGTAAAATCTCCAGGCTGTGACACGTTGGCAAGCACGAGCATTTTTTAGCATCACGGTGAAGACGGCAGATTCCTGGGACCAGACTGCCTGGAGCTGGGCTGTTCGCTCTGCCACCACTTGGGACACGTGACTTAATTTGAATGTCAGTTTTCCTCGCGTGCAAAACAGAGATAATCACCGTTGCCTGTTCCGTGGCGCTGTTTGGAGGATGCAAGGAAGGAATAAATGCATGCGCATAAGATGGTCCGGACACAGAGGCAGCCCCGTCGCTGCACCTGTTACCTGAGGCTGGTTTGGCTGCGGGCTCTCTGCCTGTGACCTCTGCTGCAGGAAAACGATGATGAACGAGGCAAGAGAGAGAAACGGCCAAGAGCAGCCGGGGCTCTGGGGCCGACACCGCCGGCCGGGTGAGATGCTGCCCTCCCTTCTTGCTGGAGGCTGTCTGACCTTGGAAGTGACCTTGGGAACCTCCGCTTTCTCATCTGGCAAATAGGGATAATAGAGCCCCTGCTTCAGAGACTGTTGTGAGGATGAAATGGAAAATTCCACATGAAGCATGTAGCACGGTGTTCGGCGGATGGGAAAGCATCCATGAATATTCATAGGCATGATGCATGCTATTTTTTTTTTTAGTTGAATTTTTCCAAAGTTTTAGAATTTTAAATCTTTTTTTTTGTTTTTTGTGTTTTTTTTTTGTTAAAAGCTGGTCCCGATTTCCTGCTCGCCCCCAGTCCTTTCTGCTGTGAGCATTTTGGCCCTGGGCAAAGCTGTACCATTTGATGAGTAGAGATTAACCAAGGGAATTTCCCCTTTGAAAACCCATCTGTGTTGCTTCTTTAGCTGCTACTTTATCACAATTGTTACCAAGTCCAAAGGACGCTACCTCAAGCGACTCTGCGTAAACAGATTAGGTAACGTACATTCTTGTTGTGACGTACATTCTTATGAGGGAAAGTTGCTACAATACTTGGCATGAACCTTAATTGTTTTTGTAACAGACAAATATCTGACGCCAGATCCAGGGAATGTTCAGGTGAAATGTGCAGGACATCTCTCCCCACTTATATGCACCATGAGTCCGACGGGCGTGGCTCAGTGGTGGAGCGGTGACCTATGAACCAGGAGGTCTCGGTTCGATTCCCGCTCAGGGCACATGCCCGGGTTGTGGGCTTGGTCCCCCGTAGGTAGCACACAGGAGGCAGCCAGTTGATGATTCTCTCTCATCATTGATGTTTCTCTCTCTCTCTCCCTCTCCCTTCCTCTCTGACATCAATATAAATATATTAAATAAATAAGTAAATACGCCCGACGCTGCACGCACGGTCTACAGCCCAAGTCAGGGTGGAGATTTGGGCAAATGCCCTGCGGACGGCCTCCAGCGGAGCAGGACACTGATTGCTCGGATCGGTCCACCAAAATGCCCGCGCCGCCAGACTAAAGGAGGTTCCCGGTCGCCTGATGGAGCAGCTCACACGGCCGGGGGACAGGGGGGTGAGCCTGTTCATTTTTCTCTAAAACAGAGGGAGCATCAACGGAAGCACTGCTGGCTCCTGAAGACCCAAGCGCAGGCCTCACTAGCAGGGAAAACGCATGTCCCTGCCCATCCTTGTGCAGAAGACAGCACACCGCTTACACAGAAGTGCCGGGTGCACACGGCTGACAGCGGACGTGCTTAGGGTCACCAGAGGTCCCCTGTCGACTGTCAAATACCTTTTAGAGCATGGAGAATGTTACATGGCACAGGGATTTGGGAAATGAGTTTCGGGTACGAGAGGGCATTCTGAGAACCACCCCACCATGGGCTCCTGCTTCCTCCTATCAGGTTTCACTCTGAGTCCACCAGGGGCTCCATCCCTGGGCCTCTCCGACTCCCAGATCCTGGAGAAAGCTGGGCTTTGCAACACAAAGTCATCCGGAAACTTCCACAAGGAATTTCTCCCCTGGACGGGAATCCCCGTAGCCCCCCCGTTGTTTCACACTCCTAGCCATGATATTAGAGCAACTGGGTGTAAATTCACTGTTTTCACAAAGATCATTTGAATACCAAAAATAAGAATAATGATGTTCGTAAAGCCAGCCCCCATTACTTCAGCGTCATCTCCTCGTGAATGCAGAGACCATCTGATGCAGGGGAGTCAGAGGTGGGTGAGCTGAAAGGGAGGTTCCATCCACCCAGCGGGGCTCAGTGGTTGAGCATCGACCTATGAACCAGGAGGTGACGGTTTGATTCCCAGTCGGGGCACATGCCCGGGTTGCAGGCTCGATCCCCAGTGGGGAGCATGTAGGAGGCAGCCGCTCCATGATTCTCTCTCATCATAGATGCTTCTATCTCTCTCTCCCTCTCCCTTCCTCTCTGAAATCAATAAAAATATAAGAAATTTTAAAAAGAGAGATGCCTCTGGAAAGGTTCTAACTCCATCATCCAGCCTCCTCCCTCCCCTCCCCTCCCAAAGACTCACAATTCAAAAATGCCAGAGTCCAAGGAGAGGGCGCTGTCCGGGATGCACCGACAGAGGAAGTGCTGGGACCCAGGCGCTGGGACTCAGGGAAAGATGCTGGAATGCGAGATGGAAGATAGCCCAGCTGGCCGGGCTTCAGCTGCTTTCCAGCGGCCAGGAAGGAATTACCATCCAACCTCCTTCCTCCTGTCCTCTCCCCTCCCCTCCCCAAGACTCACAATTCAAAAATGCCCGAGTCCAATGAGAGGGCGCTGACTCTCGGGGATGCACCTAGCGGAAGTGCTGGGACCCAGGCGCTGGGACTCAGGGAAAGATGCTGGAATGCGAGATGGAAGATAGCCCAGCTGGCCGGGCTTCAGCTGCTTTCCAGCGGCCAGGAAGGAATTAGTCTCACGCAGCAGTTGAAAGAGCACCTGGCCGTTCACCCAGAGGCACCGACTCGCTGGTGAACAGGGCGATCTTTGTTTCCCTGCCGAACACACCGAGGCATCGAGGTTTTTTAAAAAATCCTGCAACCCTGACTGTCCTAAATCGCTCGTGTTCATAACACTCAGGCCGTGGGGATGATGGGCAGGGCGCGGCGGTGAAAATGTGACTGTCCGTGGGACGGACTCTGAAGGCCTGGATGGTCTCCCTCTGACCATTACCACTGGGTGGGAACGTGGCCTGCGGACTCCCCCCACACAGTTGATTGAAAATATACGAATGGGAACACTTGGAATGGGAAGACTTGGGCAAATACAGCCCAAGTATTTGCCCACAACCCAGAAGGCACATCAGAGCGACGGAGGCTGAGGAAGATGCTGGCATCAGCTCAGTGTTGCCTGTCTTTTGGGATTTGCACAAAGCTCATCATAACAGTTAAACACACTCAAGCCCGGTCGGTGTGGCTCAGTGGTTGAGCGCTGGCCTATGAACCAGGAGGTCAGGGTTTGATTCCTGGTCAGGGCACATGCCAGGGTTGTGGGCTCGATCCCCAGTGTGGGGTGTGCAGGAGGCAGCCGATCAATGATTCTCTCTCATCATTGATGTTTCTGTCTCTCTCTCCCTTTCTCTTTGAAATCAATAAAAAAATATGTATCTTTTTTAAATGATAAACTCAAGTCCTGCACTGGCATGCACGCCTGTGAGGGTGGGAAATGGCGTTTTGCCGCTGTACTCTCCACGCTGACACCAATTCCTCTCACTCCACAGAAGGGTCGGGCCGAGTCTTGCCATGAAGGTCTGAGCAGTGTGGCCGGGTGGGTGAGTCCCGAGGAAGCTGAATGATGGTGGGGGTGGCCTGGGCCGGACTCGGAGCAGAAAGGCCAGATGTGGACGTAGGAGGCGGGGGACCGGGCGGGAGCGGAGGGGTTGGCTGCGTGTGACGGCAGAATGTACCAGCAAATGCCACTGGGCAGACTTGGGGGAGGCCTGGGCATATCCCACCTGGAACGCAGCCCGGGACCTGGGCTCTGGGGAGGGACGGTCTGGGGACCGGGAGAGGCCCCGATCTTGGGGAGAACCCCAACCTGCTGGTGTTGTTGTGCGCTTGTTCTTCTGCCCAATACATTGTCTTTGCCTTTTCTTGACCTGTTTAAGGGAATCCTCCATTTTTCTTTCTTGCTCCTATCTCCCGAGCTTGCCAAACCTTGCCATGTTTTTTGTTTTTAATTCTTAAACATCTCCAGCACTTTTTAAACTATATTTTTATTGATTTCAGAGAGGAAGGGAGAGGGAGAGAGAAAGAAACATCAATGATGAGAGAGAATCATCAACCAGTTGCCTCCTGCACGTCCCACACTGGGGATCGAGCCCACAACCCGGGCATGTGCCCTGACCAGGAATCAAACCCTGACCTCCTGGTTCATAGGCCAGCGCTCAACCACTGAGCCACACCGACCGGGCTCCCATTTTTAATATCAGAAAACATCTTGTGTCCCTGCAACTATCCTGGCCTCCACGGCACAAAATACATCCTATTTCCTTAGTGTTTTACTTTAGCAGATCCTCTCTCACCCGCCTCCACCCCCACCCCTACCCCTGGGCAAATGCCTTTAGATTTCACCTGATCAGGAAGAGTGAGAGAAGTAAACACATTTCACAACATCCCCAACCCTCCTTCAGGAAGCGAGCCACAGCCTGGCTCCCTAAGAGCAAGCCTAATATTGACCCAAGACACCCCAGACCGTGGGGGCGGACGTCTGCTCGAAGGTCTCCCGATTACAAACGTCATGGCTTCGGTTACAGGGGCTCTAGGCCGACGGCTGGAATGCACCGTATTGTTTCATCTTCGGTTCAGTGTGCGTTGACCCACACAGCTGGCTTGGAGCCGATCCCCATCCTTTCACCCCAATTCGTTCCAGTTCTCCAGTTTTGATTTGCTGGCAAAGCACCCTCTTTACCTCCTGGTGGCTGAGAGTCTGTCGGGGCAGAAACTGTGGCTGGTACAGTGGGGTCACCTAACATTTCCGCGTAGGGCACCAGCGAAAGAAAGATCTTTCAATTCCAACAAGACCATGTCAGCAAAGGGAATGTATCTGCCATGATTTCTTTACTCTGGATTCTGACTCATATCTTTTTTTAAAAAAATACATTTTATGTGACCGAGTCTTTGATTTCCCGGGGAAAACTAATAAATAATCAACAAAAATATGATTAAAGGCCGCTTGAACCCCCCTCCGAAAGGGAGCTCTAGCCGGCACAGAAATCTTTCTGATCCCGATCTTTTCATTCCTAGAAACAGAATTCTTACTTAGCCTTTCAATGGCCTGACGAAGGCTTCGGCTAAGTTTTGACACCGGATTTTCATATTCAAAATATCTGTTGAAGGGAGGGGCGAAGGCGTGTGGCTCTGGAAGCTGCCTTCGTCTGGAAGACAGCTTAGTGAGCTCGAAAGGGGAATTACTTCTCTGTAATTGGAGTTCTCCCCTAAAAAATCCCTTTGAAATCAGTCCGGCTGCTTCCCTGGGGCGCGCCCCAGAGAAGCTATCTTTAACCCTTCCTGGTCTGACCCCGCATACAATTCGTCTCATAGTTAGGAGCTGCTCTGGGAAGAATTCCCAGCAATGGCCGGTGTCAGCAGAGAACCACATGAACACGGAGCTCCTGAGAGTCCTACACAGGAAAGAGAATGTGCTCCAGGGGGCCTCCTCCCGCTAGTACACGAGGCTCCCATGCACAGGCCACGCCTGCCTCCACCATATAGTCCTAAGGCAGCGCTGAACCCCCCTTCACCCCCACTTGACTTCCTTTATCTTTGAAATTACGTAACTAAATACTTGGAAGGTAGGACTCCTGCTCCATCCTTCTTTGTGTCTTTAATGCCAGGATGTAGTAGTTGCTGGATAAAGACTTCCTGAATCACGGATGAATGAGTGAGTGAGAACGAGGTGGGTAGGCACGCACGGCGTGTTCCTGTTCTCTTCAGGTTCTCTCATCTGGAACGTGGTAATGACCT
The DNA here is from genome assembly GCF_000412655.1 of Myotis brandtii. Lineage (NCBI taxonomy): Eukaryota > Metazoa > Chordata > Mammalia > Chiroptera > Vespertilionidae > Myotis > Myotis brandtii. The sequence continues at coordinate 534,257 of NW_005370423.1, forward strand.
CTTCCTCAAAGAACACTCACGAGGATTAAATGAGATGATACAAGGAATCTTTGCTATGTGCGTTACATCAGCACTGTGCTTGGGACACGGCTATGTTCTACAGCTGTTGATATGTTAACATGGGAATTGGCATAACTACTATAACGGTTATACACACAGCTATTGGAATAGCTATTGATATGTCAATGTAACCAATAACATAATTATTATAACAATTATACACACAGCCCAACAACCCCTAACCTACTTTCTGTCCCTATGGAGACAGAAAAAAGCCTATTCCGGACATTTCACATAAATAAAATCATAATGTGTGGTATTTGGTGACTGGCTTCTTTCACTTAACATGTTTTCAAAATCCATCCCTATTGGAGCATGTAACAGTGCTTCATTTTTCATTGCCAAGCAATATCCCGTGGTATGGATACACCATACTCGGATGATCCATTCACCATTTGATGGACATTGGGTTGTTTGAAATCCATCCCTATTAGAGCATGTAACAGTGCTTCATTTTTTATTGTCAAGCAATATCACCACACTGTGATGATCCATTCACCATTTGATGGACATTGGGTTGTTTCCACTTTGGGCTTTCATGAATCATATGGACATTTGTGTACAGTTTTGTGTAGACATGTGTTTTCAGTTCTCTTGGGTAACCAGGAATAGAATGGCTGGGTTGCCTGGTAATTCCATATTTAACCTCTGAAAGAATTTCTAGACCCATTTCCCCAAATGGTGACACCATTTTACATCCCTGCCAGCAATGTAGGAGGGCTCCCGTGTTTTCCGGTCTTCATCAAGACCTGTTATTATCTGTCTTTAGGATGAACACACAGTTTGAAAAGATCAATTGTTGAAGTATCATGCTTTTAAACATCATAAAAGTCACTGTTTACTCTAAGCCCTGAAGATCTGCAGTGATTCTGAAATTCCCAAAGGTCATGTGATATCATGAGAAGAAGCTGCCGTGGAAGATATACCTTTGCTGAGAATTGGGTAAAAATGCATTTAGCGCCCTAGCCGGTTTGAGTCAGTGAATAGAGCGTCAGCCTGCAGACTAAAGGGTCCCGGGTTCAATTGCGGTCAAAGGTACATGCCCGGATTGTGGGCTCAATCCCCAGTGGGGGTGGGGGGACAGGGGACGTGCAGGAGGCAGCAGATCAATGATTCTCTCTCATCACTGATATTTCTATCTCTCTTTCTCTCTCTCCCTCTCCCTTCCTCTCTGAAATCAATACAAATACATTTTTTTAAAAATGCATTTAGCTTCATAACCCAACGCAGAGACGATGGTACTCCCACCCGTGTCTTCTCCTCATCTTCTCCCATTTGTTTGCTTCCAGGTGGTAAACAGCGAACATTCACGTAGACAGCTGTCTCTTTCCTAAAGTGTTTGGAACAGTGTGACCCATCGCCTGGCCCACAGGAAGACCTCTCTGAGGCCAAGCCCTTGGGGTTGGAAGGCTGAGAGGGGAGCTGGTGACTTACATGTGGTCTGAGCACAACCGGTGACCACCTTGCCCAAGGGAGGCTGGGAAGGCCTGCGCCCTGGGAGCTGGCTCTGTCGCCTTAGCCATAAGCGCAGTGGGCTGTGTCCACATGCTCTCCCACTCTCGACTCCACCCTCATCATCCCACAGGCCCATGGGAAGCAGAGAAAGAGCATGAGCTCCAGTGGGCTTTATAGACGAGACCTGTCTCCTGCTTGAGGAGTCACCTTGCCCAAGGGACGCTGGGAAGGCCTGCGCCCTGGGAGCTGGCTCAGTCTCCTTTGCCATAAAGCGCAATGGGCTGTGTTCCCACTCCCGACTCCACCCTCATCATCCCACAGGCCCATTGGAAGCAGAGAAAGAGCATGAGCTCCAATGGGCTTTATAGACGAGACCTGTCTCCTGCTTGAGGAGCCGTGGGGAGGGCGGTGCTGTCGGATTCTAAAGTCATCGGAGAAAGCAAAAACCCCGAAGAGTCAAAATGACACTCGAAACATCCCTTAGGTTGAACACAAACATCTACCTGTCCTTTGTAGCTGAACAGACCAGTTTCCAGCTTGGTTCTCCGCCATCGCTGGAATAGAGGAGTTTGTTTCTCCAGGTGAGCACCGAATAACTGCCGTATGTTGAGGGGCCATGTTGTGTGAAAACAAGTTATATCTTTAAGGTGTAGAATCACACTCAGAATAGGAAGACATTCACCCTCCAAGATGCAGGCACAGATTCCCGACAGCCGTCTCACACTTACTCCAGGGCAAACGCTCATGGAATGGAATGGAATGGTAGGAAAGGCACTATTTAGAACTATTTAAATTGCTATTGTGCACTCTCCCTCCCTCCCTCCTTCCCTCTCGCTTAATATAAGCTACTTAAAAAAGATGTGTGATTCAACTCACTGAAATCCATTTCAGAAATCTGAAGTCTAGACAAAAGTCATCTTTGTCACAGATTATAAAGGAACAGACTCAACTGCTAGAAAGACGTAAGACCACAGAACTCAGCAATGAAATTCCAGAGGCCAGAGCAGAAAGGCCTTGGCATAGCCCACTCAGAAGGGGAAGACTAATGGGACCGTCTCTACATTATAGCTGAGGAACACGGGGCCCAAAGATACTGAGTGACTTGTCTGAGGTCACAAGGCTGAGGGGTGGCAGAGCCCAGCTCCGGGCGCAGGCTTCCTGGCTCCTGCTTCACGTTGCTGTAAACTCTGATGAATCAAAGAAACAGCTCGATGGTTAAAGTATACCTCATGGTTCCAACGTTGCCACTCATCGCACGTGACACCAACGAACACGCGCTCTCTGGGCGACCGTTGTTGCGCTTTCATCGTATAGTGTTGCCTGCGACATGCCTATGGACGTGTGTTTGGGAAAATCAAATGAAACCACAGAGCTGGTTGTCGCTGGTTCTGGTTCTGCAATTTACATGGTCTCTGCTTGCCTCTGGGGAATGCACAGACCAACGCGGACCTGGCCCCCGGGGACGCTGCGGAAGCAGCGCCGAAAGCACTGTCTCTTCGTGGTTGTGGTCACGTGCAATCAGAGAAATCGGCGTTCGTGGGAGCCCATACGACAGCGGTTCTCAACTTGTGGGTCGCGACCCCTTTGGGGGTCGAACGACCCTTTCACAGGGGTCGCCTAAGACCATCGGAAAACACATATATAATTACATATTGTTTTTGTGATGAATCACTATGCTTTAATTATGTTCAATTTGTCACAATGAAATTGGGGGTCACCACAACATGAGGAACTGTATTAAAGGGTCGCGGCATTGGGAAGGTTGAGAACCCCTGCCATAGGAGTCCTGGCAACTTCCGCTGGGCCACGCTCTCTCCCCGTCTCGGTCCCCGGGAGTACCGGTCGCTGAGATGAGTGTCCACACCCCAGGATCTGACTTGAGCCCAAAGAGCTAGGAGGATTTTCCCCTTTTAAATATATCTGCTCTCTGCTCGCCAGCCCAAACCGCTCCCCCACCCTCCATCTTTTCTTTGAAATTTGAGTATGACTCCTACGCCCGGTGACCTGTTAAAAGAGACTCGCTTGTTTGCTTTCTCCTGTGTTTTCCTTAAATGCAATAACTTGAAATGTCAACAGGAGGTGACAGGTAAATCCTCCGTCTAAATAGGTTTGCGACCAAACGGGAGGAGGAAACGAGAAGGCAGGGAGAACGCCAGCCGGGGAGGCTGTTGAGTGGCGGCCACGTCCGGGACCAAGGAGCTACCACGGAGCGTGTGTCATCACACGGGAGCGTTCCTGCTGTCCGCCTCGACGGGCCGCATGCGGGGTCTTTCCCTTCAGGACTCACCAATTGCTCTGACTTTGCATCTACTGCACCGACAGGCAAAGAGAGATCACGGTGTGCTGTCTGGGCACGGGCTCTGGCTACGCTTCCCCAAGCCTAAGGCACCTGTACGAAGAATGTCTGTGGGTCCGGAGGAAAGAGAAGTGTGCTGGTTTTTAGAATATCTCGGAGGGGCAGAAACGGAGCAAATCCTGGCATCTGCTGGGACGCACACACGGGACACAGGGAGAACCCAGCCTTTCCTGTTCTAACTTGCCCCGGGTTGGGGAGAATTCAGCTCATGTACGGTCTGGTCTCTGAGAAGAGAAGTGAAGCGGGGAGGCTGTGGGCCGCAGAGATTTGGGCTTTTGTCTCTTACGCGTCCCTAAGTTCAGTACGTAGATACGGTGCACATATGAAGGCTCTGATGGAGAGTCCTCCTTCAGAAACCCCGTATCACAGTAACGCTGACATCCTGAACCAGGGGTCTTCAAACTTTTTTAACAGGGGCCAGTTCACTGTCCCTCAGTCCGTTGGAGGGCCGCACTATAGTTTAAAAAAAAAACTATGAACAAATTCCTATGCACACTGCACATATCTTATTTTGAAGTAAAAAAACAAAACGGGAACAAATACAATATTTGTATTTGCATGTGGCCCGCGGGCCGTAGTTTGAGGACCCCTGAACAGAGGGGTGGCCAAAGTCCTTGCCAGTCCATCATGCCAGTGACCTCCAGCACCTGGCCTGCCCTCCCCATCATGCACCCCTGCTCCCGGTCTTTAACCTCCCTCCCTACACACATGCGCTTGACTCCCCATCTTAGGAAATGCCTCCCTTTTCTCATCCCCCATTCTAGTTGCCACCCTGTAACTATACTTCCTTTCTCCGTCAAGCCTCCTGAAAAGTCTATGCCAGTGATGGCGAACCTTTTGAGCTTGGCGTGTTAGCATTTTGAAAAACCCTAACTTAACTCTGGTGCCGTGTCACATATAGAAATTTTTTGATATTTGCAACCAGAGTAAAACAAAGATTTGTATTTTTGATATTTATTTTATATATTTAAATGCCATTTAACAAAGAAAAATCAACCAAAAAACTGAGTTTGCGTGTCACCTCTGACACGAGTGTCATAGGTTTGCCATCACTGGTCCATACCAACCCTCCCCAAAGCCTCCCTCCTGAGGTTGCATAAAAAATAAGTGAAGGGACTTCTATCCAGTAGCTGAACACAACCCGGGCCTCTCAGAGCCGGGGTAGAAGGCAGGCTGGGGCCGGCACTGGCTGCAGCAGAGGCAACACAACACGGAGTGCCTGCCGGGAGCGATGCTGGTGCGGCTGCCGGGGTCTCTGGCGGGGAAGCCGAAAGCCTGGCGTTCTAGGCCGCAGTTTCTCACTGGCCGACCCCGGGTCCTTGGCCAGATGCACTCTGGGTTTAGTGGTCACTGGCTCTAACGTGAGGTTTCCTCAGTGGTAGTATGGGGGCTGACGAATGACTTTTAAAACAGAAAAGATAAAGTTTTCGTTCAAATTCACAGGTTAGGCATCCCTTGACATGTCCAGAGGCAAGAAAGCATTTGTTCGAGCACTCGTCTGAGAGTTGCGCACTCGTCTGAGAGTTACTACGCGTCCCCCTGGTGGCGGTTTGGGTCACAAAGACAGTGAAGACGAACTCTGCCCTCAGGAGGCTCGCCGTCTGGTGCGGGAGACCGAGGGTTAAACAAAGAGCTGAGGCTAATGAGACCAGTGCACCCGTGAGGACCCCTGGAGAGTGCCAGGAGGGAGAGAGGGCGACTGGCAGGGCAGGGGCAGGATGCCAATGCGCCCCTTCCCCACCCCCACCCCATACAGCTGTGCGGGCTGCGCTGCACATCTGGCAGGTAAGAGGAAGCCCCTTTGAAAGACACGTGAGGCTTTTAAAAACCTGAACCTTATCCTCCCGCTGGCAATGGAGTGGCAATGAGAGTGGTAGAGCCTTAAAAAGTAACTCTTCCTGGCAAAGGTTAGAGAGGCCAATCCCATTTGCAAATTAAATAGCGACCACATTGCGGCCCGCCTACAGTGCTACACACCACGGTCAATCAACAAAGGCCTCTTCAATGAGGCACCAGCTGCACTACCGGGAAAGGCAGAGTGTGACTGGGTGGGAGGGTGGAGGGCAAGGTACAGAAGGAATCCCAGAGAGAATTCCTAGGAGGCCTGGGGTCCTAAAGGTACAGGAGAAGGACAAGGTGGGATACAGGGAATGCTCTGCAGGCCGGCCAGGCTCTGCTGTAAGACTCCACTCTGCCACTGTATGGGGAGAGGAGCCAAAGATGATATGTAAATGAGCGGGCGTGGCTACATGCCAATAAAAAACCCTTATTGATAAAAACAGGCAATGGGCTGGATTTGGCCCACGGGGGCTGGAGTCTGCTGGTGTGGAGTGACTGGAAGTTGTGAATGGGCTGCCACTGAGGGAAAGTTGGGGGGCAGGGGGGCCAGAGC
>NW_005370423.1:540532-549178 GCF_000412655.1 Myotis brandtii
GGGGGGCGGGGGGGGGAGAGCGGGGATGGGGGGGGGGGTCGAGGAAACAGAAGAGGAGGCTGAAAGACATGGACGACTTTTAAAAACCTGAACCTTATCCTTTCCTTGGCAACTGAGTATCAGTGAAAGTTTTAAAGCGGCAAAAAGTAACTCTCCCCTTCAAAGGTCAGAGAGGCCAATCCCATTTGCAAATTTAATAGCGACTACCTTGCAGCCCTCCTGCATTGCTACAAACCATGGCTAATCAACAAAGAAGTTACTATGAGGTTAGAGCAATAACTGTCAACGGCGCTTCTGAGTTTGCAAGAAACGATGATGGAATGAATGCCTGCATTTTGTCCTTCCCATAAAACTGAACAGGTTAGGGAGATTCCCATCAATCCGACAATTATTTATAGAGCACAAAGCGCGGCTTTACTACATTATCGCTTTTAAATAACACATCACCAGATGCTGGTTCCCGAAACCACTTTGGGGAAAAATGTTTCCCTAAGTGACATCACCCCATTTTCCATATAAAATGAAAAAAAAAGTAAAAATAAAGGCTCATATTCAGAAATGGCAGCTAGAGAAGGGGGATTGGTATACCTCATGAGCCCTCTCTGGAACACCCCCCTACTGCCTTGAGAGAAACAAAGAAATAAATTAAAAATATTTTTTAAAAAACCCAAATCCATATACTAATAGTTGAGCTTAAAAGAGGTGGGCTGGTTTTCCCCAAACCCATTACTAAGCTCAGCGACTGTATTTCATATTCGCAGTCATCTCTGAAAGTTCTCTTCCTAATTGCTCCGCGGCAGCGTGCTTTACTTTAGCAAAGTTCAGGTTTTATTGCCGGAGACTAATGGGCAGAGGGTCCCCGAAGAACTTGTTTTAAAACATCGACCAGCCAACCATAAAAGGGACATTAAAGCAGCTCCAGAGGCGAAACAAGAATTAAAAAGCAGGGCCACTTATTTTTAAATTAGAATCCTCTTTCGCATTTAGGGACAGAATAAAACGCGCCATAAACGTTCTAGCTTTCGTTCCGCGGTATTGTCGGGAGGATCGGCGGCGGTGCCGACGCGGCCCTTCGGTGGTTAAGCAGCTCATTAGGAGCGAGCGCTGTTTTGAAGCATGAATCGAGGCATTTTACAATTATAAATGATTAGTGCCATAAAGACCTTCCAGGGAGAGAAACAGAAAAGGAACAACAGGGGAAGGACCCAGGGAGCAAGGCTGTTAATGAACCTAAACTGTCAATGGGTCAAAATTCACAAAGCTGAGCAGGGTCAAGTCCTAGTGCAGATCTGCATAGAACTTCCAGTAAAATGTGTCCACATGAGATTTCTACACAGCTCTGTTGGATCCCTTTGGGCCTTCCCTTATGGGGTAGATTCCAGTCTTTATTATGATGATTTTTTAATCCTCACCTGAGGACATTTTCCTATTTATTTATTTATTTAAAATATATTTTATTGATTTTTTACAGATAGGAAGGGAGAGGGATAGAGAATTAGAAATATCGATGAGAGAGAAACATCGATCAGCTGCTTCCTGCACACCCCCCACTGGGGATGTGCCCGCAACCAAGGTACATGCCCTTGACCGGAATCAAACCCGGGACCCTTCGGTCCTCAGGCCGACGCTCTATCCACTGAGCCAAACTGGCTAGGGCTAGATTCCAGTCTTGAACCTTTTTCATAACCATATAACATACTGCATTAAAATATAGGATGTCCCCCCAAAATGTATTCATACATTTTTCTTTTTCTTTCTTTCTTTCTTTCTCTCTTTCTTTTCTTTCTTTCTTTCTTTCTTTCCTTTTGTAGTAACACAATTTGAATAATTATAAGGGCAGTGTTTATTGAAATACATTTCACTTTCAAAATTGATGCTATCAACTGTTAAAGTGTATATACATTTTTGGGGGACACTCTATACCATGTTCTTTGCGAAGCTTTGGTATCCATGATCAGCGAAGTAGCCCCATTTTATAACTGGGAAACCAGCCGGGGGGTGGAATAAGCCTCTTAGCCTTGCCTGAGTGGGGGCACTCTGGCCCCCAATAATCTGATAATGGGTCCCAGTCCTCGGCTTCGCCGGGTGGCCAAGAGGAGGGTGGGGCCTGCTCGCCCAGGAGGAAGGGGCCGTGCTGATCAGCGGCGCAGGGCCCGGTCGCCCACGGGACGTGGGCACGACTCTGAGGCTTCCTTTCGGAAATAGGGCGCCGGGCACAGGGAGGTGGCCCTCCCCACCAGAGGCGGTGTCGGGCCAAGTAGGACAGACACAGGATGTCCAGCAGAAAGGGGCCACCGTGTCGTAAACATGATCTCTGAAAGGACTCCAAACAGAGACCTCAGCAGAAATCGAGCTGGGTGCCAAAGGGGAAGAGAAAAAAAAGAGAGAGAAAGAAAGAGAGAGGAAAGAGAGAAAGAGGCTGCTAACTCGGGAGCAGGAGGGCAAAGGGGCCCAGATGCCACTTTCTTTCGGATCCCGCCGCACCTTCCGCTCCTCTGGCCGGATTTAAATGAAAGCATCTTGAGCTGGTTTCCATGAGTCCCCACCAGACACATGTGTAAAGATAAAAAGAGCACGGTGGCTTTCCCTCCTCCAAAAAGGGGGCCGGGAGGCGCAAACGGGAGCCTCGGGCCTGGCCTCACGGAGGAGAGAGAACAGAAGGGTCGGGCGTGCTCTCGTGCCCACGTTTAAAAGAAGACGATCAGGCCAGGCGGCTTTGAAACGGGTCCCTTTCGGAGGTGCCCTGACACCCTGGTGGCGGAGACAGCAGCGCAGGGGTGGGGGAGGGATGGGGGTGAGAGTGGAGCGGAGAGAAGTGGGGTTCCGCCCCCCCATCCTGTCCCTCGGTCAGGGCAGCCACGGGCTTGTGTGAACGCTCGGTAGCCCATCTGAACCCGATTTCCAGAACAAAACAAGGTCAGTGCTAAAGTGTTTGAATGACTGCAGCTGACCGGGAGGATTTGCCCCTGGAATCCGGGCCCTTCCCTCTCAGCTCTGAGCGGAGGGCGAGTCACAAGCCGGCGCTGCTGGGGGAGTACCTGTCCTGGCACTCCATCAAAGGGATTAGGACTAGGGAGGAAAGCCTGCAGGTGGGCCTGGAGGAAGCGCTCCCAACGGTTATCAAAAACATACACGTTCAAAGCAGCTCAATTTTCATATGTTAAACGTACTCGGATGCAGCCCCAGGCTCCTTTCTAGGTATAAAAAAAAAAAAAAAAGAAAGAAAGAAAAACACTGTGTTAAGCTGTTTGTACTCGCATGCTTTGCAGGCGGGGAAAGGAGCATGTGGGCAGAGATGCGGGGCCCACAGCGCCCTTGCGCAACAGGAGACATCAACCTCGTTCTCTCCGAGAAACACGATCGACTCCCGCCACCGGGGCCGATCCTCATTGGCCTCATCAGCGCAAAAGAGCTGTCACCACACACCCTGGCGGGGTCAGCCGCCCGGGCATCCGCGGCCTCACAATGGACAGTGCGTACCATTCACCGGTCCTGGGTGTTGTTTCCACTGAGCAGCTGGATCTGGGTTTAATGGTGTTTTACGGACTTAACAGCTTAACTTGGGCACATTGAAAGGGCGGGGGGAAAGGACACAGGGAGGTTCAGGTTACAGAGAGAGGGCGTGTTTGGGTGGCCTTCCTGTGCCGGCGCGTCCTGGGGAAAGACAATCGATACTGAGGTGCGAGCCCCCCGGGACACACGCAGCCTACGGCTCCCTCTGTGCACCCAACGTCCGGTCGGTAGGAAGAAAGTGGAGGGAGAAAACGAAAACCTCCACTCGGTCATTAGAAATGTATGCAAGACTCAATGACGGGCCCCCTCCCGGCCGGCGTGGCTCGGTGGTCGAGTGTCAACCTATGAACCAGGAGGTCACAGTTCAATTCCCGATCAGGGCACATGCCTGGGTTGTGGGCTCCATCCCCAGTAGGGGGCGTGCAGGAGGCAGCCGATCCTTGATTCTCTCTCATCATTGATGTTTCTCTCTCTCTCCCTCTCTGAAATCAATAAAAATATATTTAAAAAATAAATAAAATAAATAAATGGCCCTGCATGGAAGAGGTGACAATGCCTGCTTCTGCTGGGTCCCTCCTCGATGGAAGGAAGGTCAACGCAACGCCTCTACAAGACTCACCCTGACATGGACCCAGGGGAGGGCAGGGAGGTGCCTAGAATTCAGCAAGAGAGCACGGCACCTGGAGGCAGGAAGCCGGGTCCCTACTCACCCTGCCAGCCCTCATTGGCTGCGTGACCCTGGAAGGGACTCCGCCTCCTCAGACTTTGGCCGGCTCATCTCTAAGATGAGCATTGAAGCCGATTCACCCAGGGTCAGAGGCCGACAACTGGTATTTCTCTCATGTGTGCTGGGAGGCACTGGGCTAAGCCTTGTGCGGGCGTTGACTTTTCTCCAACAACATTATGGGATGAGGAGTGAGATTATTTCCATCTTAGAGAGAAGGAAACGGAGTGAAACAAGCAACGGGCTCAGAGCCACTGCAGCAGGCGGTGGTCACGCACAGAGCCACACCCAGGGCTCCGGGGAAGGGCCCCTTGCTCCCTTCCACCCGATTCCGCCCTGATGTCAGCGTGAGTTTCCTGAGGGTGAGTTGCCTTTTGATGATTCACATAACGACCAGCCCGTGGTGCTAGAGACCCCAGGAGCCTCCTCCAACCTCCCCTTGCCCCCTCCCTATCATGAATCGATGGTCTTTCTCATCGCCCGCCTTTCACGATGCCATTCCTTCATTCCCCCTCTGTGTTCCTTCCGCTGGTGACCGCGTGGCGACTCACCGCCTCTCACGTTGACTATTGCAACAGGCCAGCTTGCACCAACTTTCCCCCGAGTCCTTGCTCCTTCAGTCCCTGAAGTTTGAAATGTCACCTGTCTCCTTCACGTCACAACCCTATATGTTTAAATATATATATATTCCTATTGCCCTAGCCTAGCCGGTTTTGCTCAGTAGATAGAGCGTCGGCCTGCAGACTGAAGGGTCCCAGGTTTGATTCCGGTCAAGGGCACGTACCTTGGTTGCAGGTTCCCTGGTCCAGGTGAGGGTATGTGCAGGAGGCAACCAATCAAAGTGTCTCTCTCACATCGATGTTTCTCTCTCTCTGTCTCTCCCCCCTCCCTTCCACTCTCTCTAAAAAAAAAAAAAAAAAAAAAAAATTCAATGGAAAGGTATTCTCTGGTGAGAATTAACAACATCAACAACAAAACAAAAATAAAACAAGGAAAAAGAAAAGTAAAAACTCTAAAAAGTTGGATACTGGACATTTTGCTAGAATTTTCTTTCTCTTCGCCGCTCAGCACAAGGCCCCAGCCCAGAAGAGCAGCCCCGTCACGCCGGCCCCTCCTGGCTTTGTCGTGTCCTGGCACTGAACAACAACACATTTGAAAGTACACTCAGTTATTTAACAGGTCACCAAGTAGCGGAGAGCTAGAAGTTTAACCATATTTACAAGGAAGAATTATATGAAAATATTTTTATTGATGCTGTAAAAGCCGCCATTAAAAATGACTGCATTGAGGAGCTGGACGCGGATGGAACAAATGGGCAGCTCTTAAAACACTACCTGGTTGCAGACAGCCCGCAGTTTGCGTCTCGTGAGCATGTAAGATGAATGGCTCTGTCTGAAATGATGCTTTATAAATCCTATTAACAGGCGATGAGGGAGGCAATGGCTCCCCAAACAGGAGAATTAATTTCTCAGTTCAATCCCCATTGTACACACACAAATTGGGGGGGGAGGGCAGTCGGGGGACCTCCTGTTCATGCTATTTTCAGACTAAGCTACGAATAATACGCTCACATACATTGTATACTTTTCAAAATACCTGTACGCTCTTCTTTTTTAAATTATGCCATATAATCATTCTGTTTATTAAAAAATTACCAGAGGGCATTATTTCTAATCATGTTCAATGAAGAATGGTCAAATCATCTCCTACCCTGCAACGGAAGTATGTGTTCTTGACTGGAATTGAACCCGGGGCCCTTCAGTCCTGGAGCGGATGCTCTAGTTACTGAACCAAACCGGCTAGGGCTTACTTATTTATTTATTTTTAAAGTTTTATTTTTATTTTACTTTATTCTTTCCATCACCAACCTGTAGACTCTTCATCTCACGTGACCCTCACAACAAGCCTATAGGTTGGGCGCATATTGTTACTCCTGGGGGACTTCCCCGAAGTCCCTTTAAAGCAGTGTTAGGCTAGGCCAGTGGTTCTCAACCTTCCTAAGGCCGCGACCCTTTAATACAGTTCCTCATGTTGTGGTGACCCCCAACCATAAAATTATTTTCGTTGCTACTTCATAACTGTAATTTTGCTACTGTTATGAATCGTAATGTAAATATCTGATATGCAGGATGTATTTTCATTGTTACAAATTGAACATAATTAAAGCATAGTGATGAATCACAAAAACAATATGTAATTATATCTGTGTTTTCCGATGGTCTTAGGCGACCCCTGTGAAAGGGTCGTTTGACCCCCAAAGGGGTCGAGACCCCCAGGTTGAGAACCGCTGGGCTCGGCTGATGGTGGCGCAGTGTGTGGGGTTGTGGGGGGTGGTGTTGACGGTGGTTATAACGTGGACAGGGGTGCAGCCCTGGCTGTACAAACCCACAGAGTGAGGGAGGCCCCGTTGCCCTCATAGGCTCTGCCTCCAGATCAATCAACAGGCTCTTGCTTGCTCTTACTTTTTCACACAACAGAAGTGATGTAGAGAATCATCCACCCAAACGCCGGCCTCCCGCTTTGTATACACTCTTTCTTTCTTCTCTTTTCTTTTCTTTTCTTTTTTTTTTTAAAGAGTAAGACGTCCTCCAGCGTTCGGTGCAATTGTGTTTTGCCTTTTCTTGCCAGAAAGAAAATATGGCTTTAATCGACGTTTACATCTGCGTGGTATTACATGCATGTAAAACAGATGTAACCTAATTACGTTTTCATTTAAATTGCTAAATAGCTACTTAAGTAAAAAAGCTAAAATAACATACAAACAACAGTTCCTATCATAACAAGTGTACTTAGCATTAAATGAAAAGGATCAAAGCTGCAGCGCACAGAACTCGAGCTGGGCCTTCAGAAACGGCCGGGGACAGAGCCACGCGGCCGGCATGGCCTCCGTGGCTCAAGGCCTCGGCCTCCAGACGCAGCTCAGCTCCGCCGGGACGCCTGGGAGAGAATCCGTAGAGTTTATATAAAGGCTCTGGGTTTCATGAAGATTAGACACACTCTACTAGAGATTATATACAAAACCCTAAATGGGAAATTAGCATTCCCGGGCAAGACAATCAGCTTGATTATAGTTTCGAGCAGACCTGTCTGGGCTGAAATCAGAAATCGGCTCCTTAACTCCGGGATCAGAGCACCCTTTTTGTATTTTTAGCAGAAGACCGGCACAGGCGGTCATTGCATATTCATGACCCGGCCCTTCCTGTCTGCCACACAAAGGCCCTCAGAAGGATCCTGGGCCCCCGGGGAGGCGATTTGGGGAAGGGAAGGCATGGGCAGTCTTCACAGAGGAGGAGGGAAAACCACCACGGGGCCGCGCTGAGCCTGCTGGACTCCGAGATGGGCGGTTCTAGAAAAACTCAGACCGGCCTCACCTACAGATGCTGGGGAACGTCCACTCCTCACGTTTCCTTTCCTATTTTCATTTTTGATTGACTTCAGAGAGAAAGGGAGAAGGAGAGAGATGGAAACATCAATGATGAGAGAGAATCATCCATCGGCTGCCTCCTGCACGCTCCGCGCCTGTGCCCTGACCGGGAATCGAACCCTGACCTCCTGGTTCATAGGTTGACGCTCAACCACTGAGCCACGCCGGCCGGGCTCCTTTCCTATTTTCAACCATGTTTTTGACCCAAGTGAATTTGGGGGGTTTGGTGAGAGCGGTGATTTTAAACAGTGCAGGGAGCAAGTGGAACGTCTGGAGTGGGAGAGCAGCCTGAAGCCATTTCAGAATTAGGAGAGTGTCACTACCAGCGAAAGAAGGATTCGGGGTAGGAAGGCCTGAGGAAAACCCTCTCGCCTTACCTTGCTTCTCCAAACCGGACGGGCCGGTTCTCCTGAACGGTGCCCAGGAGAGCAGAGAATAAAGGACTCCCCTCCAGCCGCCCTTTCTGATCATGGCTCTGAAGTGTTTAAGAAGAATTTACTGTTTTTTTTAAACGGAATGCACCATCTCTGCGGAAACTGGGGGCCACACTCCTCTTCAGGCTGAGAACCTCCTTATCCAACACGGGGAGGGAGAAAGGCTTTTACAGATGAGCTTCACGGGACACCCAGCATCCCCGGCCTGACCCACAGCACTGGCTTCTCCTTTTCATTGTCCTCTCTCGAGAAGTGAAAAGAGGAAGGGCTCCAGGCAGGGAATGGAGAGGAGATTTGAAAAAAAGGAAAGATGGCCCAGGGCTACCAATTTGGTGTCAACCTTGGCATTGATCCCCTCGATGCCACATCTCATCACGATTCTTCTACCACCGCCCCAGGACGTGAATCTTAGCGCAGACCTCAAAGGGCTCCCATGCATTTAAGTTTGGTGGGAAAGCCCAGCCCGGTGTGGCTCAGTGGTTGAGCGTTGACCTATGAACCAGGAGGTCACGGTTTGTTTCCTGGTCAGGGCATATGCCTGGGTTGCAGGC
>NW_005370423.1:549332-571866 GCF_000412655.1 Myotis brandtii
GATTCTCTCTCATCATTGATGTTTCTCTTTCTCTCCCTTCCTTTCTGAAATCAATAAAAAAAATTTTAAATAAAATAAAAAAATAAAGTTTGGTGGGAAGGACTTCCCTTTTCCCCTTTTCCGTAGTTAGACGCCCCGCACCAGGGCGCGAGGGCTCCCTGTCTGAGACCCTCTCTGGCTCGGATAATGGGGTTTATTCGTGAAGCGAGCAGGACACGCACTCGGGGATCTGCTGGCCCCGTGGCTGTTCCCCGGGCCTGGGGCTCCATCTTCCCGACTGGCTGGTGGTTGTTTCCTTTGAAGCCAAAGCCGGTCCATCCAGTCTCACAGGATCCCTTTGCCAAAGACGAGTGCAGGCTTGTCAGGACTTGGAAACCGATTATTTCATTTGTGTTTTATAAATGGGTCATAAATGTCACCGACTAATTGCTGCCCTCCCCACCTCTCCCGTCCGTCAAAAAAAAAGGCCCCAAATACACCCATTGGAACAAGAAGGCAACCTCGTAGCACTCTTGCCACGGCCAAGAATAAACGGCAGGTTTCAAAGGCAACTTCGCCTCTTTGTTTGGAGGGACGTCCACGGCAGCTGAGGACACACTGTGGCTTCTCTACACGCGGCCACTCCACTCGGCCTCAAAAAACAACAAGCACCTGCCCCAGCAGCTCAGAGGCCAGGAGAAAAGGTGACAGCGGCTAGACCACCCGCCCCCCCCAAACACAACAACAACAACAAACAGAAACGACACTGCGACCATCACATCACAGTGTCACCGAGTCAGTGGGGATCTTGTCCTGTCTGTGTGATCGTCGCTGAGCCAGGCTTGACTCAGCAGCGCACACCAAGAGAGCTCTGGGAAAGGCACTGGGAATGACATCCTGCCTGGCATGAACTTGAATGAATGACCACATTCCAAAGGCTGGTGGGGAGGGAGCGCTCGGGGGTCAGGCGGAGGGAAAGGAATTACTTTGCGATGGGGTCAAAGTCAGTAAGAAAAGAGTGTGGCTCCATGGGTAGAGAGTCGGCCCAGGGACTGAAGGGTACCAGGGTCGATTCTGGTCAAGGGTACGTACCTCGGTTGCAGGCTCGATCCCCGGCCCCGGTCAGGGCGCACGCGGGAGGCAACCAATCGATGCATCTCTCTCACATCAATGTTTCTCTCTCTGTGTCTCTCCCCCTCCCTTCCATTCTCTCTAAAATTCAATGGAAAAGTATCCTCAGGTGAGGATTAACAACAACAAAAATTTATTTAAAAAGAAAAAAAGAGAAGAGAGCGGAGGGCGGCTCTGCCCTATAAGCTTCTCTGGAAATCTACTCCCTTAACTCGGCCTCATCGAAGGACCCGTGTCACTTAAAGGAAATGCTGAGACCGCGACAAGCTGCCCTCGGCTTTGGGGTCCCCCTGTGCTCTTCACTGTGGGCGCCACGCCACAGAACCGGCCAGGCTGTGAGCACCTCCCCCGGAGAAAGACTCGGTCCTGCCACTCAACACCCAGCTCTCTGCCTTCGGCCATCTGTGAGAGCTGGAGTTGGACGTGTGGCTCCTTGATATGTTTTCAAACATTTTTTTAAAAAAATTTTTTATTGATTTCAGAGAGGAAAAGAGAGGGAGAGAGAGATAGAAACATCAGTTTCTATCTGGGAGAGAGTCATGGATCGGCTGCCTCCTGCACGCCCCCTACTGGGATCGAGCCCATAACCTGGGCATGTGCCCTTGACCAGGAATCGAACCTTGACCTCCTGGTTCACAGGTTGATGCTCAGCCACTGAGCCACGCCCGTCAGGCTCAAACCTTGTTATAGAAGCGCATCTCACATACCAATCTGGGATCCGGCTTCTCTAGAAAAAAAAGCAATGGCACGCGTGGGTCCCCGTTCCCTGGGGGCAGCAGCTGGCCGGGCGGGGTACCGTCTTCCGAATGAAGGGGGGCTGCCTGGGTCTACCCCGCCCCATACCTGGCTCCCCTGGTGGGTCACGCCTTGCCCGCTTCCCTCCCTGGCGTCTGCTGGCTCCTGGGCAGAGGTGAGCTCACCACGGCCGCGGTTTGGGGTGACTAATTAACTCCCAGCAAATCATTCCTCTCCCTGCTTGAAGGCGGAGAGGAGGGTTTCAGAAGCTCCAAGTCCCGTCTAGCGATTCCGGATGTGAACAAACTTCCAGTCCCCCGTGAGTCCGTGTGTGAGCTGCGCACGACGCATGCCAATGCCCTCTGCTTGCCTGGAGCCATCCGGGGCCCCCACGCACAGGCAGCTGCCAAGCAGGTCAGCTCCTCCTGCAGAAAGGAGCCCATACCCGGGGAGGTGGCGGGGAGGAAGGGGGCTGGCGCAAGTTTTAAAGGCAAACTATGCAAATGAACCCCACCATTCTCTCTAGAGGGAAAGTACATCCTATCCTTAAGTATTCCTCCAAATTAAGTTTGTTAAAGGTTGAACCATCACACTTGAGTCTTTTACGGTTAGGACAGACAAAAACCATCATTCTTCATGATATATCTATATTTTATAATGAGGACCACAAAAACAAAACAAAAAACCCACCAAACAATCCATAGAGAGAAATCTCTGCATCTTTGCAAATAAAAATGAACGTACGCATTTTGCAGCAGCCAGCAGTAATTGCTTTACCTCGTGGGGCTGGGGGTAGGGGGCCATGCGAATACCTTTAAACGCAGAGCCATCCCCTAAAAACAAACAGGGAGAAAAACCTAACCTCCGACCCCGTCTTGAAGCATCGCTACCCACTCGGGTGGCGTTTGCATGTTGAAATATTTATTCCTTCCTAAAGAAACCTATCTGAATATCCAATCTCCCAGCAGTCACGCGTCTTATTTCCTGCCGGCAGAAACCCTTAAGTCATCTGGGGCTATGAGCGAAACACGACAAACTTTACCCACGTCCAGCTTGGCCCTGCGTGGAGCGGCCTGCTTTTCTCACCAGCTCCTCATTTGCAGAACGCAGCGGAGATCCGGGCGGAAGGTGAGGAAGTTTCGGCAGCGGCCAAGCCCAGCTGGAAAACCGTGTTTCCTGGGCAGAGCGTCCCAGGGCTCTGAGCATCCTGTCGCAGGAGGACGTGGATGTGCACCAGTGAGGATGCGCGCGGTGTCGCGGGCGGGCACTGTGATGGCAACTTCTGCATGTGGCGCTGAGACAGGGGGCCGCGATGGACCCGAACGGCAAGCTGTCTCGCTGCAACTCCCTGAGTGCCACATCAGAGCACATGCGCATCATCACCGTAAGTCTCTCTCCGGCAGCTCGAGGAATCTGGGCCTTGAACCAAAGGCCTAATGAAAACCACAGAAACTTTAACTCCCCTTAGGAAAGGGAAGATCGAGATCTCCCAGGAAGGGCTCCCCGGCGTCACAGTCACAAATCTGGGCAGACAGAAGGAGGGGTGCTCCGGTGCGGCCCTCAACCTTCACCAACACCGAGGCTGAGGCTGAGCCCGGCTGGAGTGGCTCGGCTGGTTGAGCGTCATCCTGTGTGCACTGAAAGGTTGCTGGTTCGACTCCCGGTCAGGGCACTATGGGGGTTGTGGGTTTGATCCCCGGTTGGGGCACATATGGAAGGAAACTGATCAATGTTTTTCTCTCACATTAATGTCTGTCTCTCTCTCTCTCTCTCTCTCTCTCTCTCTCTCAGCATGCCCTTGGGTGAGGATTAGAAAAAACAGTAATAGTCTAGCCTGTGTGGCTCAGTGCTTGAGTGTTGACCCATGAACCAAGAGGTCACCGGTTCAATTCCCAGTCAGGGCACATGCCCAGGTTGTAGGCTCGATCCCCAGTAGGGGGTGTGCAGGAGGCAGCCAACTGATGTTTTTTTCTCTATATCCCTTCCTCTCTCTCAAAAAAAAAATCAATAAAAATAATAATAAGGTTGAGATTAACCCCAACACCTCCTCCACAATGCTTTCTAATAATGGAGCGTGGTGGGTGACCCTTTGCTTCGTTCTCCTCTGAGGCCCAGGATGGAGATACTGAAATTCGGCTCAGAATGGCTCCTAAAGGCAGGAAGGCTTCAGCTTTCCTTCGCCGTCTCCGGACACTACGCAGAGGAGAAACGGCATTGCGTCTGGGGGACACAGGGGAACACAGGGTTTTGCCTTTAGCTGCCATTAGAACGTTACCTCCAAATGTCACACCAGCTCAGGATGCCTCCACACTGTGGTGAGCCCATTGCCAGCCCTCTGCGAGGAACGCTGGCCACACGGCTCAGACTTCGGGACCAACGTGAACCTGCAGAAACTGGGAATTCTGTAATTCCAAGCTGTATCAGACTTTATTTTTTTCTTTTTTTAAAAAAATATACTTTATTGATTTTTTACAGAGAGGAAGGGAGAGGGACAGAGAGTCAGAAATATCGATGAGAGAGAAACATCGGCCAGCCGCCTCCTGCACACCCCCCACTGGGGATGTGCCCGCGACCAAGGTCCATGCCCTTGACCGGAATCGAACCTGGGACCTTTCAGTCCGCAGGCCGACGCTCTATCTACTGAGCCAAACCGGTTACGGCTAGACTTTATTTTTTTCCACCTAATCCTGTATCAGGTATGGTTGCTTCAGGAAAAAACAACAATGTTGCAATAAAAAATAAACTGGCTGTATATGGAACTATTTAAATACAGAAGTTCCTCTACTTGACAGCTTTTAATTTCTATCCTATATAATAAAGAGCTAATATGCTAATTAGACTGAACAGCAGAACATCCGGATGAAGCCGGGACTGCGAGGGCCGAGCTCCTTGCATGAATTTCGTGCATCGGGCCTCTAGTTTAATAAGAACAAACTGAAATACTAGAGTGAAAGTATTTCTCTAACAGACTGTACTGCCGATGGCTGATTATGTCCTCTCTGCATTGGCAATGGTTCTACGGTCAACCTTTCGGATCCTAAGCTGCGTGGAGGGAGAGGCACTTCTGTACATTGCACAGCCTCGGACTCCTGGCTCCCAACCCTGCCGTTTCCATGACATTTGGACTGAAAACAGG
Source organism: Myotis brandtii (assembly GCF_000412655.1). Taxonomy (NCBI): domain Eukaryota; kingdom Metazoa; phylum Chordata; class Mammalia; order Chiroptera; family Vespertilionidae; genus Myotis; species Myotis brandtii. The sequence continues at coordinate 554,314 of NW_005370423.1, forward strand.
TGAGGTCTGAAGTCCAAGTGCCCATCAGTGGGGGGAGTCCCCGACTGCTCAGCTGGGTGGAGGAGGCTGTAAGGAGCTCGGGAGCAGAACACGCACTAAAGGTGAGGGATGCCTGTCATGGGCAGGAGAAGGGGAGTGGTGCTCGGTACGCCACCTAGCCGACGTTCCTGCAAAGAACTACATAAGGCTGTCTTCTCCAAACCCGACGTCTGTCACTCTAAAAGAGTAAATGTCTATCTCTAGGGCTACACTTAGGACTCGATGAAACTATGGCTTCCACTGGCCAAGAATGAGGAGAGACACGTTATCCGTTCCCACTGAAAGCAGGTGCCCGAGAGGTGCAGCATCCCCCGTCAATGAAATATTTATGCTCTCTCCCCATAAAGAAGCTGAAAGGCAAGAGCAAAAGTTGAAAGAGCCAATGCACACGTCTTCCCCCTAGAAAGCTATAAATAGGAATAAGGTTCAAAGATGTGCGGGAGGCTGCGTAAGGCCTTGATGTTAACATAGCCAAAAGCCAATCAAGCCGTGGACACACTTCAAAAGGGTCCACTTCACAGGAAAGTGCGGAATTGAATGAGTTCTACTGAGACCTGTTAACTGGGTCTCCCCAGGAAACGGTCCTCCAGAGGGAAACCTCCCCTATGAAAATAATGAGTAAAACGCCAGACAATCAGGTCCCCCCATGTGTTACATCAAGATGAAGTGAGGCCTATGTCAGGAGTGCAAGGATGGTTCAATGGCATACAATCTCATGGTGTAACGTAGCACGTTTATAAATTAAAGGAGAGGACATATGATAATCTCAGTAGACAACCTCCCCCTAAAAAACAGGACCCGATTAAATGCAATGCCCATTACAGAGAAGGAAAATTCCTTTACTGGATAAAGGGTGCCTACCAGAAATCTCAGCACATCTCCAAATTTACTTGTAAAAGATTAGAACTATTCTAATCAATAAAAAGAAAAAATATATAAAGATGCTTACTATCCCTTCTACTATGCAGCATTATTCCGGAAATCTCAGCGAAGAGGGTAAGAAAGGCAGATTTAAAAGTATCTATGTTAGAAAGAAAAGGGCAACGTTGTTGTTATTTTAGATTATATGATTCCTCGTCTAGAAATTCCAAGGGAATCACCTGAAACACTACTGGAACTAATGAAAGAGTTTGGTCCAGTACTAAATAAATATAAAAAGTTAACAGCTATTCTCCATACTTGTAATTGCATTACCATAGCAACAGACACTATGAAATATCTAGAAATAAACTTAGGATGAGGGGAAGAAACATTTTTAAAAGTCTACTTAAGGAAAGAAAAGAGGACACGATAAGTAAGGGCTATATCACTTTAACAGATAAAGAAAAAAATTTTTTTTAAAGTTCCCTAACATAAATCTATAAATTAAATAGTCATAATAAAAATGCCAAGGGGGGCTCTATAAATTGAATTTGACTATTTGATTCTAAAATTCATCTAGAAGAAAAAGGCCTGAGAAGAGCAACAAAATTACTTTTAAAAATAAAATAAAAAATGAGAGGAAGCAGCTCCTATACCAAAACATAAAATTTTGGTCATTAGGTAAGAAAAATATAAATCAAACAGAATTGATAATGCAGAAACTGACAATACGTTTACGGGGATTTAGTATATGACAGAAGTGTCTTTTCAAAGGCTTGCAGACAAGAATGATTTATTCCATTAATCGTCCCAAGAAAAGTGGGCCCGGAGGCTCTGTTCAAGCCCCTGCTGTTCAAGGATCAACTGTATTCGTAACATATAAAACAGAAGAGAATTAATACCCGGAGCATATGCAGAATCGCAAATCAACAGGAGAAAGAGAAACAACTTAGCAGAAATCTGCAGAACGGGTATGAAGAGGCCATCTGAGACAAAAAATCAAAATGTTCAATAATAATGTGGAAAACTCACTAGTCATCCTCAAAATGCAAATTAAAATCATAAATTTTCACCTATGAAAAAGTAGCAAAAATAAGATAACCAAGCTTGATAAATGGATGGTGGGGTTCTTTATACACAGCTGGAGCTGGACGTAGGCTGCCTGGTTCCAGCAAGTTACTTCAGTGAATCTGTGCCTCAACCTTTTCATCTGTAAGCTGGGATAATAAGCAGTCCCTACTAGGATGACTGCAGTCAGTACCTTAATTAATACACATCAAGCACACGTCTGGCATAGAGTAAACACAGTATCAATAGTAGATATCAGGGTCAGGCGTATAAAATGACTGATGGGTGACTGCTTTGATCTACAAAAATAGTGATTTATATGGGCCAACTCAATGTTATTATTTATATTGTTTTGATTTTTTTTTTTTAAAACACACGTTAGATGCCTTTTTGTGAAGGACTGCAGAGTAGGGAGGATGGGGGAAGACCAGCAGAGTACAGAGGAGCTGGAGGGAGTCACTATGTACAGCCATATCAAATAATTTCAATATCTGTGCCTAGAAAGATCTTATCTCCTTAGGGAAGAAAGCCAGTGTTTAGAATACTTTTTGCCAAGTAAAACCTGAGACATGCTTTCAAAATCTACTTTGTGAATACTTCCATATACATCCACCGGACCAAATCTTTATACAAACGACTCTATTCTAATAGTAATTATTTTATGAAACCTGGAGTTTCAAAGAAATATTAAAAATAAAATAAGGCACAAATCAGCATAAAATAAGAAACAAAACTTCTTTTTGCCAAAACTCTATCCTAAATGAACAGCCTGTTTTAAGTTTGTTATGATTCTGACACCTGTGCGATGTTTAGGACACAGCTGTAACACACACACACACACACACACACACACACACACACACAAGAATATCACAATGTTTGAAACCGCATCAAGTGAATCTTTATAGTTAAAAAAGGTGAGATGGGTCCAGTTTTCATTTTTTAATGCTAACATCAACTTTCAAATGCACTCTACCTAAAAACCAGTGAAACGCCGTCCTCAGCAAAAGTCAAACTTAGAAATAGGAAAACAGCCCTGGCTGGTTTGGCTCAGTGGATAGAGCATTGGCCTGTGGACTGCAGGATTCTGGGTTCGATTCCCAGTCAGGGCACATGCCCGGTTTGCTGGCTCCATCCCCAGTCGGGGGCGAGCAGGAGGCAGCCGATCCATGATTCTCTCTCATCATTGATGTTTCTATCTCTCTCTCCCTCTCTCTTCCTCTCTGAAGTCAAATAAAAATATATTTTTAAAAAGAAGAAATAGAAAAACAACTATAACTATGGAAAGAAACCCCTAGGTTTCGATACACAAACCACTGTGGGGGAGCAGAGCCTCCTGGGACACGCTTCTATAAATAGTTTGACATTATTACACAATCTCCGCGTATCTCGCAATGGCAACAGGGCTCGGGGTGATGGAAGAAATAAGCAACACTGACATTTCTGGCTGTAACTGGAGGAGGCTATGTCATCACAGAGGGCTGGGACGGGATACACTAGCCAATCCCTCAATATCAAAACTCTCCCAGCAACTCGAAAACAGCCGGGAATGGCATTTCACATAATCCAGGGATCACCTCCCAGGACGGCCTGCTTGTTCACAAAATGTCAGTGACGAACGAGGCGGGTCCTGGGCCGGGGGTGCGTGTGGGACGAGGAGTCTTTAATGCGCTTCCCGAGATGCTGTCGCCACCCCTTGGACCGTAGCTCCCGGAGTTTCTGCAGTTTCTAGGAGCAGCTGCGCAAGTGAAATGCCTTCTCTGTTTGTCTCGGACCACGGAAACGTCCCCTTGCAAGGATAACGGACAGTCCGCCTGTCCACTTGCCGGCAAGCCACTGGCGGGCGGTGAAGTCTGGGTGCTTTGATCAGCCGTCTCTTAAAAAGCTCGGCGCTTCACTCCTGAACAGTGGTGACTCTAAAAATCTAAATAATTCTTTACGGCAACCACAGAGGTAATCGCAACTCAGACGTATATGGTAGCTATTCGTGTCTCAAAACGGTTTTGTACAGGGTGTCTCATATGTGGTCCGCTGGATCCCCACAAGATTAGTCATGAATTATCAATATTTTATAGGCGAAGAAAACAGAGGCGGAGGGGAGTTTAATTTGGGGGGTTCAGGGGTCTCGTAGTATAAGCCGGGATCATTCCATGTTGGGGGTGAAATGATCCTCAGGGTAAAATTACGAATCGCCCCGTTCAGACACTATAAACAGATATTCTGTTTGACCAAATTGGGCCTGCGAATCGACATGTCCTGAGACTTTTTTTTTTAATATCTGAATTTCTGGATGTCTTGAAAAGATAGCATTTATCAGCTGCCTCCTGCACGCCCCACTCTGGGGATCAAGCCCGCAACCCAGGCATGTGTCCTAACCAGGAATCAAACCAGTGACCTCCTGGTTCAAAGGTTGACGCTCAACCACTGAGCCACGCCGGCCAGGCCCACTTATTTTCTATACAGCAAGAGGCATAGGTCTGAAGTATAAGCTCCCGGATTCTGAGAAGTATCTATGCCCATATGTAAGCATCATCCAGTCAGGATGTCCATCTCCACCTCCTTCCCCAGAGCTCCCTCGTGCTCCCTGCAAACCACCCACTTCCTTTCTCCTTTCTCACTCGGTTTTGTGACCCGCCCTTCAGCCTGTGAATCTGAACATCCTGACCTTGTCCAAATCTCTTCCGACTACAAACAGGGCACCTGAACCCCGGGGAGAGGCTGAGCCGGAAGTGGGAGCCAGGTTTCCCAACTCCTGGTGGGTGACACACCCTCAATACCACGCCTTTCGACCTGCTCCCAAGGGTTGACCTGAAAGAAAATGCCGAGGGAGCGTAACGACCGTGGGCTTTGAAGAGACGGCGGGGATGGGCGAACCACCCTCCAGGTGAATCCCATGTGGAAGCGGCCATCAGGTGGCAGACGGGAATAAGTTTGGACAGAGACTCACCGGGCGGGTCACTGTGACCCAGATTGGATCGGGCTGCCTCCCTCGGCGAAGATGGGACTGTCCATCCCCACGGAGAAGAGAGCATCTGGGGTCAGCCTCCCGCAGCGCAACCCCGCCACCTTCCACTCCAAAATGGCAGGAGCCCAGCAGCAAAAATAACCTCCGCTCCCCGTGCCAGGCCACCTGCGACTCTTCTCTGATGATCGTGGTTCAGGAGGCTCAGTGTCCTATGGGACCCTGGACCCCTATTTTGAAAACAAAACAAACAAGAAAACCCAGAATGTATGGCCCTGGCCATGGGGCTCAGTGGGTTGGGCATGGTCCCATGCTCCAGGAGGTTGGCAGTTCGATTCCCGGTCAGGGCACCTGCCCAGATTGTGGGCTCGATCCCCGGTGGGGGGTGGGGGAGAGGCAGCCAGTTGATGTTTCATTCTCATCATTGATGTTTCTATTTCTCTCCCCTTCTCCCTTCCTCTCTCTCTTAATAAACAAACAAACAAACAAACAAACAGAAGTCCCGGAAGGTATGAAATGGAGCCTGCACGCGTTTATGGGCGGCCCTGACTCGGGGCCTTCCTTCTGTTACCCAGCTTGGTTAATTACCCAACCACCTCGGTTACTGACGTATCTTGACTACCCCACTGCCAAAACTTCCCTCTACTCTCCACCGGCACCAAGCCTTCCGGGAGGTGTGTATTTCCTTCCCAAGAAACATGGCTCAGAGAGACGGAGGCACCTGGAGGCAGAGTGGACTCTGCATCGCGTAAGCACGGCCCCTGGGGCCACGGAGGCTTCTCCCACCACCAGCGGAGTCTGCAGCCAATGAGGAAACGTGACCTCGGGAAGGGACCAATGTCAGCCACCCACAGGTCGGCACCTACATTTGGCGAAAGAGGAAGCCCTGCGATTTATTACATGTCCTTTATCACACACTCAGCTCGCCTGAGACCTCCCTGGGGGCCCACGCCACTGCTAGGAGGTAAAGAGAAGCCACCCCCCTCTGAAGACGAGGAGACTGAGCCCTTGAGAAATGAGACACTCACTTTCGTGCAGAAAAACGAAGATGAGGTCGGACAAATACTTCATCTCTCCGAGCCTTCGTTTCCTCACCTGTTAGGGGGAGACTAATCATTCCTACCCAAGCGGACTGTTGGGAAGATTCGATACATGAAGAATGAATGACGCTCCCTGTGTTTAAGCTGGTACATGAAGAACGTCGCTGTGGTTAAGCTGTTATTAGACAAAGGGCCGAGCCCATAACGGAGCCCCCGTGTCTCCATCAGATTCCTGGCTCAGTGCCCTTTGCGTTAGACCCTCCGACAAGAACTCAGAGCATCTATCATCCATCCGTATGCAGTTAGAATATGCACCAAGCAGAGCAGTGAGGGAGGGAAGGGGGGAGGGGGAAGAGATGGACAAAAACCACCTACGACAGGAAGATTAGCTGTTACCCGAAAAACGGCACCGGGCAATCATCGTCCACATTTGCGAGCACATTTTGCAGACAGTGCGGATGGGGATTTATTGGACGGCGCTGCCAAGAACATATTGGCAGATAGGGCCCCGAGCCTGCGGTTTCCCAGACACACAGAGCCCGTCTCCAGGAGGGGGATCCCGCCCGGGCCCTGGCCCGAGGCCAAGGCAACGCACCGAGAACAGCAGCAGCTGCGGCAACGCCGAGATGGGGGTCCCCGGGAGGAGGCCTTGCCAGGCAGGCTCTTCCCAAATTACTTATCGGCTGTTCGCAGAGAGAACTTGCAAGAAACACAAAGACAAACAAAAACCTCACCCAAATTTAGCCTCCGGAGATGCAGGTGTCATAGGGACACATGTAGTCAGTCAACAGATTTATGGGAAAATCCAAAAAAAAAATAATAATGCAAATTCAAACCTGAAGGAAGTCCGATGTTCGCCCGCCAACCTGAGAGGGGGCTCTACAACATCATCAAGCTGGTGGCCAGGAGGCCTGCAGCGCTTGTCTGCTGTTTTGCTGACTGTGGTGTAAATGGGTGCAACGCTTTTGGAAAACAATTTGGCAGAATGGACCAAAAGCCACAGTAACATTCCTCTCTTTTGATTAAGCAAGCCTCCTTTCGGATTCTAAAGAAATAATCCAAAATCAGGAAAAAAAGTCGTGTGAGGAAATATGTAACTGCAGCATCAGTTAGAATGATGTCGGGTCCAACATAACGTGTCCAACCAGAGCGGAATGATTCTGCATTTTGATGGGATATCCAGTAGCTATTTAGAATCATCTGCCTATAATAGTGAAGCCCAGCCCGCGTGGCTCAGTGGTTGAGCATCGAACTATGGACCAGGAGGTCAGGGTTCGATTCCCGGTCAGGGCACAGGCCCGGGTTGCAGGCTCGGTCCCCAGTGTGGGGTGTGAAGGAGGCAGCTGATCAATGATTCTCTATCATCATTGATGTTTCTATCTCTCTCTCTCCCTCTACATATATTTAGAGTCACAAATGGTCACTAACACTGCATACTGGACTCATTTATATGAGCCTTTGCAAAGGCTATAAATCTTGGTAAATTCGTTAGAAAACAACACCCCCCAAAAAGCGCCTTACTATTCTACATGTGGGAGCAAATGAACTCTGAGAGACGGATACTGGACGGGGGACCTTTAGCCAAGACTCCAGGACCTTAGGATGTCCTTACCCATTGCCTAAGCCCAGACACCTGTTCTTCAGGCGAGAGAGAGAGAGATTTATATCCGATAAGGGACCAGTGCTGGCCTTTAATTAACAGCATCTATCTCGCGGACAAGCCCATCAGGTACACAATCCAGGAGATTCTCTAAATAAAGGACAGATGGGAACTCGCCCCTGGGACTCTCAAGACCGCCCCAGAAAAACACACAGTTTTAAAAGGCTCTGTGAATCCCCTATGGAGAGCCGGTCAGGAGACAAGAACACGTCATCACCCCGTTTGCAGAGTAAACCAGAAAGTGTCCCTGCACCCCTCGGACACACGTGGAGAAGAGCCGGGCGGGGCGCAGGGAGGAAGACAGTACCGCCCGCCCGGCGCTGGCGGGTAAACATCCTGGAAGATGCTTTGCATCTCTCACCAAGATCCGGGGCTCCGTGATGATCTCGTAACAGATCCAAACCCAACTTTCCAACACCCTCTTGTGCTCCAATCGAAAAGGACCGCGAGAGCCGGCCCCACCCGGCGGGGCACGGGGGCGGCGTGGTGCAAGGTGGACGGGACCAAGTCCCCTTTGGTGGCTCCCCTTTTATGGCTCTTCCCCGTCTCCTTTTATGGTTCTCATTCATTGGACTCACCACCCACACGTGTTGGTACAAGATTCCTGCCGCGTGTGTTGTACCTGCCTAACTGGGTGCTAACGTTGTAAACCACACGTCAACACTTGGTGCCCGGGTGTGAATGTCTATTAATGTCCTGTGAGGGGAGCGGCTCGGAGAGCCAGCCCGGAGCCAGCCCGGAGCAGCCCCGCACGCCGGCCTGCCCGTGTTCCCGGCCCCCTGCTGACGAACGAAGGCAGGTCTCATGAACAGAATTTCTGGAAGAGGGGGGCGTGAGGGGGGCGCATTTGGTTTTCAGTTGCTAAGATGATCTTCCTGCGAGAAGCTTAACAAGCCACAATCGTCGGAAGGCATCCAGGGCCTCGGGTTTGAGCATGTGGGATTTGGCTACTGATACTTGAGAGAGAGCAAATTAGGCTGTCATTGTTCTGTTCCCCTCCCTGATGCACTGTGATGTTTGTAACGCCACGATCGCGGGACAAGAAGGGCTTGCCAATGTCACGGGGGCTCCCTGTCTGCACATTTTCTCAACAGCCTCTCACGTGGAGTGCATTTGCCTCGCACTGTATTTCCCCAGCTCCCAAGAGCAACGCCGACGTGTGGGATAGGCAGTGTGTAGACGTGGGCGTGCTGGCAGGGCGGAATGGAGTGCAGATGGCGGACTGCTTTTTAAAAAAATATATATTTTTATTGACTTCAGGGAGGAAGGGAGAGGGAAGAGGGAGAGAGCAATGAAACATCAATGACGAGAGAGAATCACCGATTGGCTGCCTCCTGCACACCCCACACTGGGGATCGAGCCCAAAACCTGGATATGTGCCCTGACCAGGAATCGAACCCCGACCTCTTGGTTCATAGGTTGACGCTCGACCGCTGAGACACATTGGCCGGGCCAGACTGCTTTTATACAAGTTAGGCAGAACACGTGACACCATGGGAACACACGGGCGTGTACACACATACATGTTAAAGCAGACTAATTAAATGACAATTTCATAAGTCACAGTGTGGCGTTTCTGCAAGAGCTTCTTGGCATCACATGAAGTGCATATCTAAGCCGCACAACTCCATGCCCAGAAAAAAAAAAAAAAGACGTACACACAAGCACAACCGTCAAAACCGGATTTGCCCTCCTCCAAATTAATCCAATTATTCAAATGTCAGTTATATGTGTCACAGCCCCGCTCCTTGGGCCCAACCAGCCTGTTAAAAATTACAACTGTTTTAGTTCGTTCAGTCCGTCTGCCTTTTTGGTGAAAAACCCACGGACTCGACAAAAAGTTGTGGGATTTGACAGTCGGCGCGACACAACCCAGTTGCCGCCGTCCATGCGTCACGCGTCTCGGGAAGGGTCGCCTGCGTTACCGACATATACAGGGAACATATGCCGGTTTCACCGGTCGGCTGTCCGCCCGCCGCCGGTTCCATGTAAACTCCGCCAAGTGCACACACTGGACATCAAGGGATTAGAAATGGAAGGAAGGACCTCTGTCCCTCCTTTCTGTCTCCAGCCCTGGCCAAACTGACAGCCCCCAACCCCGGCACCATCGAGCATGCCCTTCCTGTGGAGAAGACAGCCTGCTCGCAGACTCCTAATTATATCCCAGCTGACCGCCCGGCACTGCCAAGGCCAGGCAGCCAGCGCCGGCCCTTCACCCGCAATATGGTCTGCTAGACAGGCTCCTGGTCACCCCGAGAGACACTTCCACAACACGGGGAAACAGAGGGGCACGCAGGAGATCAAGGGGAGCAGAAAGAGGAGCAACCAAGGGGGCGGAGGAGGCAGAAACGATTCCTCCCCACCATGCAAAATGGAAAAGGAAAAAAAAATAGAGGGAAAAGTAAACCCTCCTCTTCCCAGAATCCTCAGGGCCCAGGGCGCAGCAGGATTGTAACAAAGCGATCCTTGTTACAGTGAAATCAAAGCCCTGCCGCTCTGTAAGATGGGCAGCTGATACGAAGAATCAGTAGGTGAACGATGGTTAGGCAAGACTCACGTGCCCCATGCGATCGGGCCACTGTGATTACCGGAGAACAGCATGCAACCGTCCACCACGGCAAAATGGCATCCTGTGTTTCCCTGGCTGGCCTTTCGGGACGGGGTTAGCGCCTTGGACATGGTCAGAAGGTATTAGAGCCTTCCGTGCAGATCCACCTGCCCCTCAAAAAAGTTACATTTCTTTCTGTCTGTGATTAGATCACACGTGAATGACAGCGAGGATGGTCACCAACCCCGGGGGCTATTCTTGGTTTGGTCCAACCTCTGGCCATGGGTTCAGGCACATACGGAATTCACACCCGTGAGCTCTGGGACGCGGCTGATGGCGAGAGCCACAGAAATCAATGTCCAGGCGAGATCCTGGAAGAGTGGGATCAGAGAAAGATCTGCCCCGGGCGTGAAGATGAGGTCTACCGAGAGAATGAACAGTCGTTTCGAAGAAGGTGAGTCCTGAGCCAGAAGTTACAAAGAAACTCACTGATTTTAGGGTTGAAACCCCGTGACCTGGGTTGATGGGCAATGAAGCCACTCCCCACACGGGTAACTCCGTGTAGTCGGCCCCGAGTTGAATGAATGGGACCATGGGTTCAGTGACTGTAATGATGGTGGGGGAGCCTCGTGACCAAGGCAGGGCCAGGCAGCTAGTTCAACGGTAAACATAAGTCATAACATGATAAAAGTACGACTCACAGAGTATGTACACAGGCATGCTCACTAGGTTTCAACATCGCTCTAGAACATTGCAACCATAGTAAAACGAAGACTTATATTTTTGATATTTATTTTATATATTTAAATGCCATTTAACAAAGAAAAATCAACCAAAAAAATGAGTTCGCGTGTCACCTCTGACACATGTGTCATAGGTTCGCCATCACTGCTCTAGAACATAAGATAAGCTTGTAGGTTCCTTCTGATTTTACACAAGAGGAAGCTGAAGGTCAGAGAAGTTAGATGGCTCCTCCAAGACAAGCAGGTTTTGGACTGCAAGCCTCGGACATTGTTACTGACTCATGTGGTTGCGCTAGAAAACATAGGGGAGAGGTAGAGTGAGGGTCACAGTATTTCGCACGTACCGTGTTGCATCCATCGAGAACACCCTACTTCACAGTAAGACTAGGGGTCCGGGCAGGGTCAGGGCACGCACTGCAGGCAGGTAGCAAGGGAGCGGAGGTGTTCAGGATGCAATTCTGCTGCTCCCTCCCCTCCTCCCAACATCCTTGCCCTTGGGTGGGGGAGGGGAGGACTCCGCTGATGCCTTTCTTAGGAGTTCTAAAGAGAGGCTCACTTCCCTGGCATTCTGCCGTTGAAGAACCCAAATCTCCCTCATCCTCCATGCTCCCCTCATCGCAGAATCTTCGAAATCAGACTCGCATCTATATATATAAAAGCCAAGCGACCAGAACGACGGAACCGGAATGACTGGTCACTATGATATGCACATGCGGCAGCCAACTGGCCCAATTGGGGCCCCTATCAGCCCTATCAGGAGCGGGGCTGGCCAGCCAACTGCCCGTGGCCCCTCCCCCCACTGGTTTGGTCTGATCGGCCCCCATCGGGGCGGGTCGGCCAAACCCCCACTCCGTGCACGAATTCATGCACCGGGCCTCGAGTTCCATAAAAACTGTTATAATCACCAGCTGCCCAACAAGCTCTACTACAGCCTCCTTTGCTGAGGTGTCCGCCACGTTCTCCACGCCATCCATACCTTACTGGTCAAGCAACCTGGGGCCCAACAGTAACTCAAAATCTGCAGAACAGCCAATCCAGGTAAGATCTGGAAAGAAGAGCTACTGCTCGTGCCTGAGGGATACAGAGACAGAGATATGAAGGGTCCGTCCTGGACCTGAAATGCACACGTGTACGTATCAAAACAACTTTTACTTGTGTTGTTACAGCACCGTTAGGATCCTCAAATACCAATGACAAGAATGAATGTGCTTTTGAGGGACCTCTGGGAGCAAGTCAATGCCTGCTTGAGAATATATTGCTTAAAAATACCTAAAACGGTTGTACATTTGGTCATTTAAAAGAAATAAAACGGTGATTACTCCTAGTTTGGTTTGGATGAAAATGCCAGTTTCTCCTCCTGGATTTGAGGGTGAGGCCATCAATCTCCCCGGGTTGTAAAACACATTCTATACTGGACACTCTGCACGTATTCTATGCATTTCCTATATAAGACTCATACGTCTTCCGTTTTTCTCGGTGGGGAAAGAAAATAGCTGTTTCTCACATTGAACTTGACTGTACATGACAGCAATTCCATTTCAGCAGATGTGAGTTTGCAAAACAGCTTCTTTACACACAGCTGGTGAATATGTGAAGTAACGCGAAGGCCACACGTGCTCCTAGGATGTCTGAGACCCCACGGGCTCTATGGACTCCACTTCCAAGGGAAGTCCCCCACCACAGGTAGCCCGGGCCTGGCCATCAGCATTCAAAGCACAAGTGTCCAGGTTGGTAGGGAAAGTCCCTGAGGAGAGCTTCCAGGCATCCTTGCGTGGAAGTCTGCAGATCGCCCCTACGTATGGGGGTAGAAGGGTGCAGCAAACATAATCACACAGCCCTATGTCTGTCTTCTGTCACTGTGAGCTTCTCACATTTGCCTCTAATCAAAACATGGAGTAGAGGCCAGCCGGTGTTGCTCAGTGGTTAAGCATCGACTTATAAATCAGGAAGTCACGGATCGATTCCCAGTCAGGGCACATGCCCGGGCTGCAGGCTTGATCCCCACTAGGGAGCGTGCAGGAGGCAGCCAATCAATGATTCTCTCTCATCATTGATGTTTCTATCGCCCTCTCCCTCTCCCTTCCTCCCTGAAATTAAAAATATATTTTTAAAAAAGTAAAAGATGCCTAATCTATGACTCCAGAGGTGCCCTGTGGGAAGTCTTATTTCTCGCTGCCCCTGTACCTAAGCATACACAGTGCAAGAGACGGAACAATGCCACCAAGGACGGAGCATGGGTCAACCACACAATTACAAATCCCTGTCAGGGTTGGTCATCACAACTCCATTCCCCAGGGCCGGTCCCAACAGATGTGGAGTGAATTAGCAGCCAAAGCAGATTTCAAAAGGGATTTCAGGTAAAGCTGACAAACGCCTGACCAGACCTACCCCTGGAATGTCTCTGGTCATCGTGAAACACAAGCCAGTGCATCTGGCCAGCGAGATCCATCTTCCCGGCCTTGAGTGGAGTCTGGCATCGACCTTCGGAGAAGGCACCATGGAACTCGCGTGCATCGGCTCAGAGAATGTGATACCTGCCGCAACTTTCTCCAGGGGAACATATGAGATCACAGCACAGGCCCCATAACCGCCCAGAGAAACTTCAGGTGCGACAGCATCTGCCCGGCAGCTGGGACCCAGTGTCAGCCCAGGATAACACATTTCATTCATTTTTATCTCCAGCTTGGGAGACGAGCTGCTACTCGCTTTAACAGTCAGGAATGTCTGCTGCCTAAAGGGCTCTACAGAGGAGGCGGGGGAGGGGGGGATTAGGGGGGCGGGACAGTTTAATTGGGCTGCTCCTTAGAACTCTATCTGGGGCTGCAAACAAGCATCGGGCAGCCCTGGGTGCTGAGCAGAGCAGGGCAGGGGGAGAGGAAAGAAAGGGGTGCGCGCTGCTGGCGGCAGGCTCTCTCGCTGACACCGGCGTCAGCCTGGCTCCAGGTGTACCTGCTGCCGCAGGAGAAAGGTGAGGTCAAGACAGGGATCATCGATCGTGCGTGGATTTCTGGACACTGTGTCCCAGATCCACCCCAAGATAAGATGACAGTGCTCGGTTCTGTGCCTCGAGAGACAAAAAGGACTCACAGCGCCAGCCCTCCCGTCTTCTGATTGCGTTTCCTTCACAAACACGCCACCCCGAGTTGTGTTTCTTTTTCCAGACGGGGAAATTCAAACACGTGTATCGCCGAAGAAGAGGGTTAGGGGCTGGTTAATCAGCCGTTTGTCATTGCTGCTCTGGATCAGGGAGTCAAGGAGTCAAAACCAAGAACAACTGGGCCCTTTGGTTTTATCTCAGGTAACCCCCCAACCCCCCGCCCCCGGCTCTGGTAACTGAACCGACTCCTTGCGGTCAGAGCTCCTGTCACTCAGAGTCAGTGTCTGTCACTGCTTCTTGTCACAGCACATGGCCAGACCCACATGGCGGGGCCAGCCGGTTCCCCCAGACCCCTGATGTTGAGCATCGCATGCGCTGACACCATGTCTATGAGCTCAACGTAATGAAAGGCGGGTACTCGGGAGATAAAAATCCACACTCGCCCTCCTTCCGGGGCTGCTAGGCCGCGTCGGAAATAAAACCGGGTGGCAGCTCCGACGAGACCACGGCGCCCGAGCCACGGGGACCTGGCTTCCTCCCCCCGGATCCCAGCTCCTCTGCCTCCAGCTCTGCGTCCCTGGGAAAGCTCTTAACTGCTTTTTGCCTTGGTTTTCCCCGTTAAAACTAGGAATTAAACACACACACACACACACACACACACACCACTTACTGTTGTCATAGTTGAGCTAATTCACATAAATCGCTTAAACTGGGCCTGGCACGGAGAAGCGCTCCGTAAGGACTAGCGAGTACTATTACTACTTAGAATCACACAAGTTCGTGATACATGCAAGCACTTGCTGTGGCGTAGGAATTCAATAGGAGTTATCACTAGCAGTAGCTCTCATCTGACTTTATTATATAAATAATTACATATTACACATCATTATATATTATACATATATGTTTTTATTGATTTCAGAGAGGAAGAGAGAGGGAGAGAGAGAGAAACATCAATGATGGGAGAGAATCATTGATCGGCTGCCTCCTGCACGCCCCCTACTGGGGATGGAGCCCACAACCTGAGCATGTGCCCTGACCGGGAATGGAACCGTGACCTCCTGGTTCATAGGTCGACGCTCAGCCACTGAGCCACACTGGCCGGGCTCTCACCTAATTTTAAGCCTCCTGAGGGCAGAGACCCTGCTTCATTCTCCTCTGGGACCCCCTGGAGCCCCGCCAGGCTCTGCGTTAATGCATGAAGCAGGCTTCTGAGAAAGGTTTGCTGCCTGGAACGGGCAGTGATTCCCATGGCCTAGGAGCCAGGCTGGGGATTTGCTGGGGCTGGAGCTCTGTTGGCCTGGAGGCCAAGAACGAGAGGACTCGCTGGCTTGGCGACGTTCCCCGGGCCGGCAGCCTGTGGGCCCGCTGTCGCTCGCACTGATCTCCCGTTTGGAGGCGGCCTTCACTCAAGGTCGCACCCCCCTAAGCCTGGTGACTTTGGATTTGAAATCACTTTGACTTGCTATTTCACAGGGCACATGACAGGCTTAGCGAGTTTAATCTCTCTCTGTCTTCTAATACACGGGGGGCAGGACACCTTTTAACCTATCTGCCAGCGCTTTACCAAGCCTCTGCTTAGAAACTGACTTAGCCTGAAGCGGAAAGGAGAAGCTGGCCGCACGCTCTCCACGTGAGGGGGGCGGGGGGGGAGCCCTACAAAGAGCCTCGATCCCTCTGCACGCCTCTGGCATCAACCGAACTGGAGTCACAAATTCACCTTCTTCTCACCCCTCCCTGCACCTTAGAAACTGACTCAGCCTGAATCGGAAAGGAGAAGCTGGCCGCGCGCTCTCCACGTGAGGGGGGGGGGGGGCAGCCCCACAAAGAGCCTCGATCCCTCTGCACGCCTCTGGCATCAACCGAACTGGAGTCACAAATTCACCTTCTTCTCACCCCTCCCTGCAGAAGATGAGAACGGCCTGCTTCATGGGTCTCTTAAAACACTCAGGGAGCCATGGCACCGAGATGTCACAAATTCACCTTCTTCTCACCCCGAGAACGGCCTGCTTCAGGGGTCTCTTAAAACACTCAGGGAGCCATGGCACCGAGAGTATGAAAAAGCTGGGTTTGGCCCGGCCCGTGTGGCTCAGTGGTTGGTGAGCACTGACCTATGAACCAGGAGGTCCCGGTTCGATTCCCAGTTAGGGCTCATGCCTGGGTTGCTGGCTCGATTCCCAATGAGGGTCATGCAGGAGGAAGCCGATCCATGGTTCTCTCTCATCATTGATGTTTCTCTCTCTCCCTCTCCCTTCCTCTCTGAAATCAAGAAAAATATGTGTGTTTTTTTAAAAAATGAAAAGCTGGGTTTGCAGCAAAGCCCTGACTAACCTCCTTGGGAACAGCTCCTGTCTTAGAGCCGTGCCAGGACCACAATACATGGTAAATGTTAGCTGTTTATTTCATTGGGAGAAACCACGCAGCCGCATTTACTGTCAATAAGATTCCTAGAGCCAGTCCAAGAGTCAGCACTGTATCAGGCCTGTGTGGGTCTATAACTTATCCGACAGAAGCAGGACTGCCCTCCCCCAGACAGAGCAACGTGAGCAGCGTGCGGACAGCAGCTCTGAGCAGCTCCACAGGTGTGCCCATCGTCCTGGCAGCAACCCGTGCCAGGACCACAATACATGGTAAATGGTAGCTGTTTATTTCATTGGGAGAAACCACGCAGCCGCGTTTACTGTCAATAAGATTCCTAGAGCCGGTCCAAGAGTCAGCACTGTAAGTATAGAACCACCGTGTGGGTCTATAACTTATCCGACAGAAGCAGGACTCCCCTCCGCCAGACAGAGCAGCCTCAGCTCGCCACCATGAGCAGCGTGCGGACAGCAGCTCTGAGCAGCTCCACAGGTGTGCCCATCGTCCTGGCAGCAAAAAGAATTGGGAGGGTTTTTTCCAAATTGCATTTAAATGGCACGAATAGGTGAACACATTCCATATCTTGATTACGGCCTCTACAACCATTTCTTTATTAATATTTTTATTGTTTTCACAGAGGAAGGAAGAGGAAGAGAAAGAAACATCAATAATGAGAGAGAATCACTGACTGGCTGCCTCCTACACGCCCCTGACTGGAGGTTGAGCCCGCAACCCAGGCATGTGCCCTGACCGAGAATTGAACCATGACCTCCTGGTTCATAGGTCCATGCTCAACCACTGAGCCACGGTGGCCGGGCCCTACTATCATTCTTATAACAATAGGTTCCTGGTGACTTGAGGTTTTTTCCTACTCCTAGCAATGGGAACTTAGGGGATGAGAGAATTGAATAAACTCTCTCTTGATCCTTAGGATCAATATCAGGTGAATCCAAGTAACAGACAGAGAAGCGGAAATTCTGGTGGTCTAAAAATAATTCATGTTTCTCTCCAAACGCACCATCATTATTAAATCAGACATAATAACATGTCAAATGCAATCCGAGGAATAGGGTCACGGACTGTGTTCCTATTCCGTCCACGGCAGACCTCGGGGGTGGGGGGAGTCTAAGACCACGACTAGCCCCCCACACGGTCCAACGATGAAGCCCACGATGAA
>NW_005370423.1:572018-576638 GCF_000412655.1 Myotis brandtii
CGCACCACACTCCGAAGAATAAAGATGGATGGTATTCTCCGCGCCAAAGCGGAAGGCGCGTCGCTGAGACATTCCCAGGGCTGGACCACCGCCCTGCCAAACGGCCCTGTCAAGTCCTGGTTTAATGACCGCGGCCCCGCGCCTCTGGTCATCAGCTGTCATTAGCAGCCAGGCCTGCATCTGTTTCCACGTCTGTCAGAAATGCCAGCGCAGCCGGCGCCCGGGGACCAGAAAGCTGTCCGTGGGATGTGGCCTCTGAAAGGTGCCCGGCCTATGCCCTGGGCCATCCCTGGGAGAGAACCTCGGGGAAGGACCCCCGAAGCAGGGGGTCCTTGTGTCCTGACATGTAGTACATCCACGGGCAGAGAAGAACAGAGAGAGGAAGGGAGAGGGAGAGAGAGAGAGAAACATCAATGATGAGAGAATCCTGCATCGGCTGCCTCCTGCACGCCCCACACTGGGGATGGAGCCCGCAACCCTGGCATGTGCCCTGACCGGGAATCGAACCGTGACCTCCTGGTTCATAGGTCGATGCTCAACCACTGAGCCACCCCGGCCAGGCGATAAACTTTCTGATGAACTCTGTGAGAGAAGACTGAGGACCTGGGGAAATGAGGGGTCTGGCCCCATTGCCCACGAGGATGCAGGAACGAGTCAGGTCTTCACAGAACGTCTCCCCTGCCCTCCGTCACGCCTCGCACTCTCACTCCAGCCTGGCCTCGTGTCCTCAGCTCCTGAGGCAGTGGCCTCCACCTGCTCCTGGGCCCACAAAGGACAAGCCCTGCTTTGACTGGTGTCCCGGCTGCTTCCCTCCCGGCCTGCGAGCTGCACTGTGACCTCAGCAGGGAGGCCACGGTGCACACCCTCCCCAGCTGAACAGCCGCTCCGCCTTCCGGAAGGTAGAGCCTCGCAGCCCTTTCTCGATTCTGTAACCAAACCAGGGTGCTTCCTGAATGCATGCTCTCCGGCTTTCTGCACTGAATTTTTAAGGCAGCCTACCTCCCACTGACCTTTTATTTTATTTTTTTTTAATCCTCACCCAAGGATATTTTTTCCATTGATCTTTTTTTTTTGAGAGAGAGAGAGAGAGTGGAGGGGAGGGAGGAGGGGGCAGAAAGAGAGATAGAAACATCAATGTGAGAGAGACACATTGATTGCTTGCCTCCCACACCCAACCCAACTGGGTCTGGGGATCAAGCCTGCAACCAAGGTGCGTGCCCTTGACCGGGAATCAAACCCTTGACCCTTCAGTCCTCGGGCTGACGCTCTAACCACTGTGCAACCTGCCAGGGCTCACCTTCTTTACTGGTGGACTTAAACCTTCACCCGTCAGTACGTTCAATGACAGGCAGTAACTCAAGTATCAGGGCTGGTCACGGTGCATCAGCTCATCTGAAGTGACAAGGTAGTGTTTTGTTCTAGGAAAATATTCCAAACTCTCACCACGCTCGGAGCTAGGTTCAGGAATAAAAGCCATCCATCTCTTCAAATGAAAGACCCATCCACAGGTTGTTGTGTTTCTAATACACCCCTTAAAAGATCCTTTCTCTGCCCGACAGAGAAATCAGAGAACACCAAATTCCCCTCTGGGATGATGTGAAGAACTCTAGCTACTAACTCCTCTTTGTTAAAGATGGTCAAGTAATCCATTCCTTCTCCCTTACCCCTGTCTCTTTTATGTTTAAAAATGGGTAGGAGAAGCCGGCCAGCGTGGGCTCAGTGGTTGAGCATCAACCTATGAACCAGGAGGTCACGGGTTCGATTCCCGGTCAGGGCACATGCCCAGGTTGTGGGCTCCATCCTCAGTGGTGTAGGGCGACGAGGCAGCCGATCCATGATTCTCTCTCATCATTGATGTTTCTCTCTCTCCCTCTTCTTTCTCTCTGAAATCAATAAAAATATTTTTTTTGAAAAGGCAATCATTTTACAGGTGTCCATTGGGACAGCTACTAAAGGGTCCTTCGCTAACTAGTTCAGGATGGTCAAAGAAACCAGCCATAGCTGGTACCACCGCACACCGC
Organism: Myotis brandtii; assembly: GCF_000412655.1. Classification (NCBI taxonomy): domain Eukaryota; kingdom Metazoa; phylum Chordata; class Mammalia; order Chiroptera; family Vespertilionidae; genus Myotis; species Myotis brandtii. Next base: position 574,040 of record NW_005370423.1, read on the forward strand.
TCCAGAAAAAAAAAAAATGCACGGCGGAGAACGGACACTGTACCTATAATTTTTAAAGATTTGTTCATTTAGATTAACCGGCAGCATCTTCTGCCACATGATGGAGAAATTCACACGGGATACTGCCCTCCCCACCCCCCCTTTCCTGGCTTCTGTGGCTGGATTTTTTTTTTTAATATTTGGTAAATTAATCGTTTACCGTTCCAAGATTCCTACGTGTTTATATTATTGCTGCCCTCACGTAGAAGTCTGCAGTTGTTATGGAAACATATGGTAACATTTGCTGCTAGATGTTAAGTGCATTTTCTACCCCTGTTACACACCTGACATGAAGCCAAAAGCTCTCTTTGCTTTACATTAGGGTGAAATTCAAACTGGCCGGGGTGACGGTGAATGGTTACTGTTTGTCTTGGCTCCTACCTGTATCAGATTTAGACGGAGGAATCTTAGGGAAGAAATTACACGGGATAAAATGGGGATTTCTAAATTACAAGGCCTGCCATTCCAGCGGCTCTGAATATCAGCTTTCTGTTTCGTCTCGATCTGCCAGAAAGAAAGTGGGGGGCTGGGGCGGGGGCTGGACAATAAGAGATCAACATTTTCTCTCCAGAGGGGGGAAAAAAAGCTCCTGTTCTGATTATCGTGGAGGAAGAGCTGTAGATCCGATCAGAGTAAGCCCTGTTAGCAAATTAAATGGCTGTGGATTACCACGGTGCGGGGCGTGCGCCGTAGCCCCTGGCCCCAACTCGAAATGACGAAAGTATAAATTCTTTCGACCCATTTTGTTCTCCAGTTTTCCTCTGCGCACGCCTCCCAGTTCTCAAGTCATCGCTCACGGTGACGCGTGGCCCGCGTGGAGGTTGTGGCTGGGACACGTCCGATGGACAGGTTTTCCGAGTGGCCCGAGTCCCCATTTCTCCACACCCAACACCTCACCTGCGTGACAGATCCCTGTGCGATGGAGCTGGTCAGAAACACCAGCGCAGAGATCGAAGTGCTCTGGCTCGCGAAATATCAAATGAGAATTCTTGCCCGTTGGAGCCCTTTTTTTCTGGGTTTTTTCGATCAAGATAAACCAAGAGTCGCAGGGGCGCTGCCGGTGTGTGCATTCGGTCTGGGTCTGGGACCCGAGGGACGGAGCCCCCACCTGTGTCCGTCCGGTGCGCTGTGTCGTTCTATGCATTTTGGCACATAGAGGCTCGCACGTGCATCGTCGGTTGAGAGTCGAGATTCACTGTCAGAGGTTGACGCTGTCCCTTCTTCGTGAAAACAGACGCATGCTACTTGCCGAAGAGTCTCACCGCAAGTTTCAGGCAGGACTGGGCGTTGTTTATAGACACTTGAAGCAAACGGGGAAAAGAACTAGCATGCATTTCTAAGTACAAAAACACGAGAAACTGGCAAAGACGTGTTTGCTCCGTAGACCCTGGTATAGAGGGTGAGGCAAAGATAGGGCTACAGCGGCGAGTACGGGAAACATGGGATGTACGCTTGGGTTATTACTCATGAATCATGGCATCATTTTCCATGTGAACAGCCGCAGACCCACTCTCGCCCTGCCCCGTAGGAAGGAGGGTTACTGAGCACCGAATGGCACGTGATTGGAGGGTTCTTCAGCACCAACTGAAAACTGAAGTCCCGTCCCACCCCCCTTTTCTCACTTGTTCGAGTCAAGAGCCTCGGGTTCTAAGGCACGTCTGTCCTAGAGACACGCAGCCGCCGTCTCAGGACGCCAGGGCCCGGAACAGTTCCACGGAGTTCCGTATGTGAACTCTATGTGTAGGCCGTGTCAGGACGCCAGGGCCCGGAACAGGCACGCAGGACCCAGCCAGCAGCGGAGGCCGGAGCCCTCGCACTGCGCCGTTCAGTTCCACGGAGTTCCGTATGTGAACTCTATGTGTAGACACAAATCACATGCTGTTCCGCAGGCATGCGTCAGGGCACGCGGCGCTGCACGTCTTCCTGCTTCTCCGCCGTCCGCCTGCTTTCGAGAGCAGCACAGGGTCCTCTTCCTGACCCATCGGGACGTGGAAGAACACAGGGAGGGGAAGCAGGCCCCGGCGCCCCGGACTCCCGCCCTGGCTCGGCCGAGTACAGCCTGCGCTACCTGGACCACTTCCTTGGCCTTTCGGGGCCTCCGTCCCCTGAACTGAAATGTGAAGGTAGAGGCAGCGCCTCTGTCACTGGGCTCGCAGGAAGCTGAGTAAGGAAAGGTGAGTAAACCTAGCCCGGTGCCCGGCCCCCGGCAACGACCCCCTCGGAGCCGCCTGCGGTTCTGCATGGCGAGGACCTTCTTCTCCTCCGTGGCCAATAACTTTACAATGACTGCGGGGCAGCTTCCCGACTCCCTCGGTAGGTAAGTTTCCTCAACTTCGACCCGCCATCATGATTCTTCCTGATGAACCAGCTACATGGTTATACATTTTTTCTTTAAATTGACTTAAAACATTTTTTTTAAAATAATAATAACTTAAAGATTGATTTGAGTCTCTGGTTCTCAGAAACATTGTGTGAGCCCCATGGATCCAAATGCTAATTGTGCTTTTCTAACCTAAAGCAACATGGGTATCTTCTAAAAGGAAAGGTATTCGTGTGGTGA
>NW_005370423.1:576682-579438 GCF_000412655.1 Myotis brandtii
GTCGATGGGGAAATAAAAGGGGACACCTGTCATACTTTCAACAATAAAGGTACATTTTTTAAAAAAAAGAAGAGAAAAAAATTCAAGACGCAGGCTCATGTGTGCTCTTGGAATTTACTATGTGACAGAGCCAGTCAAATGGTGGAAGAAAAAACAAAAGGAAAGGCATTCGTGGGTGGAGGACAACACCACCCACTGGGCCGCCATTGCGGGCCTGTGAGACGGGGCCTCTGAGCTCGGCCTGGACGCACGTCAGAAGGACCTGCCTTCGCGGGGACAGGGAGCCAGCTCCGGTCTGACACAAGCACACCCCAACTGCCCGCATGGACGGGACACAGCCCTGCCGAGCCACTGAGCGAGGTGGCCCCAGCGAAGCCGGCTTCCCGTAGCACATATTCAGGTCGGAAGCCTCTCTCGGGGCTCAAGTCCTGAAAATGCTTCCCTTTCACTCGCCCGAGTTCCCCTTAATGTGTAACGTGAGCATGGCCTTGCTGGGTCGACGGCAGCCGGGGCGAGGCCCCTGTGAAAGGAAAGAGGACCCCACAGCCAGGCCTCGTCCGGTCGCCGCAGCCCGGACCCGGCGGACGCTGACCCCTGGGCTCACCGTTTCCACGGGATGCATTTGGGCGAGGAAAGATTAATTACGTAGGAAAAACCAGCTAACATCTCTACAGCAAATATACGATCGCTGGGTAGCACGGGACGGCGAGGCGCGGCGGCTTCATTAGCTCGGCGGTAATAAATGAGACGCTCGCTGTGATGTATAAGGCGGTAAAGAAAACACAGCTGTCTGCTTCTGGCGGGAAGCGCGGGGGGGGGGAGGGGCAGCACCTGAGTCTGCGAGCCCTCGGTAAGCCCCCCAACAAAGCCGCCCCGCCCGCGGTCCTGCGAGCCCTCAGTAAGCCCCCCAACAAAGCCGCCCCGCCCGCGGCCACCGGCCCAGAGCCATTATCCACGGGCAATTAACTGTGTCAGGACACGGAGGTCCTAACACGGGGCCCGCCTGATTCCCCGCTAAGGGAAAGACAGTGAAACATCATTGTAATCTATGGCTGATATCTAACGAAAAGGCTGTTCTGTGTGTGTGCTGTCCGTGCCAGCTGGAGGTGACGGCAGCGTGTGCGTTATCCGTACCTCCTCCGAGCAGCCTCGCGCGTGAAGGGCGAAGCAGCCCTTGGAGCCGAAGGCCCGGAAAGGCGGCCTTCCATGTGGGATGCAGATTTTAAAAATGGATCTGCTATTTGCCCTGTTGATTTTCCCTCTGATCCCCTGAGAGGTATCCCATGGCGGACGTTTCTCCCTGGGAAAGCCGCCGCGAAAATGGCCGCTACGGAGGAAGCTCAGAACTGCACAGGGCCCTGGCTGGTGTGGCTCAGTGGGTTGAGCATCATCTCGCACACCAACAGGTCGCCGGTTCAATTCCTGGTCAGAGCACCTGTCCGGGCTGTGGGCTCCACCCCCAGTAGGGGGCGTGCAGGAGGCAGCTGATCAATGTTTCTCACTCAACATTTCTCTCTCCCTCTCTCTCAAATCAGTAAGAACATATTTTTAAAAAACAACGCCACACGCGTAAAACGTTTCGAGGGTACTCATCGGATATTTAGGAACCCTTCGTTTTCCTCTCGCCAACTCTCTTGGTCATTTTGAGATTCTTCCCCCCCCCCCCCCCCCCCCACACACACACACAAAGTATTTCCGTTTCTCGGCAACAAGGCTTCTTCGAGGCTGGAAGACAAAAGCGCCTCTCCGTCTATTACCACGACCTCCTACTGTGCGAGGCTGTTCTTTACCTCGTAATTAAAATCGCACCTGAACAGGACCATCTGTGAGCGCGGATTAAGTTTTTATAAAATGTGAATGTCCTTTCTTTTTCTTCCGTTTTTCTTTTCCTGCCAAATGCCTCTAAACCCCATACGTATTTTGTGTGACATGCCCTCCCCCAGATGCACGCTTAAATACTTCTCTCCCCACCCCTCCCAAAACGAAAGGCTCGAGGATAAACATTTTGCTCGGCACTGCGACCTCTCATACATCCGTGGAGTCAACGACGGCGCGATCGGCTCCGGCAGTGAATGAGCTGTCAGTCTCCCGCTTTCTGCATCTGGGATCCTGTCAGTTTACGGCAACCCAGAGACACAGTTTGCCACTTAATTTTCCTCTTCCCTTTTCAGATGCACTCGTTTTTGGAAAAGACATTATTTATACAAAAGGCTGCCAACACACGGGGTTAGGATGGATTTGGATACACAGCCTATTTCACGAGCCGGTCTGATCGAACCAAAATAAAGTCTCTTTGGGAGTTTTTTGCACAAACGGCAAATTCATAAAAAGCAGGGGATTATAAACATCGATACAGACGTTTCTTCCAGAGGCTTTCTGACCCGATGTGAACGTGACATTAGAAGTTCACTTTTCTTTAGAAACGTGGGCCGATGTTGGCGAAATGGCTCCTCTGGCGCGGCTGGAGCGGGTGATGTCAACCGGGCTCCGCTCTGATCGCCCTTATGAAATATTTACGATGAAACTGAACCGCGCAGGCCCGGCAGCTGACGGCGGCGGCAGCCAAGGGTTAGGCTCACCTTTTTCTTTTTATGAAAGGAAAGAAATCGTCCCTGCATGTTCCTCTTCTCCAGAGGATCAAACCCACGTGTGTGTAACAACTCGCCCGACCACACCTCCATGTGGCCGTCGGGCTGAGACGAAGAGATTATCTGAGCACGGACACCTCTGTGCCCTGGAAGAGCAGCTGCCAACCT
>NW_005370423.1:579481-593402 GCF_000412655.1 Myotis brandtii
AGGGGCTGGGAATAAGGCACAAACTCGAGGGCGGAGAGGAGGAATGGTGATGGAGATCAAGGACATCCTGGCCCTTTCCTCCTGAGCATCGGACCCTTCTTCGGATTCCAAATCGCCCAGGTTTTTGCACAGCTTTCCATGGTGACGGGAGCCACCTGCGCACCTCATTCGCTTCGGAAAACCCTCCTATGCGTTCTCTGTGAAAGGGAACATGAACGACTGGCAAGCGAAAGGCACACAAAAACACACAAATATTTCCTCCAAGCTAGAACCTACGTGGAGCCCGGCCAGTGTGGCTCAGTGGTTGAGTGTCAACCGATGAACCAGGAGGTCATGGTTTGATTCCCAGTCAGGGCACCGGGTTGCAGGCTCCATCCCCAGTGTGGGGTGTGCAGGAGGCAGCCAATCAATGATTCTCTCTCATCACTGATGTTTCTCTCTTTCTTTCCCTCTCTCTTCCTGTCTGAAATCAATAAAAAGAAATATTTTTTAAAATAAAGAACCTACATCAAGCAGAACAGTTACGAGGTCACAAGGCGGTGACCAGATTGCATTCTGGCCCTTTGCCCAGGGTCAGTGCCTCTCTCCTTGACACTCGTGGAAGGCGAAGAAGACTTTTCACTTTAAGCAGACAGGACTTCCATTCTATCTCAGACTCCCAGCCATCCTCAGACGTGAGGTATTGATCAGCCTTAAAAACAGGCACACACGTTTGAGTTTTGGCTAACGTTTAAATCAGAGACTGATTCCACAAGCACATCTACCCCCTGAATTTTCCATTGCATCGCAGAGGGAGAGGCCCTGGTAACGCGAGCAGCCTCCTTTGCAAGCCTGGAAGATGCTGCCCACCCGGGACAGGTCTGAGCCTCCCCGGTCGCCTGGCCCCACCTCTCTGCCTTCATCCGTCTCGGTTACCTGCCAGGCCCTGCGGACATTTCTGTGTTTGCAGCCTCTTGTCTGACTTCACTAGAAAACTCACAAACACCCCAGGATCGTGTGGCGATCGTGCAAAGCTCGGAAGAACACTTCCTTGAGGAAGCCCGGGGCCTCCTTGGGCAAGACCTCCCCTCCCATCTCATCCCGTCCCGTCCCATCCCGTGGTGCCCTCCTGGCTGCGCAAGGCCAGGGCCCGTTCTCTTCCTCACACAGCCCGGGGGTCACGGCCTTGGGTACCTTGGTACATAGGCTGGGACGTGCGTGAACACACACCAACATGCTCCCCAACACACAGGGAGCCATCGCCAGCTCGGGGAGTGTCTCCCTGACTTGACAGCGCTCTCAACCAGCCCCCCGCCGCCCAAGCCGGCGCTGTTGGTGGATGCGTTGCTCGAACTTGCACTTGGAAGTGTGTGGCACAGGCGACCCTTCTCCACGCACCCTCTCTGGCTTCTGGGCCCGGCCCTTCGCCAGCGCTGCTGCAAGATGCTGTGCTGAGCACGGCTCCCGGCTCGGAGAGGCCCCTCGGAGCTTTTAAAGCGAGCACAACGTGCGGAATTTCAGATGAAGGACGGCGGCCCGAAAGACCGTCTACAGTCACGATACAAACCAGCTAAATGAAAGACGTGTGTTCCGTCATTAAAAATAATAATGCTCGGGCCCCGGGGGCTGGCACGTAAAGCGGATCCTTCGCGGGGAGGAAACAGGAAAAAAAAGGAGTGTGTTTATTATCCCAATAAGGTAACCCACTAATTTACTTAGGAGGCAATTTCCCAGCGCGGTTTGCTCACAGCGAAATCTCACTTGATCAGATTATACGAAAAAGATTAACCCGGGGATAGAATGCTCCTTCAGCCAGGGCTGTGGGAAGACAGCTCGCCGGGTGGGGGTGGGGGTGGGGAGGGAGTGCCAGCTTGGGGCTGCCAGGAGGTGTTGTCAGGGACGGCGCTGTCCCGTCTCCTCCGGTGGCCTCCGGAACCAGGCCCGGAGTCAGTTATAGAGTCATCTCGCCCGCACTTTGCAGATGATGCCTCCCATCATGACAGCGCGGAGAGGAAAGGTCCCTGGGCCTGCCGCCCCACGACAAGTTCCTGTAAAGTAATGAATACAGACAGCTCGGGGACCGTCCACCTGCCCGCCGCCGCCTCCTGCCGCGGAGGGAAGCCACCAGGGATGGGCAGGAGGGACGCGGCTGACAGGGCCAGGACAGCCTTTCTCCTGGGTGACAGCCCGGGCCTACCCTCTTAAACTTGACCCGCCGTAATTCCTCCACCAAGCCGTGGCGAGGCGGCTGACAGCAGCAGCTGCGGCTCCTAAGCGAGATGGATGGAATTTTCATAACTAGTTCCCCAAGTTACATTTTACCTTCAGGATAATTTATGAGCTGCTCGGGAGCCTGGGAGAGACAATATGCTTGCCATAAAATTAACTGTAACAGTCGTGTAGGTTATAATTAACGCTGGGAGGGTAGCACCAACTGGATGAAACACATGGCGTAATTGATGGTGAAACTCGAAAGGAAGCGAGCGAACAATGTCCTCACTGTGTGCACCCGCCTCGGACAGCCCGGGCCTTCCCGGGTTAACGGCAAGCGCCTTCCAGGGCCCGTATTCTGGTCGGGAAGAGGCCAGGGCCGGGCGGCCGGCCGGGCGGCCGGGCGGAGGAATTGTTGGCAAGGCCGCAGGGCACCTGGATGAAGGCGGAGGCTGGCGGCGGTCTGGGAAGAGAGGCGGGCCGACCGGAGAGCCCAGCCCAGCAGCTGGCGCGGGGCTCACGCTGAGCCCTCTGCACGCCGGCCTGGCAGACATGACTTCATTCTCTCAGAAAACGGCATCTCTTTGGGCTGAAGAGAGAGGTGGATGGAGAGGAGACGATCGGAACGTGCAGAATGCCCTTGGAAGGCGGAGGGTGGTTACCTAGATTCCAACGGCCCATGGGCACATCTTAGTCAGATTAAATTGAACCTAAAATGGTATTCGACGACAAAGTACCCAAAGGCCCTGTCAATCACTTCTGCCCCGAAAATAAGCTCTCAGCTGTTCCCTTCTGGGCATGGACACTACCCAGGCCTGATCGATCCCCAGACACTGCCTGTTGTAGACACCTGGGGTCCCTCCAGGAGCAACGGGAAGGGGACTGACCTACTTTTGTTTTTTGATTTGTTTGATTTGTGGTTTCGTCCTAGGACAAGACACAGGAGATCTGATAAGTGAGACAACAGTGTCCCCTACAGGGCAACAGCGCTGGGCCCCCCCCCCCCCCCCCCCCTCCATGGAAAGCCACATTTGCTCAACTTTTACCTACAGCCTGGAATGGGCATGTCAGAGTAAGTCCATGCGGCTCTGGGACACCCCCAGAGAGAATGAAGCCGCCCCTCTTCACGCACGGCGGACGGTTTCCTGCTGTGAACAGAGAGCAGAGAGCCGGCTGCCGGGGACCCGTCCCGGGCAGAGGAAGGCTCCCCATTCTCCTTCGGGGAGCCACTCCCATCGGCCTCCACTCCCCCGGCCCCACTTCACTCCACTTAGAGGACCGACGGGTTCTTGGTGGCTCCACTTGAACGTCCTCATTGGCACCCGGGCCCTGCCACCTGCTGAAAGATTGTAACCAACAGGAAAGAAATGGCATCGCTATAAAGCAGCTTTCCTCTAAGGAATTTCTAAGGGACACGTATACAGCCTGAGCTGGAAATTGCTTCCTCACAGAGAGACGCCCCCACAGCTAAACAGTGTGAAAGATGCTGAGGTGCCAGGAGACAGATTCGCACAGATACCCCCTGCCCTCCTCACTGGGCGGATCCCGGAGCCAAGGGTGACTCATCTCTACAGCCTCCCTGGAGGACCAGGGAAGGACCAGGGAGGCCCAGGGTGGGCCTCGGGCAGGGGAGGACGCTCAGCTCGCTCACAGTCGCCGCAGCTACCACCTGCGAAGCGCTGGCTTCGTTGTGTGATAAACCCCAGCACCGAGGAGACGGCAGGGCGTCTCCAGTCCTCTCGTGAGAGATACTGGCGCACGGAGCGCGGCCTGCACGGAAGCCTTCCTTGAAGGGAAACCCTTTAGGGTGACGCTTTTTTTTTTTTTTTTTTGAAAGATCGCTGGGAACCAGGTGCAGATTATCTGAAGGAGACTTTAAAGTTGTCACCTCCCCAGGGTGGGGTTCCTCAGAATGCCGGGGTTCCGGGACTGTCCCAGGAACAGGACCCACTAGAACCTGAACCGCAAGTTTCCCGACAAAGTGATCGTTTTAGGATGAGGATCAGAAAGGGAAATTCTATCGTCTTATCTCCACGGGACGATGGACTGTCTTTGGGTTTTAGTGAGTGTTGTGGAAATGCAGGGCGTGCCAACTGCATACATCTTCTTAAAAAAGAGATGTTCAGGATCCCACCCAGGAGCACCACTCTCGCCGGCCGTCCCTCTAGAATAGCGGTTCTCAACCTGTGGGTCGCGACCCCTTTGACGGTCGAACGACCCTTTCACAGGGGTCGCCTAAGACCATCCTGCATATCAGATATTCACATGACGATTCATCACAGTAGCAACATGACAGTGATGAAGTAGCAACGGAAATAATGTTATGGTCGGGTCACAACATGAGGAACTGTATTTAAAGGGCCAGAAGGTGGAGAACCACTGCACTAGAACGTACGCGCCCTGAAAGAAGCGGGGTCCCCCGTTTCCTCGCCGCTGGGTTGCCGGGACCTGGAACGGGGCTTAGCAAATAGCAACTACACGGTAAGTATCTGGTGAATAAAGACATGAATAGATCAATGTCTTCTCAAAAGGTTAAGAAGCGCCGCCTCGTCGGGAAAAGCCAGCAACTGATCGCAGTCAGAAGCCGGCCCAGGGCAGGGCGGCGCTGAGGCCTCTGTGCTGATTTCATAAATAAGATGCGCACGACTCAGCTGGCCTTTGTCCGCCGTAAACGGTGACAGCAACAGCGGTAACGACATTCGCAACACCTGACTCCTTAAGATACGGGGGCTGAATCTTGGATAGAACGGACCCTATCTGGAGACTCATCTAATCCTCACTCTAAATGTACACAATGTTTCCATCCCTGCACGTTTATGAGGAGTTTTTATGGAGTTATCGGATTTATGGAGACACGGAGGGCGTGCTCCTGCTAAGGGCGGGGGAAAGCAGGGCCTGCAGGGATGAAAGGCGGTGGGACCGGGTGCATTAAAAGAGAGAGACATCACGGGAGGCTAGCAGGCCAGTGCCTCCCTGCTCGTCCCCGGAATCCCCGTCACTCGCTCCCCACGCCCATCCCGGCCCCGCCATCGAAGCCAGCAGGTGCGCTGACAGCTACTGAACTGGTCCCCAGCCCCCTCTGCCCGGGAAGCAGCCACTCTCGCCAGCGTGAGTGACAGCAGCAGATGTGGTCAGATGACTCAGTCACATGTGGTCTCAGGAGATAGAGACATCAGCCGCGTCACCCCACAGCCTGTGCTCGAGGCCAGTGGCTCACCGTTTTGTGATCCCGGTTTCCTAGAACGGGAATCCCACTAGGGCCCCAATGCCAAGCCACCGAGGCGGGGGCACATCACTGCACTGATAGCATCAAAGCCCCAGCAGGACATCAGCAGGTGACCAGCGAAGGGCAGCTGCCCGGAGCGGGGAAATATGGACTCGACGCCACACTGAGCCGAAGTTCGAAGTTTTGCCCATCCTGGCCAGACACCCAACTCCCCGTTCAGAGGAATGACCCTAGGGCGGCCTTTCCCGCTCTTCCCAGAATTGCCAAAAAGTGGAAACAACCCAAATGCCCATCCACTGAGGAATGAATGAATGGAGTGTGGTACGTCCATACAAGGGAATATTATTTGGCAAATAATAAGGAATGAGCACGTATACGCGACAACACGGGTGGACTTTGAAGACACCAGGCTAAATGAAAGAAGCCAGATATAGAAGGCCACGTGCTGTATGATTCCATTTATAGGAAACGCTCAGAACAAGAAAATCTATAGAGACAGGAAGTAGCTTAGTGGTTGCCAGGGGCTGTGGGAAGAAGGGTCATTGAGAGCGGCTGGTAACGGGTCGAGGGTTTCCTGTCAGGGTAACGGAAACGCTCTGGAATTGGATGATAGTGACTTGTCTGTGTACTAAGCAAGTCATTTAATTGCATCCTTTAAGGTGACTATGTTTATATTATGTGAAATTTTATATTATGTGAATTATATCTCAACTTAAAAATAACCCTAGTGGCCTGGTTTTTGTCTTTTTTGTGTGTGTGTGTGTGTGTGAATCCGTACCATACTTAGCATAAGTGTAATGGCCTTGTTTTAAAGTTAAAAAGCACGGTTAGTTCTAAAAGAGTTCCCCCGCCTCTCCACCGAATCCATCCCCTCACCTTCTGCTCACCTGTCAGTCGCCATGGATATTCAAGGTCAAGTCAAAACCAAAGGCAAAGAAAGAGGCTGACTCGGGGAAATGCTAGACCTCCTTATTTCTATGTTAAATACAATCCTAGCCTGGGCGAGGCTTGTGTTATGTAGACCTTGTCATCCGAGATCAAGGTTTCCAACGGCACAGCGAGGCCCGTCTTCAGAGGCATCTGCACTTCACTCCTTTCCCGAGTGGGTCAGGGCGACTGGGCTCCCCGCTTCCCTTCCCGCTGCCTTCCAGGCCGCTTTACGGGAACTTGCTACAATCTCACCCCCAGATGCATCCTTACGTCGCTGCTGAGCCCATCCTCTCGCGCAGTATCTGGTATATAGTAACAGTCGGTAGACAAAGGCTACAAAAATCGCTTGCTAAATAGACAAATGTATCCAGTCAGTGGACACTGTGCTTTCTCCTTACTCTCACAGAGACAGCGCCAGGTCGCCGCAGTCAAAAGAAAACAGTGTGCGAGACAGTCCTGGAGAGAGTCATGCGTCTGGATCGCAAGTTTTGGGAGCGTTTTCTCTGGCACGTGACGTACCTACCTTCTCTACCCTGAGCGAGCGGGCAGACATGAAGTACCCCACTCTCACCCTGACACGGTTCGAGGCAAAGGAAGCCCGCTGCTTTCCTGGTGCCGACCACGAATGATTGTCCCACGATAAGACACGCCCTCGACACTGTCGCCCATCGAGGCAGGACGCTAGGGATTTGCGTAAGATGAACAAAGCCTCTGGCGTTTGACTGGGTTTCATTGTAGAAAAACAACTGGGGCAGGGACACGGAACTGTACCTCTTCCTCCGTGCACTTTTCAAATGATAATCTCTCCCACTGTCACCATTAAATCTTCATCCATCGCAGCCCCTCGCATGGCTCATTGAGTCTATATGTACTGCTGTTATTTTCCAATGCTTCCCCTTGGAAGGGAGCGAGGGGGGTGGGGGGGAGACGATGTGGAGAGCCAGATGGGCCTCTTCACAGTTCATTTATCAAACCTAATACGCCCGGCTCCACCCTCCTCTCGCTGGCGATTGCGGTTAAACTTCCATATAATTTGGTAATCATTTTCATTATCGGAGAGTGACCCTGAAGCAGCCTATCCTGGGACGCCGGCCTTGCAGCTGCTCCTTTCCTGCCTTCCCTACAGTAGGCCCGCAGGATCGCGCTGTTTATTAGCTGCAGGCTGACCTCGGGGCTGCGGAGGTCAAGACGGGGTCAGGGCGGAGGGCTTGCCCAGTTCTTTAAAAGCTATAACAAGCTGTCCGTCAGGCAGAGCGGGAGTGTGTAAACAAAGCCAGATCTGCGGAAACTCTGTCCCGCTTCTGTTAACACTCGCCCCGCATTCACACGGCCTCTCCCGCGGCGCGGACCATTCAGCTCTGGGAAGCGAGCCGACAGCCCTAATCAGCCTATTTGGAGGGGCTGTTTATGGGATCACTGAGCTCGGGCAAAGGAAACCCACAGCCCTCGGACGGGCCTCTGCCACCGCGGGGCCGGGTGACACTGTGACAAACTCAGTTACCCCGCGTCACGCAGAATCGACACTTTCCTCCCAAAGCCACGTTACAGGGAACATGTGCTTTCGGTTTAGGGGCTTCAGAGGGTCGTTTCTAACCATGGCGTGGCTCCTGGCCCGAGAGAGTCACACTTTTTTTTTTCTATTTGGTTTTTTTGTTGTTTTGTTTTGTTTTTTGTGGAATGTACTGGGGGGACATTGGTTAATAAAGTTGTAAAGGTTTCAGGTGTACGCTTCTCTAACACATCATCTGTCTATTGTACTGTGTGCCCACCACCCCGAGTTACATCTCCTTCCATCACGGTGTCTCCCCCATACCCTCTCCCACCTCCCCCCAACCCTTTCCTTCTGGTAATCGCCACACTGTTGTCACAAATATTTTAAAACCGAGTTGCAGGTTGCCCTGAGCATGCTGCTCGCTATGGTTATCACAGATGAGCCTCCGAAGAGGGGAGATGGGGAACCAGAGCGGTCGACGCAGCCTGAAGCTCCGCCAGCCGCGGGCCTTGGCCGACCTGAACCTCCCGAAGCCGTGCTGTTCCTAACGCGCTCTCTAACGGGCGATGGTCGGTAATCACAGTCGTCTGCTGTTAACTTTCGGAGGAAAAAAAATTCCTGTTATCTAACCTAACGGATCCCCCGGTAGCTTTGATGCAGGTAAAATACAGCAGCCTACTGCTGAGCCCTCAGCGAGTGCGGATTATTCTCTGTCACAGCACGTTTCTCCTCATATAATTTCCAAAGTGCACGCACAACAGGCCAGCCCCCAGAATCAGGCCGCGCTCAGCATGGTGGTGGGTGTTTTATAACTTTCACCGCCACGTGCCCACGCCTGATGGCGACGCGGGGCCGAGCGGACCCCAGAAGACCGGTGCGGCTTTGATGAGGGAAGGAGAGGTGGTGGGAATGGCCTGTTTATAGGGATCGTGTGGATGAGTCTTGGAGCCAGGTCACCGGGATGGAAACATCAAATGGGGGTGAGGACGGACGGGGTGGGGAAGGGACCCGGGGCACTAATACTCGGAGGACAGTCTCCTGAGCTCCGGGACACCCTCTCCTGAGGTTCCCTTTCTGGTGTTTGGCCTTAAGGCGGCCTGCAGAGCGTTGGAGGCTGAACGCTCACAGAGGATGTGAGGAATTCGGTGCCAGGTGTTGGAATAACTGCATGGACTTCAACCCTGGCTCCAGCTCCTGATTAAACCATGAGCAGGAAGGCCCGAGGTGCCCAGGGCAGACTCTTCTTACACGGGCCATCTCGGCCATGCCGCCTGGGGACCTGGCGCATCGGGAAATCACGGTTAACAAACCGGAAGCACCCACCAGAAATCCTTCCCTCCGCTCCCAACACTGGTCTCTGAGCTGCGCTGTCTGGGGGGGAGGGGGGGGGGGGGTCCGAGGGAATTACAGAGGAATTTTTCCTTCTTTCTCCCTTTCCTACTTCATCAGAATCACCACAGGAAAATATACCAAAGACCCAACTCAGAGAGAGAAACCTCTCAGAGGTCCCCACACCGAGATGCCGTTACTTCACGGAACAGGCATACCTGACTGACTGACTGGCTATATGTACTTAAGCTGCAACACAGAGAAAATTTAAAAATTAGTCCCTGAAACTTAACTTGGAAATCACTGACTATAGATGACACTGTCCCTCTCCGACCACACGACAGGAAAGGATGGAAGGGGAGAGGGTCCTGGAGAATTTTAAAATTATCGTCTCAACGCCAAGTCCGAATTTAGAGATGACAGACGCATGTGCAAGGGCAGCTTTCCGATACGCAACCAGAATGGACAGCTCCTACTCCGCTGTCTCCTTGCTTGGAGAGGGCTCATCTTAGCCGTGTTCGGACAAATCTATTTTTATGATCATTGCTACGAGGAAAGCCATCAATTACTGCAAACTCTGTCGCGTGAACTCATTTGCAGAAGATGATGGCTATCAATAAAAACAGTCCTGATTCCCAGGCACACGGAATGTTTAAGCATCAGGGCAGACTCAGGGGCCACGGACAGCGCCATCGTCCCGATTCCTGTCCCTCCTGCTCAGGGACAGACGATACTACAACCGTTTTTACCAACCACAGACCTGAAGGCTAACCCCAACCGGTGGGGGCAGTCGGCCCAGCCTCCCATCCATCCATCAACTGTTTGTCAAGTCAGAGCAGGAGACCCTGAGAGGTAGCACGCGAGCATCGATTCTGTAAAAACGGATGATCTGCACAAACCTTTTTCCAGGGGCAGCTTTCTAACCACAGGTCAGGCCGCGCGCAGAAAAGTAGGAACCGGGGGAATTCCGACTGGTCAGTTCTAAGACTGACACACAGACAGTGTTCAGGCAACCCAGACACCTGCCCCACCTGAGTCGCCAGGCTGGTCTCTCAGACCGTTGATCAGAAGGGTGCTTCGGCCTCAGGTACTTACTTATCTTGCATTTGCTCAAGGGGCAAACATTTCCTCGAAATGTCACACCCGGGAGTAAGTCACTTACGCATCCAGACGACCCAGGGATCGTCACAATGAGCGCAGGTCCCACGTGCAGGAGAGCTGACTGTGGCTGAGAGCGCTCACCTAACCGGCTTTTGTTTCAAGACTCCCCCCATGAGAGGGACGAGCCCGGCCAAACACAGCCCTCGTGTTCCGGAAACAGCAGAACCCACGTCCTCACGGGACTAACCTGGCGTGCCACTCCCTCCGCAGGGTCTGGCGCGTGGTGAGCGAGGCGAGGATGGCGGTCACCATGGCATTCCTCTGTCCCACGGGGACCCCCTCTCTTCGCACTTCATGAAGCACCCCATTTGTCTAGAAGAAATGATCCAAAAAAAAAGGGGAAAAGAAAGAGTGAAAAATTAATAATACAAAAAAAAAAGCCCATAAGCAAATAAGGACAGTAAATCAATGGCTGTTTTATTACAGTTCCCCTGCTAACAAATCAATACAGTAAATGATGGCCAGGAATGGCCGGCGTGGAGTTTGTGTTTAATCAATGTACGCGGCACCGCGGTAGACTCTGAGCCCCGCTGCCCCGAGTCATATCCGCGTCCTGTGGGCGCCCCTCTAATGTTCTCGGCACCCCGATGACTTTCTTCCCTGGGACTTGCCTACCAGGAGCTATTATTAGACATGATTTCCACGTACACTGTGCCGTGCGTTGTTTGTTTTGCCTTTAAGTAAAGAGAGGGTCTCTGATTTGCTCCGTGTTTCCTGCCCCCGAGTGAGGCCTGCTGTACGGCCTCTCTTACTGGAACCATGCATTTCTACTTCCAGCCAAGCCGGCAATTCTGTTGTTGTTTATCAATTTGCTTAGTTCCTACCACCCCTGGTCCTCCAAGTATTCCTGGTTTCCTGAAGTTCCTGAGTCCAGATCCTTTTCTTTAGGTACATATTAATGATCTTAGAGAGGAAGAGAGAGAGAGAGAGAGAAACATCAGTGATGAGGATCATTGATCGGCTGCCTCCTGCACGCCCCCTACTGGGGATGGAGCCCACAGTCTGGGCATGTGCTCTGATAGGGAATCAAACCCTGACCTCCTGGTTCATAGGTCGATGCTCAACCCCTGAGCAATGCCAGTGGGGTTTCTTCTCTTTGGATAATTCCAGTTATCCAATATCCTTTCATCAAAGTCCCACTTTGTTCAAATTCACCAGACTCTGTTTCTGTTGCCTACAATCTAAAACCCTACAGCTGCAGCCCAGCTGGTGTGGCTCAGTGGTTCAGCATCGACCCATGAACCAGGAGGTCACGGTTCGATTCCCAGTCAGGGCACAGGCTCGGGTTGTGGGTTTGATCCCCAGTAGGGGGCGTGCAGGAGGCAGCCGATGCATGATTCTCTCTCATCATCGATGTTTCTCTCTCTCCCTCTACCTTCCTCTCTCTGAAATCAATAAAAACATATGTTTAAAAAACAAAATACCTCCAAGGAACAGTGAAACGCAATTTGCCAACCTCAACCCACGAGCATTTCAAATTTTTTTTTTAAGTGTACGCATTAGTGGTGGAACTGCAAAAATATTTCCATTCTGGTCAATGGTTTGGCAGTTCTTTATAAAAGTTACACAGATACTTAATACAGGACCCAGAAATCCCATTTCTCGGGATTTATCTAAAGAGATGAAAGCCTTACGCTCACACAAAAACATGTGCACCAATGTTTACTGCATCTTTATTCGTCATTGCCAAACACTGGAAACAACCAACATGTCCTTCGAAGGGTGAATGGATAAACACACTGTGGTACATCCAATGAGGGAATCCCTACTGCCCGGCCATCCACAGGGACAAGGCACTGACATACGCAGCCACTGGGATGACCAGCGAAGGCATCATGCTGAGCGGAAGGGGCCGGTCTCAAACGCTTAGGGCCTGAGTGGTCCCACTTATTTGACATTCTGGGAAAGGCAAATTCTAGGGAGGGAGAGAAAATCAGCGGTGGCCAGGGATTAGGTTGGATGAGTGTTACTACACGGGGCAGCGTGGGGGGATTTTTGGAAACATGGGACTCTGCCGTGTCCTGATTGCAGTGGTGGTTACATGATGTCATACATACGTTAAAACTCATGAACTGTACATCCCCAAACAGTCTATCTGACTGTATGAAAATATTATAACGTTTACTTTTTAAATGCATTTTCATCAAATGTTTAGGACGAGAAGGGATGTAGAGAACACGTTTACATACAACTACATCGAATGAATTAAGTAGTTAGCAAAAAATACGAGGAAATATAGGACGCCGCCCCCCCCCCCTTGCAAAATGTACCCACACACTTTGAATAATTATAAAGTCACTCCCCCCCAAAATGTACCCACACACTTTGAATAATTATAAAGTCAGTGTTTGTTAAAATAAATTTCATTATCAAAACTGAGCTATCAGCTGGTAAAGTACATATTCATTTGGAGAGGGAGGGCCTGTATATCTGGATGACAAAACACAATCTGTTACAACTTACTTTTGTAATACTGGAAAAGGAGGGGTGAACGTACATTGAGCATTGAGACCCTCCAATACAGTATTTCCTGAAATTCAGAGCAAAAAGAAGTCCTTGCCCGGATGGAAACTTCAGGGTGTCCAAGAGCCTTCCTCCTACTAGGATCGGCGGTGCAGTTCTCCTCCTTCTAGAAGCGTTGGCTCCTTGGGGCTGAGTTTGCACAGGAAACGGTAACCGGCCCATTTTCCCATCAGGAGCAACACAGAACTGTCTTCCAACAAGTACCAGTTTTCAAACAGGCTCCGATTACCAAAAGCACATTCTTCCTCTTCTCCCCTCAAAACACGGGGCAAGTGAACCGCAGGCCCAGGACGCGGGCTCTGGGGGTGGAATTTCATCTCATTGCCATTCGTATCCCGAAGAAACCTATGGGAACGCTGGCGAATCAGGAGGAGACTAAGACGGTTCCGCAGACGGCTGGCCGCTCGAACCCCAGCCGTCGCCTCCTCGCTGTGGGCCTCGTCCACACAGCGACAAGGAGATGACAACCGAACCTCCCCCAGGGTCCTGTGGGGACACGTGCCCAGAGGATTAGTTTTGTTTCATCTTAAACTCACTCGTCGACCTAGTGCTAGGTTGTGCTATTTTTTTTTTTTTTTATCCTCGCTCGAGGATATTTTTCTATTGATTTTTAAGGAGAATAGAAGGAAGAGGGAAAGACAGAAATATCGATGTGAGAGAAACACACCGATTGGTTGCCTCCTGTACGAGCCCCAACCAGGACCGGGGCCGGGGAGGAGCTTGGAACTGAGGTACATGGCCTGGACCGGAATTGAACCCGGAACCCTTCGGTCCGCAGGCTGACACTCTATCCACTGAGCCAAACCGGCCAGGGTGGCTGTGCTATTTTAACAAAAGGATGCCCGAGAGTGTCGGTGACTTGAAATGAAAAACTTCAAAAGGAAACCCATCTCTTAGCCTTTGCGACAGCATGGAGGGACCCGGAGAGCATTATGCTGGGCGAAGTAAGCCAGTCAGAGAAAGACAAGCATCACATGACCTCACTCATAGGCAGAATCTAATGAACCAAATAAACTGATGGACAAAATAGATCCAGAGACATGGAAGCATGGAACAGACTGTGGAGTCTC
>NW_005370423.1:593452-594218 GCF_000412655.1 Myotis brandtii
GGGTCACTGGGGGGAAGAGGGGGACATATGTAATGCTTTCAACAATAAAGATTTAATTTAAAAAGAAAAAAGGAAATCAGGCCGCCACCAAACACACACAGCCGTGAGGAGCCCCCCAGGAGCCAGCGGCAGGCCCCTCTGCAAAGCCTGGCGCTGGTCAACCCGTGTCCTCTGAGGGTGGGTTTCCTGTTTAGAGTCACTCCCGATTTTACCTGACGTTTCTCCATTAGGAAACGCCACTCCCTCTCGGGCCATCACCCACTCCTGCCCTGTCCTTGGTCTGCTGGGGGTCACTCCCTCTCGGACCATCACCCCTCTTGTCCTGTCCTTGGTCTGCTGGGGGTCACTCCCTCTCGGACCCTCCACTGTTAGGTCAGCCCAGTGCTACCTCTTGCTTCTCCTCTCCTCTCTTCTGCTGCTCTCTGTGGGTAAGCCCCCTCCAATGGCTTTAGAGGAATGCCAGCATGGACTCCTTACCAATCCTTCTCTGTGTCTTTCATTCTGTGGGTTCCTTTCTGGGGGGTGGGGGGGGGGGGTCACACTTTCAAATCGACCTTTAACTCCAAAACTCAGCTCTCTCCATCCTTCTTACACATCAGAGGACTTTGTCTAAGGAGACGCGGGAAAACGGGAGGCATCCCATAAATGCGGCTGGTCCTCCCTCCGCTTAGTTCATTAACACAAAAGAGCCCAAACGAAAACTCTGCCGCAGCTGCTGGTTTCCCAATTTAAAGAGGCACATACACACCAGGATGCCAGACTGCGC
>NW_005370423.1:594481-598925 GCF_000412655.1 Myotis brandtii
ATGCTGTCTTTATGGGCGGAATGGCAACCCTCACACTCTTTACACGTATCTGCCTGGTTAGGGCTGCGTTTCCCTCCGCGCACACAAATCACAGAGATATGCGCCCGCTGATAATGAGGGCGAAAGGTTCAACTTGTGAAGGAACTTGGCTTAAGATGTTATCGGCTGGGAAAGCTATTTCCTCCCGTCAACATTGCCATGGGCTGTCAGACACCAGCCAGGGCTCCACTCTTCAAAAGTCCAGAACTTTTTTTCCCCCTTTCTCCCCGCCTCCCTGCCTTTTTTTTTTTTTTTTTTTAAAAAAAAAAAGAAGAAGAAGAAAGGGACAGAACCCACTGAGAGAGCCCCGTCCCATCAAAGAAAGGTCGGTCCGGGTCCTCCCTCATTGACTGACTGTCAGTTTCAGGCGGCTCCTCTGTGGGGCCCGGGGCGCAGCGCTGAGTGACGCCCTCGCTGTCTGAACGGGCTGGGCCCCCGAGGGTCTCCCGCCTGCCTGGGTCCTCAGCCCCGCAGAACAAATAAACATCCCTGGCCACCTTCTTGCCTCCTTTATCTCCCTCCCCCGAGTGGGAGGCTTTTGGGGGTGCTGATGTTTACACAATGTTAAAACTTTCTTTCCCGTTTCCTGGATCTGAGAAAACACAACCTGGATGACCTGGGCTCCGAGATAACAGGAGTCACCGCTGGGGGCCCGGCCTCCGGGCCACTTAAGGCTGCTGCCTGCCTGCCCTCCCCTCCCCGCCCTGCAGCTCCCCTGGACCCCGGAAGCGGGAGATAAGCTGGACCCTCTGGAAAGGGAGGTGCAAAGGCAGAAGTCCATTCCCACCCAAAACCAGGCAGGCGTGGCGCGATTCGTCTCCAAGACCCGCTCCACGTAAATGAACGTCTCGGCGGCGTGTACCAGACGAAGCCTCACAAACACGTCTCAGGGAGACACAGCTCAGAATCTCTCCATCGCACACTGGAGCGGAGGGAGCCGAGGACAGCAGAGAATGTCTGTGGGGAAGGGATTCGGGGAAAAATCTCGCCTGATCAGTCTCCTCGTCGGTCAAGGGGTCTATGCAACAGCGCCTGAAGCGTGTGGGGATGATGACATGCGATAACCCACAATGCTCGGCCCATACAAAGTCTCGATAAATGCTGTTGTTACTGTTGTCAGCAGTATTATGGGTAAAAGCTTGGGGGTAGGGGGATCATGGGAAATATGGGCCCTGGTTTTTAAATGCTGAACGGCAACCGCTATGACACGGAACCGCTACTTTCCCCCAAGCACTTCCACAGCGCCTCCCACTCTCTCCCCCCAGCACAGGAATCACCGCGCCTCCTGGGTTTCGCTAAAGCTGCAGAGCCCAGCAGCCTGCCTGGGACTGAGTGAGCTCCCGGGAAGCCAGGAGGGCGGCTGCTGGAATGCCCGGGTGGGAGGGAAGGGTGGCAAGAGAGAAAGCAAGTATAAAAGAAAAAAGGAAAGAAGAGAAGAAAGGAATGAAAGAAAGGAGAGAGAAAAAGGAGAAAAAAGAAAGGAAAGGAAGAAAAATGAAAGCGGGGGAGAAAAAGGTGAGGAGGGAAGAAGTGTTGTTTATAGAAGCCAGCTGCTGGGCCCCGGCGCCGGCGCCCCTCGCCCGCTCTTTTACGCGTGCAACCCCGCTGCCCCCTGGCACAGGTACAACTAAATGTTGACTTCAATGCCTCAGAAAAGCACTCGACTGATTTTGTCCGTGATTAATTGCCAAAGACACGGCTGGCCATATGGAGCAGAGAAAGCATCAAGTAATTCATACTTCGGCCTGGGGATCGCCCGGCCCCCGTTGTTCCCATGTACAGGAAGGGGCTGGGGTAGCGCGGCCCTGGTGTCTTGCCCCTGACAGCCCATTAAGAAATCTCCAAGCACCTAGTCCCCGCGCTGCTGTGGGCTTTTCAAGAGCAGCCTAATAAAACAGAAGCCCGGCTTTCCGACGAGTCTTAAATCTTTCACGTCCAGTACATTAACGACCGCGGCTCAAACAACGGGCTTCTTATGATAGGAAATGGGATTTGATTTCTAGGCTCGCCCTCCTTACTGAGAGCCTTCTTTTCTGACCTTTATGGAGTTTGCAAAATCATTGTTCTTCTTGTGTCCCCCACCCCCCCTTTTTTTCCCAAGTAACCGAATAGGTTCGCTTGCTTCAACCGCCTCTTCTTCGCCACTAGTTCGCGCCGTCCATGTGCTAACGCTGACTCAGAGAGAGGTGGAAGGAACTGCAGGGTGCTTCTTGCCAAGAGAGCCCCAGCATCATTCCCCCTTCGGAAGCATCAGCTTTGTTTAAAAACAAGGGCGGAGCCCGGCCAGTGTGGCTCAGTGGTTGAGCGTTGACCAAAGGGTCATGGTTCGCTTCCGGTCAGGGCACATGCCTGGGTTGTGGGCTCTATCCCCAGGGGGGGGGGGGCGTGCAGAAGGCAGCCGATCCATGATTCTCTCTCATCATGGATGTTTCTATCTCTCTCTCCCTCTCCCTTCCTCCCTGAAATCAATAAAAATATTTTTTAAATAAAAATAAAAACAAGGGGCGGGAAAACAAAACCTTGTACACACACTCGTACGACCATCACCTCCCTTCCACGTCCGTCTGTGAAATGAATTCGTTCCATGTGGGAAAGAAGAGCCATTGGTTTTTCCAGCGGTCCTACTGTGTGCGGTGGGTGACACTCCACGCTGGGCCGGCAGGGCGGGGCCACGCGGGGGCGTGTCTAGCCCAATTTGCAGTCTATTCGCGTCAGCCATTAGGACGATCTTTGCCGACTCGTTTTCAGCCTGAGGGGGACAGGTATCCATTTCCACCACGCTTTTCCTTTCAAGGATCTTCAGGTGACAGCACTGAAAACTGTACGTGCACCAGCACCCGTACGTGCCTTTGTCGGTGCTGACACGCGTTGGCGGAGATGACTCTGCTGGCGCCTCTCGTTAGAAAATATTTATACAATGTTTTATGTCTGAGCGTCTTTCAGGTGTTGAAATTATCCTCGGCCCAGCAGACAGCGTGCACGGGAAATTCCACTTGACTGCCTATTCATTAGCGGGGCTGTAATTGCCTCAATTGCTGAAACGAGCTCAAGGCCCATTTAGCGCGCTAAGCCTACGGGAAACTCCCTGCCTCCCTCCTTCCTCCGAATGCTCGCGCGGGTGCTTTCCAGGATGAGCCAGGCAACTAATTAACAGTATCATCCAACGGAGCACCCAGCGCGAGTCTTAGGAGAAAAAAGAAACAAAAGCATTGAAGTTGACTCGATAATGGGGCACGAAGACACAAGGCAAGACTTCTCCAGAGACAGCGAGTGTTTTCGCGGACCATTATCGTGTGAACACTGACCTTGCTTTATTCTGGTCCGCCCTAGGAGGTAGGACGATCGCGGAATTCCCATTTTGCAGATGGGAAAACTGAGACTGGGAATGTGAAATAGCCAAGAGCCATGTGCATCCGTGGCAGAACCGCTGGGGTGAGAATTCTGTGTATTTCTAGCTGCCTGTTCACAGCACTGGAAGCTCTAGTGGACTGTACGGAAAAGTATCATAAAGAATACATGTCTACCCCACACATACACATAGCTACAAAGGAACACATATCAAAGTATCTTCCTAAAGTCTCGTGCACGGAAATAAACCTACTACAGCTGCAAAATCTTCAATAAAGAAGATAAGGTTTATCAACAGACGCGCACAGAGCAATACTACCCGGGTGTAGAACTAAGTACAGACCTGCGTATAGATTGCACATCATGAATAAGAGGAGAATGACAGTGGCTTCCTTCCAGTTCCTTCTGCAGGGCCTTGATGTATCTGTGTCTGTTCATCAAAAACTATTCACCCTACAAATAAGAGCAAGAGCTCTCCCAACCCCACCGCAACGTGCACAGGCCCCGGCTCCCAGCCGCCACTTCTAAAGGCCTCAGGGCGCTGACCTATCCGCTGGCCTGTTCATTGAAGGTGAAGAAAGGCGAGCTACACCGAGCACTGAATAACCGAGCCAGGGATGATGTCGGTCCTAAAAGGGGCTTAGGTCCTTCCGATCCGGGGGCGCGGGAAAAGTCACCCAGTATCTCCATCAGAGTGGCCCCACCCCCGCCCCCACGCCGGTCCCACAGAGGCTGGCGTGGTCTGCCGTGCACACTGGATTAGATGAAGTGTAAAACATTGGGGGCGCGGGGGAGGCCTTTGAAAGGGAACGGGGAAAAGAAATCACACTAGCAAGAGGATCCGGCTGACAGCTCCGTCCCTTACGAGTGAGACAAGCGAAGATGTTTGTGTTTGGAGACGCCGTGGATGCAGGGGGCGGGCCTTTGTCTGCAGCCCTACAGTGCGTCTTGAACCCGACTGCTGCCCGCATCACTGAACATATGTTTTCTACGCAGGAACCGGAGCAGAAAGGGCTCTTTGTTATCATTCACTCCTTTGTAGATATCTGCTCTCCAC